>NC_064642.1:129001861-129308173 GCF_023864345.2 Schistocerca serialis cubense
TTCTCACTAAATCTGTTTGCTGTTCAATATTTAACACTTCAGATTCACTTACCTTTTTGTGAAATTCGTCTTGTGGACATGCAGTATTAGTTAACTCTATCCCTGGAGACAACTGAGCTGACACGGTTAATTGTAATCTTTGGTGTTCAGATGTTTGTTTATACACATCGCTGTCCGTCACAAACTTAATGCAATGTTTATTCTTGGGTTCCCCCACATATACAGTTCTCTTCGAAATTTAGTATAACATTAAAATCGGTTAACCAGTCTAAACCAAACAATACGTTTCTATTTATGTCTTCCACTAGTAGCAAAGGTTGTCGAAACGTCGTATCACTTATGCGGCAGCGTGCCAAGGTTTCGTATTTAACAACCTTACTCTTCTTTCCAGTTATACCAACTATGTATACCCCAGTTACTGGTAAAACAGGTAAATTACTTTTAGTTTTTAATGTATTAAAGTAGTCCTTAGAAATAAGTGATACTTCACTGCCAGAATCGATGAATGTGTCTACTTTGTGGTTTTTCTATCTCTCCTGTTATAATGTTACCTTGTTAGTTTTATCTCATGCTTAGAGGCTACTGTTTATTGTGACTCCTTAAATTAGTCATAATCATGTAGTCATAATTGGTCTCTTTTAATACTAATATGATAGGATAGCTTAAGGGCTATAAATAGATTACAGGATAGTCAAAAGATTTGAAGGGAGTATGGTGCAGGAAAACTAATGTAGAAGTAACACCGAACCCAACTCGGGAACCGGCAGACGTCCCTCCGCCCGTTGACACAGAATGCCAATGTCCCTGGGGGTTTTGTACGTATCGTTGTATATCCTTAACATTACACATTCCCTTTTCTTCTCCTGTCACAGGATCTACTAAATATAGGGTTTTTTGGTGTACTATTGATTGAATACGATAAGGTCCTACGTATTTCAGAAAAAATTTGTGTGTTTCTTTTTTCAGGGCTGAACTTTGAGGGTGTTGTTTTACTAATACTAAGCTAAATCGTTTTAAGAAATGGGTGGGGTGCACCTCCCCACCTGGTTTGAATTTAGGAAACTGTCTCGACAAGTGTGAATTTGATCCCCATTGCAAATCAGTTATCATGTCCTTATTTAATATAATATTTTGGGAAACTGTGCCTTTCTCTAGTTTCTCCTGCATAAGCTTGAATTCTTTCCTCAAAGTTTCTAAGTCTTTCTTGGTGTTATCTAAATCAGAAGTTACTAGAGGCGAAGAGATGTCAACACTTAGTTTCTCTTCAACCTTTCATCCTATTAATTCTTCTACTTGTTCTTCCAAGCCATTCAAATTTATAAGCTCTGCAGTCGTTAACCTTTCTTTGAAGTTCTGTTCTATGGTTTCCACCCGTGATTTGATCCCTGAAATTTGCACCTGTACTAGGGGGAGCAACTTATCTTGTTTCTGGACATTGGTTTTTAGCGTAGTTAATTCTTGTTCGACCACATCAAATGTAACATTACATACATTTTTCAAAGAATCGTATTTTTTGTTACATTGTGTTTCCAAATTACTGCATTTACAGTCTAAATCATATTCTAATTTTTGAACTATTTTGTTTCATTTCTGTGTTCTAAATCCTTAAATAAAATATTTGTCTGTTCACTCAGGGAATCGGACAATTCTTTTTTCAATTCTTTTTACCATTCTTGCATATGATTACTTTGGATATTAATTTGAGCCTCTAGTTTTGTGTTTTGTGATTCAAACTGCACTTTGATAAACCTCATTAATTCGCCTGAATCTGGCCCCTGTTTTTCAATTCCCATAGCCCCAACAGACTCTACGGATTGATGTTCCTGTTCCATTGTGTTTTGTTTTGCCTTTAATCTACTTATCATTAAAAGTACACTTGCTTATTTCCACAACACCCCACACTTCACAAACATTCAAAGGTCAGTAGTAGCTCATCCGGCATCGGTGGAAGGCGGCGTCGGCACTGGTGTACGGCGGTGTCAGCGCCGATGGACGGCGGCGTCGGCGTAGGTGGGCGACGGTGTCGGCTTTTGTGGATGGCTGTGTTGGCGTTGGTGTGATGCGACGTCGGCGTTGGTGTACGGCAGCGTCGGCGTTGGTGTGCGGTGGCGTCAGTGTTTGTAGGCGGCGGTGGCGGCGAGTTGAGACTAACTGCAGCGTTGTGCTATTTTCTTGATTCCCTTAATCATTTCACCATTTATCAACACAATATTTCTGGATAAGCATCATGGAATCGTTCTTCAGCTTCGCTGTTATCAGTTGCTATGGCAACTCCCAACTGATTTCCCCTTCTTTCTCAGGTCCTTTCTTTATGGTCGCCACGTTCTTGTGGTGGCCTGGTGTAATGTTAAGCTTTTTCGTGGACTTACTTGTTGAAGAATGCTGGTTCTGCTTTCTTGCCGCACCGATGTCTTCTGCTAGCACCGGACGCTTCTCCGAAGATTTCCCTGCTAGGAAGGGGAAATTTTCACTCTCTTGTTCTCTCTCTCTCTTCTTATTCAAAAATACGCTACTCTTGGAGTATCATTCGATGCACCAGAACATATTTGTTTCCACTTTGTACAAAAAAACAACTAAACTTTATGACATAAGCCCACACATTACCGGGCACCCAAGATCAATTAATTACACAATTTTGAACACAATTAATACATAAGCTTTTATCGTGACTGACTATCCACGTCCAGTCCACGTACTCTCAACAGCAGTTCAACGTCTACTAAACAGTCACTATCTCGAGTCATTCTATTTGTGTTTCAACAATACAAAGCTACATTACTCTTTGCAGTCGGCCACGGAGCTTCCAGGCCGTATGTGTTTATTCTTCACAGGTCGCGCTGGACACTTGCCAGCCCCAACAAACTATCTCCCTTCCAGTTTTGCCTGCACAAACAATAAATGGGTGCAGTATCCCATGCTCATCCTTACGCCCTGCTTTAAAATAACGCGTGTTCGAAATGGCTGGAACACAAGTGTCTCCAGACTTTCGTAAAATTCTGGGGGCACTACACCCTAGTTCCCTAAACAGGCTTCTGCAGGATGTTCTTGAGTTCACACCACATATAACTCTTACTGCATGTTTTTGTGCCTGGAAAACTTTAGCTTGGCTTGATGAATTACCCCAAAAAATAATCCCATATGACATTATGGAATGAAAGTAAGCTTAGTATGCCATCTTTTTCATTTTTATATCCCCTATGTCTGACACAATTTGAATTGAAAATAGAGATTTGTTAAGACGCTTCAGCAGTTTTGTGGTGTGCTCCTCCCAGTTGAATTTATTATCAAGCTGTAATCCCAAGAATTTGACACTGTCCGCTTCTTCTATCTGCTTGTCATCGTATGTTAGGCATATACTCGTGGGACATCCCTTACAAGCTCTGAACTGCATGTAGTGTGTTTTTTCAAGGTTTAGTCACAAAGAAGTGGCTAGGAACCAGTGATTAATGTCCACAAATATTTTATTAGCTGATCTTTCTAAGACTACACTTCATTTGCTATTTATTGCAATGTTTGTATCATCGGCAATCGTAACGAACTTGGTATCTGGTAATGTTACTGATGAAAGGTCATTGATGTATATGAGAAAAGGTAAGGGCCCAAAATGGAACCTTGTGGGACCCCACATGTAATTAATTCCCAGTTGGATGATGCCTGATAGCTTGATACATGTCTCTTTCCTAATAACACCCTTTGTTTCCTGCCAGAGATGTAAGATTTAAACCATTTTGCAGCATTTCCTGTTACACTATACTATTCTAATTTATTTAAAAGGATGTTGTGGTTTACATAGTCAAATGCCTTTGACAGATCACAAAATATACCAGTTGCCTGCAATTTTTTGTCTTATGAATTAAGCACATTTTCACTGTTAAGTGAAATCAATATCAGAACCCTTTAGAAATCCAAACTGTGACTTTGACAGTATGTTATTTGAGATAAGATGATTGTAAAGCTGATTGCACATTACTTTTTCTAAAATATTTGAGAATGCTGACAACAGTGAAATTGGATGGAAATTTGATGCTATTTCTTTATCTCCCTTCTTAAACGGTGGCTTAACTTCAGCATATTTCAACCATTCAGGAAATATTCCACTGATAAACAACTGGTTACACAGATAGCTTAATATGTTACTTAGCTCAGAATCACATTCTTTAATTAACTTTGTTGATATTTCATCATACCCACTAGATGTTTTTGATTTTAAAGATTTTATGATGGACATTATTTCTGCTGGGGTAGTGAGGGTCAAATTCATATCATGGAAGTTACTTAAAATGTCTGGCCTGAGGTATTCCATAGCAGCATCTACTGAACCTGACAATCCCATCTTTTCAGTAACAGTTATAAAGTGTTTGTTAAAAAGTTGTGCAACACTATACACATCTGTCACCAATGTATCATTTACTCTTAATGCTATTTGTTCCTCTTCATGTCTGGTTCTACCGGTCTCCTCCTTCACAATATCCCATATTGTCTTTATTTTGTTATCTGATATGACTAACTTTTCCTTGTAATATATTTGCTTTGATGTCCGTATTACAGTCTTTAATATTTTGCAGTATTTCTTGTATGTGCTATAGCATCAACATTTTAATATTTTGCAGTATTTCTTGTATGTGCTATAGCATCAACATCAGAACTGTTTTGACCGCAGGACTGCTACGGTCGCAGGTTCGAATCCTGCCTCGGGCATGGATGTGTGTGATGTCCTTAGGTTAGTTAGGTTTAAGTAGTTCTAAGTTCTAGGGGACTTATGACCTAAGATGTTGAGTCCCATAGTGCTCAGAGCCATTTTTCAGAACTGTTTTGGATTTACAGATACAGTTTTCTTTTTGTTTTACAAGATACCCCTATTCCTTGAGTAATCCATGTCTTCTTTGTAGACTTTGCTCTAACCTTGGTAAGTTTTGGGGGAAAACAGTGTTCAAATAAGGTAAGCACTTTATTAGCAAAAGTGTTATATTTTTCATTCATGCCATGAGCACTGTAAACATCAGTCCAGTGAATGTCTCTGAGAAGTGTCCTAAAATAATCAATTTTTGGCTTATTGATAACCCTCTTGAGCTCAGATTTAACAGATTTTACATCCTGTTCAGTATTAACATTTAACAGAAGGAACTGCATGTCATGGTCTGAGAGGCCATTGACTATTGGTTCTGTAATATAATCTCTCTCTTCTATCAACCCCATCTGGTACGGATCCCACACTGGTGAGCAGTATTCAAGCAGTGTACTGTAACCTATTTCCTTTGTTTTTGGACTGCATTTCCTTAGGATTCTTCCAGTGAATCTCAGTCTGGCATCTACTTTACCGACGATTAATTTTATATGGTCATTCCATTTTAAATCCCTCCTAATGCCTACTCCCAGATAATTTATGAAATTAACTGCTTCCACTTGCTGGCCTGCTATGTTGTAGCTAAATGATAAAGGATCTTTCTTTCTATGTATTCGCAGCACATTACACTTGTCTACATTGAGATTCAATTGCCATTCCCTGCACCATGCGTCAATTCGCTGCAGATCCTTCTGCATTTCAGTACAATTTTTCATTGTTACAAACTCTCGATATACTACAGCATCATCCGCAAAAAGCCTCAGTGAACTTCCGATGTTATCCACAAGGTAATTTATATATGTTGTGAATAGCAACGGTCCTACGGCACTCCCCTGCGGCACATCTGAAATCACTCTTATTCAGAAGACTTCTCTCCATTGAGAATGACATGCTGCGTTCTATTATCTAAGAACTCTTCAATCCAATCACACAATTGGTCTGATAGTCCATATGCTCTTACTTTGTTCATCAAACGACTGTGAGTAACTGTATCAAATGCCTTGCAGAAGTCAAGAAACACGGCATCTACCTGGGAACCCGTGTCTATGGCCCTCTGGGTTTCACATGATCGTCTTTTTCGAAACCCATGCTGATTCCTACAGAGTAGGTTTCTAGTCTCCAGAAAAGTCATTATACTTGAACATAACACGTGTTCCAAAATTCTACAACTGATCGACGTTAGAGATATAGGTCTATAGTTCTGCACATCTGTTCGACATCCCTTCTTGAAAATGGGGATGATCTGTGCCCTTTTCCAATCCTTTGGAACGCTATGCTCTTCTACAGACCTACGGTACACGACTGCAAGAAGGGGGGCAAGTTCCTTCTTTGAGTGAATCTCAGCCTGTCATGTGCTTTTTTCACGATTTATTATATGGTTGTTCCATTTTATATCACTTAGCGTGGTTATTCATAGATGTTTTAAATTAGTTACAGTTTCCTGTGGTTTTTTGCCATTATAATCGTATAGTAATGGATTTATTTGCCAGTTTATGCACAGTATGTTACATTTATTTGCATTCAGGGTCAACTGCCAGTTCTGTACCAGTTATCTATCCTCTGCAGGCCTTCCTGCAGTTCGCTACAGTGTGCTGACATTGCTAACTTCTTATAGCCAACTGTATTGTTTGCGAACACCCTTACAGTGATTTTGATGTTCTTCATTAGATTATTTATGTATGTTGTAAACAGTAACAATCCCTACCGCACTTTCCTGGAATACTCCTGAAGTTAACTTTACACTGTCAGTTTTGTTCTCTAAAGAGTGACATGTTGATTTATATCTGCAAGGAAGTCCTGAATCCAGTCACAAATCTGACATTTGGTAAGTTCTTATTGTTTTCACTAAACAACACTGAGCTGATTTCTAAAGCACATTGGATCTCGTGAACAAACAGAGTGAGCTCAGTTTCGCTGGATCTCGGTTTGCGGAATCCGTGTTGATTTTTATGAGGAGATTTTTGTTCTCTAAAAATGTCACAGTGCTTGAGGATGAAACATGGTACAAAATTCTACAGTAGATTGGAATCAGCAGTGTAGGCCTATAAATATGTCCATTCGACCTTTGACCTTTCTTGAAAATTAGAATGACAATCACTTTTTTCTAGTCTCTAGGTATACTTTGTTACTCCAGTGACAAGCAATAAACTAATGTCAGAAGGGGAGCAAGTTTTTTCTTCATAATCTCTGTAGAACCTGGCGGATGTGTCATCAGATTCAGATGTCTTTCCTCAATTAAGCAACTGTTACTTTCTGCTCCACAATCAATATGTGCCTTTTCAGTGTTAGTGCAAGGGTTGGACCAAAGAACCATATTGTGATGTTTCTTGACGAAACAGTTTCGGAAGGTGCATTCAAAAGTTTGGCCTTCTCTAGATTTTCCATTTTGGTGCCATTATGATTGCTGAGCAGCTAAATAGGTGATTTTGGTCTGCTAACTGACACTTCAGAGTGGCTTCAGTTGCCAGAGACTGCAGTTGTGTGTTGTGAGTTGCTTTTGTGGGAGGGTGTGTGTGTGTGGGGGGGCATCGCTTATTTTTGACGAAGGTCATACTGGCCGAAAGCTTATTTGTGACAGTCTTTTTGTTGTGCCTATCTGCGACTCAGCATCTCATTGCATATACCCTAGTTAACAGAAGTGCTAAAGACCCCAATGTCAAATACTCTGAATATTACCATCCCACAGACACGTGTATGGGAAACATTACATGCGGAAAACCTGTACCCATTTTACATACAGTGTGTCCAAAATCTCCACGTTGGCGACAATGTCCAACGACTTCAGTTCTGTCACTGGGTAATTGAGAATAGTCATTTGCTTCCATACATACTATTCACTGACGGAAGCCCAGTTTTCATGACATGAAATAAACAACACACACAGTAATCATCGATGGTCACGGGATAATACACATGCTTCAGTGGATAGCAATTTCCACGTTCGTTTTGCCATAAATGTTTGGTACAGCATGATCGGTAACCTTTTGATAGGTCCATATATTGTCATTCAACAATTGAAGGGAGAGAGGTAACTGCATTTTTTGGAAAATTCATTTGTGGAACTATTGGAAGACATTCAAGCGAACTGGAATGTATTTTCAAAATGACGGTGCCCCTCTACAAGTTACTTTACGTGTGAGGGACCATCTCAACTGCACCTACCCTAATCGCTGGATTGGCCGTGGCGGTGCTATTAACTGGCCTCGAAGATCACCTGACCTTACACTTTTAGATTTCTGTTTATGGTGTTGGAAGAAATCAGAGGCGCACAAAGTGAAGGTAAATACACGAGATGAACTGTTTTGTTGCATCATGGACACTGCTAAATTGATTAGGAACCAACCACAGGCAATTGAACAAGCAACACAACATGTTATCGCTAGAGCGCAAAAGTGCATTGACGTTCATGGTGGGATATTCGCACCTGTTCTGTGAACTGTACAATACCTGCACGATAAGTGTTAAAGCCGTTTGTAAAAGATGTGGTATGTCTTTTTCAACTGAATACACGTAACATGCATGTTGTAATGTATTATGTACTAAATGCAAAGTGAATAAACATTGTGTAAAAATGTGTAACGTAACTGTATGTCTCTGTAACATTGTTTTTAAAAATGTGTAACATAACTGTATGTTTCTGTAACATTGTTTCCAAGAAAATCACGTTACGGTCCAGTTGTATTGCGTATACGTTCATGTTGTGCACATCAGTTTTGCAGAATTAAAGTTCTTTTCAATACCCATACCTCCCTAATGAAGCATTTGTGGACCTATGTTCATACAACATTTTTTGTTCAGAATTACTTATACTATCACTGTGTAAAATATTGACCTTTCCTCCCCAAACACCCCATATAAGTTGAGATTGGATATAAAATTAATAAAAGCAGTTGATTTTAAAAATTATCATACAGTGTTTGTTAACAAATTTCAGGTTCAAACTGGATGGATCCTTTACGTGTTCAAATAGTGAAGGCTCATCACAACTGGATTGTTGTTGCATATGCTCACTTTGTTGCATGCTACAGGTTGGTATACTGAGCTTTGGAATCATAGTATATTAGAGTGCATGTAACTGTGTATTAAAACTTGAACAGTGGCTCATCAGTTCATATACAAAAATGCTTTATCTGATCAGATATGTTTTATCTTTAATAACAATTGTAATAATAATAAAAATAATAATAATAAATAGTAATAGTAATTGCATTTTGTAAGTGAAGACAAGATCATCTATTTTATTCATTATTCTACTTAGTGCGGTGTTAGACACTACAGTTGTATTCCTAGATGTCTCACTATGTTCTTCCAAAGTGGCACATGTAAAATTCAACCTCTTTGGTGTTACAATGTTTCATACCTTTTTATGTGAACACTTGTTATGTCTGTATGTGTGAATGAAAGATGGCATCAGAAATCAATAGATTCCATTATTAAAAAGTGGGGAAAGAGAAGAGGTCTATTAGATTTTATGTTTTCATATGAGTAGATGACTTAGAAAGTGGAGTATTATAGAATCATTAAGAATTTAACTATGGATTGCAACAAATGTGGCTTGAACATCTGTTTTACATAGAAGGCTAGAGAACATTCCAGTTGTGTTGAATTATAATGAAGGGGTGGGCCTAAGACTATCTTTATACAGGGTGTACTTAAAGTTCAGGAACACTTTAAATTATTTACAGATGTCATACATATTGCATTTTGAAGAGATACTCTGAAAGGTCTTTTTTTTTACAAGCATTCGATGTGCGAACCATGAAGGACCTGGCAGACGTCAATACGGTAATTGAATTCTTGCCACATGTGTCCCAGTATGGCCTCTTCGATTGTGGCAGTCGCTTCCCTTATTCTCTCCTGGAGCTCTGCTACATCACGTGGTAGAGGCAGTACATACACCAGATCTTTAATGTGTCCCCACAGAAAAAAGTTTCACAGAGTGAGATCTGGTGATCGGGGAGGCCAATTCATGAAACAGCTGTCCCCTTCTGTAGCACGGCCGATCCATCAATGCGGCAGCTCCATGTTCAGGTACCCACAAACTTCACAATGAAAATGGGGTGGAGCCCCATCCTGCTGAAAGATGAATGGAGAGTCTGATTGCATTTGAGGCATCAGACATTGCTGCAACATTTCTGGGTAGGAATATCGAGTGACAGTGCTCTCGGTGAAGGAGAATGGCCTGTACAGTTTTCGATGTGATAAGGCACATAAAACATTTACCTTTGGGAAATCGCTCTCAAATTCAATGCATTCTTATGGATGCTTTGTACCACAGATTCGACAATTATGCCTGTTCACTTTCCCATTGGTGTGAAAAGTGGCTTCATTGCTAAAAATTAAGCTATCAACAGTGCCATCCCCATCCTCATTTAATTGTTGCAACTGTGAACAAAACTAAAAACGCTTGTCTTTGTCATCGTCATGGTTTCATAGACAGCTTCTGTTGCAGGACTTTCCACACTGTTATTGGAGCCATTTCGAGTTCATGGGATGCACAGCACACTGATTTCTTTGGACTCCTTATGAATGTCTCTAGTACGCACTCCACATTCACTTCACTCACACTGGGACATCCACTTCTCTTTGCCGGGCATAAGCAACCTGTCATAAGGAATTTATTGTGCCAGTGGTAAATGGCATTTCTTGTTGGTGGCTTCTTACTGTACTTGGTTCTAAACATCCATTGAATAGCTGTAGCACACTTGTTTTTGTTGAACTCCAACACACAGGAAGCTCACTCTGCACGTGAACTCACCATGTTTGCAACTAGCTCTGGCTATCAGCAAATTACCAAACTACGCTGTGGCGGTATACATAAAAAACTGTCAGGGGTTCTCTTCAAAATGACATATGTATGACATCTGTACAGTGTTTGGTTCTTGTGCAACAAATAATTGAAAGTGTTCCTGGACTTTATGTACACCCTATATAATGGTAAACTTGTGCACTTTTCATGTTATTTCCATGTGTTACGAACATATTGTTGTGTTTAATAGTTTATAAAAGTACTGTGATGATAAAAATTACGGGATGGAAACAACAAAACATAAATAAAAATTGGAAACATCTCACTTGTAGTTGATTGGGAGTGACACACAGATGCATGTGTAACATCACGTCATTACTGACATCGTCATTACCGTCGTCATCATCATCACCATCATCATCATCATCATCATCATCATGAGTTCCTTCCATGAAGCCAGGTACAATGTATTTGAGTGATTTGCGTCCATCTATTTCTGTCCTGTAGATTTCCCCCTGCAGAACAACATCCAGTGAATCTCTTTTCCTTTCAAGGTATTCTTTAATTTAGCATAGCCATTTCCATCTGGAATGTCCAACTGGTCTTCAACCTTGCACATTTGTTTCCAAGTTCTGATGGGGAATTCAGTTAGGCTGAATCTATTTCACACGATCAAACAATTTCAGTCTCACTATATTTGGTCCTTCCTCCATGGTCACTTCCACTTGTATGTCTCTCCTTATGTACTTATTTGGAAATCCATTTCACAAGCTTTCAGTTGACTTACTTGTCTTTTGGTTATGTGACTCATTTCCATACTGTAGGACATGTTTGGCTGAAGGAAAGTTTTGAATATGGTCTCTCTTACTGTAAGAACAACATTCTTATCCCTGGAAGTCGTCATACTGGGTGGAAGAATTTGGAGTCTATGTACTCATTTGCATTGCCTCTGACTTGTTTTTGCTTGTAGTTAACCTTAACTCTTTAAACTTAGTGTTCCATAGATCCAGTTTCTGCTTCACCTCCATATAGATTTCACAGCAAATGGGAACTCATTTGCATACGCAGAAGCATTTATAGGGGAAAGGGAACTGCCCCATCTATCTTTGTTCTAAACCACTTTTTACTTTCCATCTCCCATTTGTACATTGTTCTCACAATTATCATACAGCATCTGAATTTATGTAATTAGAGCATTGGGGCCATTCTATATTTCCTATATTTTATATCTGTTGTGTGTGTTCTCCAGTTTCAGGAGTACTATTATCAGGTCTTTTCTTTTCTCTTAACATTCTTCCATCATTTGTATGACAGATTTTCATGTTTTTTATATTTATGGTGTGTGAAGTTCAGAACTCAAATATCACTCACACGAAGTAGTTTGATGGAACTTTCAAAAATTCTTGAGAAATTTGAGTTTGAAGTTTTCCGAGCATCTTTAACGCCATAGAGTGGAGACAGGATATCAGCAGGCAGTGTGGCTCTGTGGTAGAATGCCTGCCTGCCAAGTGGTTGGCCTGGATTTGATACCTCGCCAATGCTAATTTTTAAACAAAGGTGCATGTTCTGCTATCATTTCTGTGAAGAGTAAAATACTTACACATAAAAAAATAATTTGTTATGTTTCTACATAATATAGATGATCTTTGTTAACAATCTTTTATAACAGATCGGTAATTAAGAATTTATATTTGCAAAGAAACTGGATTTTCATGTGTGATGTGTAATCAGAAATAATAATATATGCACCTTTCATAAAAATAATGATTAGATATGTATTAATTAGCATCTATTTGATGAATTTTATATTTAAATGATGTAGGTATTTGAACCGAATGGAAAAAAATGGGTGCTACCAATATTTTTTACTTCTTTACGCTTCACAGATATGCTTGTAGAATGAGTACCTTTATTTAAAAATTTGCGTTGGCTGGGAATTGAATCCAGACTGCCCACTTGGTAAGCAAGCATTCAATTGCAGTCACACTGTTTGTAGAAAATTCAACATTGTTTTAAGGTATCAAAGACACTCAGGAAATTTCAAAGTCGATTTTCTTGAGAATTGTTGCGAGTTGCATCGAACTTCTTTGTGTGATTGATTTTTGAGTTCTGAACGTCACATGCCATAAAAACAAAAAATTACAAAAATCCAATTGTTGTGTGGTCTTCTTGGGAGTTCAAAAATAAGGTCAGTTATTCCCCTGTTAGTCCTAAATCTTCGCTGCTGTTCTTCAAATTGAGGTTCTTGGATACCTCTTTTCCAAAAATTTTAGACATTGTGATAATAAGGAGATCCCTCTATAGTTAGTGCACTTTTTCCTATTTTGTGTTTTTAATATCTGTATTAATTTTTTGATACTGTCACCAGGTACCGCATTTTTCACTCCATACTTCTCCCAGGATTCAGTACAACTATTGTAGCCATGCTTCACTTATACACAATGGACTTCAGTAGAAAGTATAGGACAAAACTTGCTCTATAGCTGTCCACATGGAAATGACTTGTAGTTTGCAGAATGTGGAATAGGGTTGACAGAAGGATGGACTTAGTATGACATAATTTTCATGGATAAGTGTAGGATACCCTTCAATATGATGAGGTAGTTGAAACAATGGTGACTGATGTGATTGAGTTTTTTGAACCAAGGGTGGTAATGGGTGATAAAGGGAAATTCTGATTGATTGGCAACTCAGCCCTTGTATTGTATCATCCAAAGAAATAGTGTGCGAAATTGGTTTCTGAACTAGCTTGATGGGGAAATCATCTTTCCTTGAAATCACTGGCAGAGTTACCGTCCATGTGTGTCATGTGTGTAGGGGAGGGATTTTTTGTTATTCAGTAGATGACAGTCAGACTGTAGTTACCGTTGGTGGGTGGTGCATTTGATATGATTTCAATAGAGCCTGGGCATATACAGATAAGTGTCAAAGATGGGGGTTCATTGAGTTGAAAAAGACTGGGTAAAATGTATTTGGAAGACTGGCTGAGCTTCTAAAAGGAGCAGAAAGCTTCTAAAAGAAGCAGAAGCTATGCTTGCCATGGATGCAGATCATGCAGCTGCTGTCATTGAATCTGAATTAGACAAAAGGTTGGAGGTGTTTAGTGGATAGGGTGGAGTGCTCTATATGGGGAAGAAAATTGTGCATGATCTTCACAAGAGAAATGTCCTGCTCTTTGCCTTAAGCTGTTTAGGGACAACCTACACTATGTGATCAAAAGTATCCGGACACCTGGCTGAAAATGACATACAGTTCATGGCGTCCTCCATTGATAATGCTGGAATTCAATATGGTGTTGGCCCACCCTTGGCCTTGATGACAGCTTCCACTCTCACAGGCATACACACAATCAGGTGTTGGGAGGTTTCTTGGGGAATGGCAGCTCATTCTTCACAGAGTGCTGCACTGAGGATAGGTATCAATGTCTTTAGGTGAGGCCTGGCAAAAAGTCGGCGTTCCAAAATATCCCAAAGGCGTTCTGTAGGAATCAGGTCAGGACTCTGTGCAGGCTAGTCCATTGCAGAGATGTTATTGCCGTGTAACCACTCTTCCACAAGCCGTGCATTATGAACAGGTGCTTGATCATGTTGAAAGATGCAGTCGCCATCCCTAAATTGCTCTTCAACAGTGGGAAGCAAGAAGGTGCTTAAGACATTAATGTAGGACTGTGCTGTGATAGTGCCATGCAAAACATCAGGCTGGCAGAAGACGTTCACCGGGCATTCGCCATACCCACAATCTGCCATCGGATCACCACATTGTGTACTGTGATTTGTCACTCCACACAATGTTTTTCCACTGTTCAATCGTCCATTGTTCACGCTCCTTACACCAAGTGAGGTGTCATTTGGCATTTACCAGTGTGATGTGTGGCTTATGAACAGCCACTCGACCATGAAACCCAAGTTTTCTCACCTAGCGCCTGACTGTCATAGTACTTGCAGTGGATCCTGATGCAGTTTAGAATTTCTGTGTGATGGTCTGGATAGATGTCTGCCTATTACACATTATGACCCTCTTCAACTGTTGGCGGTCTCTGTCAGTCAGTAGATGAGGTCAGCCTGTACACGTTTTTGCTGTATGTGTCCCTTCAGATTTCCACTTCACTATCACATCAGAAACAGTGGACCTAGGGATGTTCAGGGATGTGGAAATCTCGTGTACAGATGTATGACACAAGTGACATCCAATCACCTGACCACGTTCAAAGTTCGCGAGTTCCACTGAGTGCCCCATTCTGCTCTCTCATGATGTCTAATGAGTTCTGTGGTCGCTAATATGGTGTACCTGGCAGTATGTGGCAGCACAATGCACCTAACATGAAAAACATATGTTTTTGGGGGTGTCCGGATACTTTTGATCACATAGTGTAAATCCTAATTGCTGGAGAGACATTTGAATCCCACACCTAGTTTGAATGCAATGCTTTACTACTGCACCACCATGCAGAGTGAGTTGGTTTCAGGGGAAGGGTTGTGTCGTGAACAAGATGTTTTGAGAAGCTGTTGCATGCCATGGTGAGCTTATGGGATAGAGTAAGAAGGTTTGTAATTGGAAGTGTTTGAAAGCTGGCAGAGACTCACAGCCAGATAACCACTGTTGCTCATAATCACACTGATGTAGCTTTTATCAAGGGAAAGAATGAATAAATAATCATTCCTCAGTTGTTGCGATATTCTCATTGCTCATCGTGAAATGAATTGGGGAAGGAAAATGAAATTGATTTTGTGGTGAAGAATTCTAGGGAGGTATCCAGGGAGAAGATGAGTGAAAGGAAGGACAATTGTGGTTGAAGCAGGATGAAATTGTTTAACTTTGGGATCATTTGGGTGGCTATCGAGGAAATGATTCATCTGAAAGGAACAAGTAAGTGGAAAACAGGTCTTTGATAAGTCCCTGGCTTTAGGGCTGAGACCTTTTGAAGGAACTAGGATTTCTGCAGGATCTGGTTTTCAGAAGATAACTTGATGACAATGTTTTAAGTTTTTGTCCGGAAGAGAGGGGGGGGGGGGGTGATGACTGTGTTAGAAATTTTGGAAGAAGGGTGTTTTTTTCCCAGAATAGTGTGTTTTATGGATGGCTAACAAAGTTTATAGGTGTGTCAGAGGCACAGTATCATGTTCGACAATGCTGGACCTACCCTTATATGGCAAGAAATGGGTGCATGTCACTTTTCTAGTGTGCACTTGGCACTAACTTCACTGTTATGGATGACATTGATGACCACAATAAATTGCACAGGTGGAGGAGCTCTTGGAATGGGAGAATATTTGGCAAGTGGACGGGCCTACCCAGTCCCCCATCTTAGATCCGTCAAGCATCTGTGGGATGCATTGGGGAAATGTATTTCAGCACACCCAAATGCATAAGCAAGCATCCAGAACTGTCAACTGCACTGGTGGAGGAATGGAAAACCCTACTATGAGACCACATTACCAATCTTGTGTCGAGCATGGGAGCATGCTGCAGGGGCATACATTGCCATCTATGGTGATCACGGTGATCACATATCCTATTAAGAACATGTCCTACCTTTTATAACAAGCGAAGGACCATCATAAATCACAGTGACTTCAGTGTAATTATTATCTTTGAATAAAATTGTTATTGCATATTTTTTCCATCATCTGCTGTAATATATTGTAGCAGTTCTTTCTATGTATGATTCCAGTTTCATCAGCCTGTGTTACTCAGCATCAACACATCATGCAAAAGATACTTTTGTCCCTACATTTTGCACGCTAGTGTATTATGGTAGTCCTTGAAGCATTAAAAGGTAGTGAAACTCACTTGAATTTCTGTTCAATAGCTTTGTAAGGTGTTCCCATGTTAAATAATCATTTATCCATATTCCTGAACATTTTGTGTAAGATCTCTGTTCAGTGCTCTCAGCTTGTTATTCAAACATTGTAATGGTTCTGGATTTATTTTTATTTCTCTAAAGCTGATCATTTACAATCACACATTTGTCTCTAATTTATACTTCTGCTTCTTCTGGTGCGGACACTTTTTGCTGTAAATGAGAGTCACACATTAATGAATAAACAGGGTGCAGGACGATGCCAGAAATCAATGATAAGCATACACATAGAAAATGTGCTATAGACTCAGCATCTTCAGGATGCAGGAAGTGTCTGTTCTGGATCAATATCTTGTTCTAACTGAGATAGAATGAGCAGTCAATCTTGGTCTTCCACAGTTTTCCTGTGTTTTGGATTGTTTTGTCTTATTTTTAACTTGTTTAAATAATGGAAATAGTAAAAGGTTGAAACTAACCATGTAGTTGATATGCCAAGTCATGGACAGGCACGTCAGCAAGACTGAGAATGACAACCAAGTCCTTCTTCCGAGATACCAGAATATCTAACTCACAAATATGCCTGTATGGTTACATTGGCCTGACAGGTTATGTTGTATTGTCACTTCAGCTCATCCAGAGTGAGTTTCATCAAGTGTGCAAACAAAGGTAGGAAGCATGTAGCAGGAGGGAGGATTTGAGGTAAGGGTGGCTGACACCTAGCAGGTAGACGTAGTGAGTGCACAAAAGGACAGGAATGTGGCAGTGGTGAGCTCACTCTGTCACAAGCTGGTTAATTGCATGTGACATAAAGTTCCATGGAGAATTCACTGGCAGGGTGCTATACAACAGAGGAAAAAGGTGACGGCAAAGAGGAGGACAAGCGTTAAGAATCAGTGAATGACTGCGGAGAGGAGGGTGAGCTTTTAGATTGAGTGAATGACCTTGGGAGAGGGGAAGGATAGGTGGCATTCAGGAACTAGCGAGCATTGAGGCTTGAGGCTTGGAGGATGAAGGAATCAAAGTGTATATTGTAATGACTATTTACATGTAAATGATTCAGATTAGCTGGAATCAGGGGTGATGACCATTCGGTCGGACGGATAGTGGTTTGGTAGTCATGCCCACATAAAAGACTGTGCAAAAATTACAGCAGAGCTGTTAAATGATATGGTTGCTTTCACAAGATATACTTGTGATGGATCTGGAATAGGAAATGGTAGCTGAGTGGATCTGACAGGTCTTGGAATTGGGTCTTTCTCAGGGGGATGACCCATGTGGCAAGGGAAATGAGAAACATCTTCCTACAATCCTTTTCACTCCTCTGAAAATGGTATCCTGACACCCATCTAATCGACAAAATATCTTATTCTGTCCTTACCCTGCACATACTCCCAACCTCTTGACACATAATGGAGCATGCTACTCTGAACATAACCTTCTCAACTTCAATGGCTGCTTCATAACTTGCATCACTGGCTCCTTCCATCCTCCCTGCAGTCTCCTGCCACTATACACCTTTTGCTCTCACAATTATCTCGGCCTCAGATCTTTGCTAGTTTCTCTAACACATCGACATCCACCTCCCCCTACCTCCCCCTCCCCCCACATGATCTCTCTCTCTCTCTCTCTCTCTCTCTCTCTCTCTCTCTCTCTTTCTCTCTCCCTCCCTCCCCCTCCCCCTCCCCCTCTCCCTCTCCCTCTCCCTCTCCCTCTTTCTCCCCCTCCCTCTCCCTCTTTCTCCCCCTCCCTCTCCCTCTTTCTCCCCCTCCCTCTCCCTCTTTCTACCTCTCCCTCTTTCTCCCCCACCCCCTCTCCCTCTCTCCCCTGCCATTTGTCAGCCAACCTTCCCTCCGACCCTCCCTCCTGCTACCCATTCCTTTCTCCCCTCACTTCGTTTCTGTCCTTGCCTCCTTTCTCCCCTTACCTACTCCACCCATTACAGTAGTTCATTTCAGTTGAGCTTCAGTGCTGGTACTGTGTAGTTGGACAGAACATTGTAGCCGTGTACGGTATTTGTGTCTACGTATTTGAGTTCCATCAGATTCTGATGAAGATACAAATGGTCTTTGAAGGGCAGAAGTAAAGGTTTATACTATTTGCTACTGTTTTCCGCTAAACTCTCTCCTGTTAAATGAAGAGGCCTTTGAATCCCAGACAGGACAAATCTTGAGATAATGAAAAATAAGATGGCTAATGAAAAATCATGATTAAGATGGTTATTAGATACACGTATGTAAATAATTCAATTCTGTTGTTCATTTTGGGGACACTGTTAATTAACTTGCTCTTATGCTTTGATGACTGAAATACAGGGTGTTTCAAAAATGACCGGTATATTTGAAACGGCAATAAAAACTAAACGAGCAGCGATAGAAATACACCGTTTGTTGAAATATGCTTGGGACAACAGTACATTTTCAGGCGGACAAACTTTTGAAATTACAGTAGTTACAATTTTCAACAACAGATGGCGCTGCAAGTGATGTGAAAGATATAGAAGACAACGCAGTCTGTGGGTGCGCCATTCTGTACGTCGTCTTTCTGCTGTAAGCGTGTGCTGTTCACAACGTGCAAGTGTGCTGTAGACAACATGGTTTATTCCTTAGAACAGAGGATTTTTCTGGTGTTGGAATTCCACCGCCTAGAACACAGTGTTGTTGCAACAAGACGAAGTTTTCAACGGAGGTTTAATGTAACCAAAGGACCGAAAAGCGATACAATAAAGGATCTGTTTGAAAAATTTCAACGGACTGGGAACGTGACGGATGAACGTGCTGGAAAGGTAAGGCGACCGCGTACGGCAACCACAGAGGGCAACGCGCAGCTAGTGCAGCAGGTGATCCAACAGCGGCCTCGGGTTTCCGTTCGCCGTGTTGCAGCTGCGGTCCAAATGACGCCAACGTCCACGTATCGTCTCATGCGCCAGAGTTTACACCTCTATCCATACAAAATTCAAACGCGGCAACCCCTCAGCGCCGCTACCATTGCTGCACGAGAGACATTTGCTAACGATGTAGTGCACAGGATTGATGACGGCGATATGCATGTGGGCAGCATTTGGTTTACTGACGAAGCTTATTTTTACCTTTACGGCTTCGTCAATAAACAGAACTGGCGCATATGGGGAACCGAAAAGCCCCATGTTGCAGTCCCATCGTCCCTGCATCCTCAAAAAGTACTGGTCTGGGCCGCCATTTCTTCCAAAGGAATCATTGGCCCATTTTTCAGATCCGAAACGATTACTGCATCACGCTATCTGGACATTCTTCGTGAATTTGTGGCGGTACAAACTGCCTTAGACGACACTGCGAACACCTCGTGGTTTATGCAAGATGGTGCCCGGCCACATCGCACGGCCGACGTCTTTAATTTCCTGAATGAATATTTTGATGATCGTGTGATTGCTTTG
Source organism: Schistocerca serialis cubense (assembly GCF_023864345.2). NCBI lineage: Eukaryota > Metazoa > Arthropoda > Insecta > Orthoptera > Acrididae > Schistocerca > Schistocerca serialis. Next base: position 129,021,663 of record NC_064642.1, read on the forward strand.
GGCTATCCGAAACATACAGGAGGCGGCGTGGATTGGCCTCCCTATTCGCCAGACATGAACCCCTGTGACTTCTTTCTGTGGGGACACTTGAAAGACCAGGTGTACCGCCAGAATCCAGAAACAATTGAACAGCTGAAGCAGTACATCTCATCTGCATGTGAAGCCATTCCGCCAGACACGTTGTCAAAGGTTTCGGGTAATTTCATTCAGAAACTACGCCATATTATTGCTACGCATGGTGGATATGTGGAAAATATCGTACTATAGAGTTTCCCAGACCGCAGCGCCATCTGTTGTTGAAAATTGTAACTACTGTAATTTCGAAAGTTTGTCTGCCTGAAAATGTACTGTTGTCCCAAGCATATTGCAACAAACGGTGTATTTCTATCGCTGCTCATTTAGTTTTTATTGCCGTTTCAAATATACCGGTCATTTTTGAAACACCCTGTATGTAACTTAATGTTGGTGCTTTGGGCATGATTTTTCCAGCCTTTCTCAAGTAATGTTTATCATCAGTTTGAGAAATGGAATCACATCAGACACAAGTATAAAAGAAAAGAATTTCTTGACTATTGCTTCGGAGGGAGAATGATAAAGGGGAAGATCTGTAAAAAAAAAAAAAAAAAAAAAAATCAAGGCATGTTTTATGTAACTCAAGAAAAATGTAATGGAATGTTATTAGAGCAGGAGGAACAGATCAAATTTGTAAGGCGGGTCAACAGTGATAGTGTGGACAACCAGATCTTATGAGCAAGGAAAGAAGGAACACATAGTGAAGGTAAAAAGAGAACCCTTTGAGTCCTTACCCCTCTCCTCAACCCATTTTATTTGCCTTGTAACTCGTACCCCGTTAGATGTCCTTTCACAGCTTATTTTGTCAAATGAGGTACTGTTAGTTAGATGACTGTCAACTCTGTCAGTCGTAAAAAGCCTTAAATTAGAAGTAAAAGTAAATGAACTGGAACAGACAGTCAGTATCCTCTCCTGCATACTTTACCAGACACGTAACCAGATCTATTCTCCCTGTACTGTTAGAACTACTGAGATGGAAAATTCTGCAGCAGATTGTTAATTATGTAAAACTTACCTTCCTTGTTGTCATCTACCTCATAATTGACCCTTACATTCTATTGTTTTTCTCACCTGCCGTAGTAACCCCCTTCCAACTTTTTATATTTATTTTCCCCTGTTTCTTCCTGTCTCTATTCCTTTTTACATTTACTTTTCTTTACCTTTTTTCTCTTTCATGTTTGTTTTGCCTGTCTGTCTTACTATTTACTGTTCAGAGAGTATATGAAGGGATTTAAACAATGCAAATGTCATCCATCTAAGGAACATATTATAGCATTTAAGAGATTTCAAGTGAAGGCACGGAAAACGGGAGTGTTGGGAACAGCATGTATCAATTGTGAGGTTCCACACCCCATTGTCTCAGGTATGGATTAAACTCTGCCATATTTACCATCACCAACTGTCCACAGTGGTCCCTGACATCTACCTTAGTTGTGACATCTGTACTCTTCCCGCTGTCACTGCTGAATGTTTCGCCGCAAACTTCACTGAAGTGTTAATTTTCTGACCCATAAATGCCGGGTGGAGCAAAATATTTATGCTTCTGTGTGCAGCTCCTCAAGTTATACGGTGCTTCATGTAAAACAGAAGTTCTGGAGCACTCCAGCAGAATGACAAAACACAGCCCTAGGACTTGTAAAATCCACATTCAAATGCTGAAACACATTAGCAATGACAGCTTAAAACACTTCCTCTGGTTTTTCAATTGTATTTGGCTAGAAGGAGAATTTCCCTCCCAATGGTGGTTGGGTATTATGTATGTATGTATTTATTTATTTAAATTGTTTAGACCCATAGAGGATCACACAAAGTGAGCTACGATCTGTGGTTGCTATTTTTTTTGTCCTTCCAGAATTCTTTCATCCTCTTGCTATGTTTAGCTTGATGTTCTTCCCTCCTTTTCTCTTTAGATCTTCTGGGTTTTCCTTCTGGTGCAACTTCCCAGCAGGGGATCTTCTGTCTGAATATTTTTTGATCTGCAATGTCTGTAGATGTGATGTTGGCCTTTTTGAGATCAGTTTGAACTTGTTTGATCCAGACTGTTGTCGTTTTTAGTTTCTGTGAGTACATAGAATTTTCCTTGTTAGTCTGTTGTCATCCAGTCTCGTGATGTGTCCATAGAACTTCAGTCGCCATTTGCGGAAATCTGTTTCAGTGTTGGAGTATTTTTCTGTTGTCGTGTTTGAATGTAGCTGATCCTTCATCTGTGACCTTTAGACTCAGGATTTTGCGAATGATTTTCCTTTCAACTTTTTTGATGTTGTCAAGATCCCTTTTCTAATTGAGGTTTAGGGTCTCACTTGCATACAGTGTTTTGGGTTTGATGACTAGTTGCATAGTGTCGAATTTTTGTCTTGATGTTCCTGCACCTTTTGTTGTAGATGTTCCCAATTTTCCCATGTGCTTTTCACATTTTGACTTCACGTGCTTTTTGGGCTAATCTTTCTGTTCCTGTGGGTTCGATGATGTCACCCCAAGTATTTAAAGTGATTGACTCTGTTTATTGTGCCGTGTTCTGTGATCAAATTTCCTGTTTTTACTTGTTTTGTGGATATAAATTCAGTTTTTATGAAAGAGATTTGGAGCCCAACTTTTTCGGCACATTCTTTGAGTACTTCGATCTGACAAATTGCTGTTTGTTGATCCTCCGAGAGGATCACAAGAGTGTCAACGAAGGCTAAACATGTGACATTGATGTTATTCCACTTTTTTCCTAGCAGGACGAGTCTCCAGCTGTTTTGTTTTCATTTCCTTTTCCCATTCTTTGATGACCTTGTCGAGAATGATGTTGAAGAGTAGTGGAGAGAGTCCGTCACCCTGTCGGACGCCGGTTTTGATGAGGAAAGGTTGGGAGATTTCCTCGCTGAACTTGACTTTGGAAGTTGTGTCAGTTTGGGTTTGTTGAATGAGTCGTCGTGTTTTCGGGTCAAGATTGCTTTCTTTGAGTATATTAAAGAGGGATTGTCGATCGATGGGTTCGTAGGCTTTCTTGAAATCAATGAATATGCAGATGGTTGGGAGATTTTGTGTGGCTCGAAATTTTAATGTGGATTTCAGGTTGAAAATTTGTTCAGTGCATGTTGTCTAAACCGTGTCTGGTATTCACTAATTAGCGGTTTGAGCTGTTCTTGTGCACATTGTAGGAAGGTGGACAGGGAGGAGGGAAATTCCTCTGTAGTTATTTACGTCGGTTTTGTTTCCTTTTTTGTGGAGTGGGTGGATGAGTGCACATTTCCAGTCGTCTGGCAGTTTTTCACTTTGCCATATTTCTTGGATGATCTGTGTGATTTCCTGAAGTGATCATGGCCCCAGATTTTCCAGCAATTCTGTGATGATTCCATCTTCTCCTGATGCCTTTCCATTTTTCAGTTTCTTGATGTGGTGATGGATTTCTTCTTATGTTGGTGGGTCTGCATTGGGTTTTGTTTGCTCTGCGACTGGGTGTTGGATACATTCGTGTGGTTTGGGGCAGTTGAGGAGGTCGGAAAAGTACCGTGCCAGTTCTTCACAGTTTTCTTGGTTGGTAATGCGAGTTTTCCATCTCGTTTCCTGAAAGTCAGATTTTGCGGCAAGTAACCTTTAATTTTGATCGCAAGAGTCTCGCTGTTGAAGTTCCTGAAGTTATCCTGTATTGATTTGAGTTGTTCAGTGATGTAGTTGCATTTTGTTCTCCTGATGGTTCTGTTTGTCTGCTGTGGGTGTTGAGGAAGTGCTGTTCTGTTTTTACTGCTGTGGGTGTTGAAGAAGTGCTGTTCTGTTTGTCTGCTTGTGGGTGTTGAGGAAGTGCTGTAGTTTCTGGTGATTTGTGATGAGTCGGCAGTTAATGATGGCTTGATCACAGTCAGTATTCCAATGGAGGTGTTTTACCTTCTTTAGCCGTGGGATCACTTCTTTGCCTTTTCTTATTATTTTGTTGTGAAAGTCAGTCCAATTATTCACGAGTTCTTTCTCCCATTCTTCTGCGATTTTTGTTTCTTGAATTTTTGATACATCAAACTTTTGGATGTGGCCATTTTTGAGGTGAACTCTCTTTGGGGAAAGTTTTACTTTGATTTGTGTAAGATAGAGGTGTGAATTGATGTTTGTACCCTATCGGACTTGGACATCGTGGATGGTTCTGTAGTGGGTGTGGGAGATGCCTACGTGATCGATCTGGTATTTATCAAGTTGTTGGATTGGTGATCGCCACGTTTTCTGTTTGTGTGCGGGTTTTCTGAAGTGGGTAGACATAACCTTGAGATCAAATTTTTGGCAGACGTCAACCAGCCACATGCCGTTCGTGTTTGTGTTTTGGTGTGCAGAATTCTTGCCAATAATTTTTTGATAGATATTTTCTTTGCCAAGATGAACATTCAAGTCTCCCGTCAAGATTTTCATGTCATCTTGATGAATTTTAGTCACCGTCTTTTCAAGTTGGTTCCAGGATTTTTCGATGGTTTCGGTGTTGTTCTTATTGGTGAAGTTGATGGGGACATGCACATTGATAAGGGTGTACTTTTTGTTGGTGCACGTTGTCATAAGTCGATTGTTGATGGGTAAGATTTCCATGGGTACTATTATTTCTTTCCTTTCTCAGACATCATGTCTGGTTAAAAATGGAAAGTGGCGTGGACCTTGATCAACCGTGACTTCCTTTTAACTGTGTGGTATATGCTACATTGCATTTAGGAACTTTCGGGTAATTGAACATGTATCAGTAATTACAGATTTCTGTAGTTGTATATATACGTTTGGATGTAGCTGTATTGCATTGATGTACTGTGTGGTATGACTCCTGTAGTTGATAGTATAATTGGTATAATGTTAACTTTATCCTGATGGCACATGTCCTTGACTTCCTCAGCCAGTTGGATGTGTTTTTCAATTTTTTCTCCTGTTTTCTTCTGTATATTTGTTGTATTGGGTATGGATATTTCAATTAGTTGTGTTAATTTCTTCTTTTTATTGGTGAGTAGGATGTCAGGTTTGTTATGTGTTGTTGTTTTATCTGTTAAAATGGTTCTGTTCCAGTATAATTTGTATTCATCATTCTCCAGTACATTTTGTGGTGCATACTTGTATGTGGGAACATGTTGTTTTATTAGTTTATGTTGTATGGCAAGTTGTTGATGTATTATTTTTGCTGTCCAGTACGGGGTGGGCTGCAATCTCAAAGGGTGCATGGCAAATACAGGACATGCTTGGATCAAGGAACAGTAGTTGTAAATTGTTGTAGTTGTGCTGGGAAAGTCCCTGAGCTTCAAGCGCTAATAGAAAGCGCAGAAGCTGAAATCATTATAGGTACAGAAAGCTGGCTAAAGCCAGAAATAAGTTCTGCAGAAATTTTTATGAAGTCTCAGACGGTGTTCAGGAAATATAGATTAGGCAGAATTGGTGGTGGAGTGTTTGTGTCTGTCAGCAGTGGTTTATCTTGTAGTGAAGTCGAAGTAGATACTCCGTGCGAATTGGTATGGGTGGAGGTTATACTTAACAGCCGAACTAAGTTAATAATTGGCTCCTTCTACCGACCCCCAGACTCCGATGATACAGTTGCTGAACAGTTCAGAGAAAATTTGAGTCTCGTAACAAATAAATACCCCACTCATATGGTTATAGTTGTGGGGACTTCAACCTTCCCTCGATATTTTGGCAAAAATACTTGTTCAAAACCGGTGGTAGGCAGAAAACATCTTCCGAGATTGTCCTAAATGCTTTCTCCAAAAATTATTTTGAGCAGTTAGTCCACTAACCCACGCGAATTGTAAATGGTTGCGAAAACACACTTGACCTCTTAGCCACAAACAATCCAGAGCTAATAGAGAGCATCATGACTGATACAGGGATTAGTGATCACAAGGTCATTGTAGCTAGGCTCAATACCGTTTCTTCCAAATCCACCAGAAACAAACGCAAAATAATTTTATTTAAAAAAGCGGATAAAGTGTCATAGAAGCCTTCCTAAGAGACAATCTCCATTCCTTCCGAACCGACTATGCAAATGTAGATGAGATGTGGCTCAAATTCAAAGATATAGAAGCAACAGCAATTGAGAGATTCATACCTCATAAATTGGTAAGAGATGGAACTGATCCCCCATGGTACACAAAACAGACTGAATGCTGTTGCAGAGGCGACGGAAAAAGCATGCGAAGTTCAGAAGAACGTGTAATCCCGAAGATTGGCTAAAATTTACAGATGCACGAAATTTTGCATGGACTTCAATGCGAGATGCCTTTAATAGGTTCCACAACGAAACATTGTCTCGAAATTTGGCAGAAAATCCGAAGAAATTCTGGTCTTATGTAAAGTACACAAGCGGCAAGACGCAGTCAATACCTTCGCTGCGCAGTGCCGATGGTACTGTTACTGACGACTGTGCCGCGAAAGTGGAGTTATTGAACGCAGTTTTCCGAAATTGCTTCACCAGGGAAGACGAATGGAATATTCCAGAATTTGAAACACGAACAGCTGCTAGCATGAGTTTCTTAGAAGTAGATACCTTAGGGGTTGCGAAGCAACTCAAATCACTTGATACGGGCAAGTCTTCAGGTCCAGATTGTATACCGATTAGGTTCCTTTCAGATTATGTTGATATAATAGCTCCCTACTTAGCAATCATATACAACCGCTCGCTCACCGATAGATCTGTACCTACAGATTGGAAAATTGCGCAGATCGCACCAGTGTTTAAGAAGGGTAGTAGGAGTAATCCATCGATCTACAGACCTATATCATTGACGTCGGTTTGCAGTAGGTTTTTGGAGCATATACTGTATTCAAACATTATGAATCACCTAGAAGGAACGATCTATTGATACGCAGTCAGCATGGTTTTAGAAAACATCGTTCTTCTGCAACGCAGCTAGCTCTTTATTCGCACGAAGTAATGGCCGCTATCGACTGGGGATCTCAAGTTGATTCCATATTTCTAGATTTCCGGAAAGCTTTTGACACCGTTCCTCACAAGCGACTTCTAATCAAGCAGCGGGCCTTTAGGGTATCGTCTCAGTTGTGCGACTGGATTCTTGATTTCCTGTCAGGAAGGTCGCAGTTCGTAGTAATAGACGGCAAATCATCGAGTAAAACTGAAGTGATATCAGGTGTTCCTCAGGGAAGCGTCCTGGGGCCTCTGCTGTTCCTGATCTATATAAATGACCTGGGTGACAATCTGAGCAGTTCTCTTAGGTTGTTCGCAGATCATGCTGTAATTTACCGTCTAGTAAGGTCATCCGAAGACCAGTATCAGTTGCAAAGCGATTTAGAAAAGATTGCTGTATGGTGTGGCAGGTGGCAGTTGACGCTAAATAACAATAAGTGTGAGGTGATCCACATGAGTTCCAAAAGAAATCCGTTAGAATTTGATTACTCAATAAATAGTACAATTCTCAAGGCTGTCAATTCAACTAAGTACCTGGGTGTTAAAATTACGAACAACTTCAGTCGGAAAGACCACATAGATAATATTGTAGGGAAGGCAAGCCAAAGGTTGCATTTCATTGGCAGGACACTTAGAAGATGCAACAAGTCCACTAAAGAGACAGCTTACACTATACTCGTTCGTCCTCTGTTAGAATATTGCTGCGCAGTGTGGGATCCTTACCAGGTGGGATTGACGGAGGACATCGAAAGGGTGCTCGTTTTGTATTATCACGTAATAGGGGAGTGAGTGTGGCAGATATGATATGCGAGTTGGGTTGGAAATCATTAGAGCAAAGACGTTTTTCGTCGTGGCGAGAGCTATTTACGAAATTTCAGTCACCAACTTTCTCTTCCAAATGCGAAAATATTTTGTTGAGCCCAACCTACATAGGTAGGAATGATCAGAAATCAGAGCTTGAACAGAAAGGTTTAGGTGTTCGTTTTTCCCGCGCGCTGTTCGGGAGTGGAATGGTAGAGAGATAGTATGATTGTGGTTCGATGAACCCTCTGCCAACCACTTAAATGTGAATTTCAGAGTAATCATTTAGATGTAGATGTAGATGTAGATGTAGAAGAAGACTTCCCTCCCCTCCCACCCCCCACCCTACCCCCACCCCTCACTCCCCATTGCGTCTTTGGTAGTTACCTCATGACAGCCCATATCTTCACAGTGTGTGTCCTGCTGGCTGATCTGAGACAAGCCATCAACCTGTCTACCTACCTTCTCCAGATACTGGTGGATGATGGATAGCAGATAACAGATTCATATGTATCCTGAAGGAAAGCAGATTTTGTAGCAATATTTATTGCACCTTAATGTTCGTTGTCAGGGGTGGATGTTAGGAGTGTAGTTCTCACAGTGGTGTATGCTCCGAGTAGTCTTAAGCCCCTTTCTCCCTCTGTACTGGTATACATAGATTTTTTTTTACATATTTTATTTATCTAACTGTTGAAGCTAATTAGCTCCATAATCTGTACAGTCATCATTTTCTCACTCCATTTTAGTCATACTGATTATGATGACCATTCTTGGTGTATCCTTCAGTGTTGTTGGAATGAGACAGGAGCGAAGTGTGCCCTTCGTACCACAGATACGTGGCATGGTGAGCACCAGCAGCAGCCAATTACTCTCCTGCATCGGTATCCGTTTCAACCAGGATGACAGGGTCACCGACTGTGGAGCTAACCACTCTCATTTCCTCATTTCATAACAATTTATTTGGATTTCCAGTGAAACAAGGTGCTTGCGACCAAGATGTTTGGTCCCTTTAAACCCATAATTTTTGTCCATTGCCCCAGAGTTGCAAATAACTTCCAAGTTGCAAATAATTTGCAAGTTGCAAATAATGTCCAAGTTGCAACCAACTTCCTGCAAAATCTGTGCTTTTCTGTCTACTCTTTTTTTCTGCCTCTTTTTCTTTTGTTGTTAGTTGGGGAAAAAACCTGATGCCAGATGCTTACGTTTCTTCTGTCATCTACATCTGACTGTCAGTTTGCATAAGGAGCATGTACTTATTTTAATCGGTCATTTCCTGCAGAAGTGAATTATAATTTATTTATCTCTGATATTTCACATTTTTTACCGTGTGTGTCTGGTAACTGTTACCCACAAAGTTGACTTATCCAATAGCAGATTTTTACCTTGAGTGACTAATTGAATGTCTTCTGTGTAAATTTGAAAAACTGTTGTTTTTATTTGCTCAAAACTGTGTCAGTTAGAGTGAATGTGTATTGATTTAAATAAATATCTCAGGTAAATTAAATGTATTTCAAATATGTTCAACATGAATCTTCTCCTACAGATTTACTCAGAATTTTTAGTTTCTCTGTTATTTTTAGCATTTAAAAGATAATAACTTTCCATTTCTTCAGGTTGAAGGACTCAAGTGGGTGGCAGCATGCTTTTACCAGCCCTCATATTGAGAGTTGTATTGAACGCATAGCCATTAATGCAAAAATGAATCAGAGTGGTAGTGGTGAATCTTCTTCAAAAATGGTAGCTATTTCCTACGGCAGCCAAGTTCGTCTTTGGGGAGTCTCAGAAGATGGAACTAGAACTAACATTGGTAAGTTGCATGTCACCCAGATACTTCTTGTTTATTAATGCAAATAAATGCTGTGCTCCATTCTAGCAGCTCTGTCGAATTAGGCACTGCCACTTCACAATTCTGACATTTATGTCTTATATAAAGGTATAGAGAAAAAATACACACACAGTAATTTAATTATGTGGCAGATAACCAGTAAACTGAATATAAATGACAGACTTTTCCATTTGATCAACTAACATTTTCATTTATGTACAGTGAAGTTCATTTTGTTACTGTAAAGGAGACCCGTATGGGATACTGGTGTAACCCATTTGTTGAGTCCTGTTCAAGTGTTTGGGATCCACACCAGGTCAAATTAAAGGAAGACATTGAAAAAATTCAGAGGCATGATGCTAGATTTACCACCAATATGTTCAACCAACATGCAAGTATTACAGAGATGCTTCGGGAGCTCAGATGGAGTCGCTGGAGGGAAGTAGACATTGTTTTCGAGGAGCACTATTGAGAAAATTTACAGAACCAGCATTTGATGCTGATTGCAGAACAATTCTACTGCTGCTAACTTACAATTTGCATAAGGATCAGGAAGATAAGGTTAGAGAGATTAGGGCTCATAGAGAGGCATATAGACATTTGTTTTTCCCTCACTCTTTTTGCAATTGGAGCAAGAAAGGAGTTGACTAGTAGTGGAGCAAGGTACCCTCTGCCATGCACCATACAATCGCTTGTGGAGTATGTTTGTAGATGCACTTTCACAGGTGTAGTAAAATGTACACGGAGGTGACAAAAGTCATGGGATACATCCTAATATTGTGTCAGATCTCCTTTTGCCCTCAGTGCAGTGTAGCAACTTGATTTGGCATCGATTCAACAAGTCGTTGAAAGTAACCTGCAGAAATATTGGGCCACGCTACCTCTATAGCGATCCATAATTGTGGAAGTGTTGCCGGTGCAGGATTTTGTGCACGAACTGACCTCTTGACTATGTCCCATAAATGTTTGTTGGTATTCATGTCAGATGATCTGGGTGGCCAAATCATTCACTCAAACTGTCCAGAATATTCTTCAAACCAGTCATGAATAATTGTGGCCCGGTGACATGGCACATTGTCATCCATAAAAATTTTATTGTTATTTGGGAACATGATGTTCATGAATGGCTGCAAATCGTCTCCCAAGTAGCCCAACATCCAAAATTCATTCCATGTAACACAGCCCACACCATTATGAGCCACCACCAGCTTGCACATTGCCCTGTTGAGAACTTGGCTCTATGGCCTCATGCGGTCTGCACTACACTTGAATCCTACCGTGAGCTCTTACCAACTGAAATCAGGTCTCATATGACCAGACCACAGTTTTCCAGTTGTCTAGGGTTCAACCGAAGTGGTCACAAGCCCAGGAGAGGCACTGCAGTGAAGTCGTGCTGTAAACAAGGACACTTACGTCAATCATCTGGTACTGTAGCACATGAAATCCCAATTTTTCCACACCATCTTAATTGATATGCTCGCCAAACATTCCACATTGATTTCTGTGATTATTTGATGCAGTGTTGCTTGTCTGTTAGCACTGACAGCTCTACACAAATGCCGATGCTCTCTGTCATTAAGTGAAGGCTGCTGGCCACTGCGTTGTCTGTGGTGGGAGGTTATGCCTGGGATGTGATATTCTCAGTGCATTCTTGACACTGTGAATTGTGGAACATTGAATTCCCTTACAATTTCCAAAGTAGAATGTCCCATGCGTTTAGCTCCAACTATCATTTCATGTTTAAAGTCTGTTAATTCCCATCGAGTGGCCATAATATTGTCGGAAGCGTATTCACCTGAGTAGATTTGACAGCTCTGCCAATACACTGTCCTTTTGTACCTTGTGTACGCAATACTACCACCATCCGTATACGCACATATCGCTATCCCATGACTTTTATTAATTCAGTGTATGTTTTGTTTTAAAAGTCATTCTTTACATACTTACTTAGTTACTTATTTATTAGTTACCTATCCCGTGGTTACGGGCTCTGTAGAGCATGCACTGCATCTACAATCAGTCTCCAGTGTATTATTTCTGTTGCTGTTTTCGCCCAATTGACTACATTCAGAGCTTCTGCATCTTTCTTTACAATGTCTTCCCATCTGTTTTATGATCTACGCAGGGGTCTTTTGTTGTAATGTGGGCAATGAATGTTTGCATAGTTAGTTGGGTCTCTGGCATATGGGTTATGTGACCTTTTGATTGGATTTGTCTACTCTTTTGATATTGTAAAATGTTGGGCTGGTTAATAATCTTATTTATTTAGTTATTCTTGCTTGGTCCTCAAGTAACTCTGTCTCTTGCCAGGCCCCAGATTCTTCTCATCATCTCTCGTTCAAATGTTAGAAGTTTTTGGGTCTTCCTTTTAGTTAGTTTACAGCTTTCTGAACTGTACATTAGCATTGTAGATCTCGATTTTTGCAGACTTTAGTTTATCTCTTAGGACTTTTTTTATGAATAGTCGTGCTTTACATGCTTCTGTAGTGAGCTTTTTATACATCTCCCCAAGATCTTGTTGGCTCTTGCCCACTAACACCATGTCATCTGCATAAGCAAAAAATTGATACTGCCACCTTCCATTCACAGCCCATTACACCCTTCAACTTTGCTCTTTATGACTCTTTCCAGGGTGAGGTTAAATAGTACGGATGATGGTGCATCTCTTTGTCTTAATCAAGTTCTTATGGGGAAAGGTTGTGAATATGCCCCTCCAGTTCTGTCTGACCCACACATATTGTAGTCATTTTAGGGTATTGTAGAGGCTATCACGATTAATACTGTCATAAGTTCTTTGAAAATCTATGAACAATACTTGGACTTCTCTATCTCTTTCTCAATATTTCTCAAGAATTTACCTAAGAGCAAACATATTGTTAGTAGTTGAATAGTTTGTAAGGAATCCAGTCTGATATTCTCACATGATATTTTCTGCAAATGGTTTCAGATTTTCTAAAATAATTGTAGAAAGGAATTTGTGTGTCATGTTAAGTAAACTGATTCCTTGGGAGTTAGAGCAATTCACCTTCTGTCCTTTCTTCTATACTGGACAAATGACTACTCTCTTCCAAATGTCCAATAATGCCTTGGTCTTCCAAATGAGCTGAAAGACATTACACAGCTTTATCTGTAGTCCGCTTCCTCCGTACTTCAACATTTCTGCTTAGACTATATCCTCTCTTGGCACTTTATTTCTTTTCATCTTCCGTGTGGCTTTCACTATGTCCTCCACCACAATGTCAATCTCTGTCTCATTTCTTTCTTATCCATTTTCACTGAAACATAACAATGAGTTAGGGCTGTTGAATAGGTAGCTGAAATATTGTTTCCATCGCTCTAAGACTGATTCAGTATCCATAATCTTGTTTCCATTTTTGTTATTGATGCACAACTTTATGTACTGAACCCATTTCTTGTCGTATCATATGTTGAAAGACTCTCCTACTGCCCAGGTTTTAGCAATTCAGTTCCACATTTTGAAGAATTTTTGTTAGGTATTTTTTCTCTTTTCACTTCTCAGTACTCTTGATGTTTCTGTGTGCACTTCTGGGTATGTTTCCATCAGTATTTTATTATCTGCATCCTGTAGCCACAACTCTTGTGCTTTCTTCCTTAACTACATCTTCACATTTCTCTTTAAACCATCTTATTTTTCCCTGTTTTTCTTTTCTTTCTACTCAGCACTTTACTCGCAGCATCTGTTATGGCTGTCTTCACAGTGTGGCACACTTTCTGTGTGTCTTCTTCGCCATCTGCATTTCAAAATTGTTATTTATTTCTATCTCAAATTCTTTACATTTTTCCTCACTTTTTACTTTTACCATGTCAAACCTGAACTGTTGTAGGTCTAGTTTCGCCTGTCCCTAGAGATGGCCAGTCCCATACTCCATTCCTCGGAGGGCTATGTCATCTATTGATCTAGTTGGTTGACTGTTTTTCCATCCAGTGAGTACTATCTTTCTAGATAAATTTTCTTATGTGGGAATGCTGTTGAGCTGATAACCAAATTCTGTGATTAGGTTTATGGACTTGAGGAAGCATGTAGAAGGTAGGTGTGTGGGGATTGGTAGGGGTGAGCAGAGATGGACTCCGGGGAGAGGTTCTGAGATGGGCCTAAGGCAGGCTCGTCCAGACTGTGCCCCTGGGGCACCAGTGCCCACGGTCACTTGCGGCCAGCGCCCCGGGCGAATTCGTGTGTTGTCGCAGTGGCTGAGCCGTGTCGCTCAGCTGGCCGTGCGGACCGCCCACCGCACCTCGCCATGCCCCTGTACATGCCAGCAGCAGTCAAAAGCGACACAAAGCCGTTAGGCAACAGATGTAAGGCTACAGTGGATCGAGATGGATGGTCAACAGCAGCAGACAAAAAGAAAGAAGAGCGGCGTGTCAGCATTATGTAAACCTGAGTGGGAAATTAATTTCCTTTGTACTGCTGTCGAAAATCATGCCAAATGTTTAGTATGACATCGGAACCTCATGTAGTTAAAAGAGTACTCGTTTGAACGACACTTTAATACCTGTCACAAATATCGGCTCAAAAATTTGTTGCAAGAAGAATGCCAGTCAAAGCTTGAAGAACTGAAAGAAAATTTCAAGCAGCTGTACAGTGAAGTAAGTGTTTCCAATCGTATGACTCTTTATAATCTATAAAGGTGATAGATAAAACTAAATTTTATAATCTGATTTGTCACTTAGCAATGTGCCAGTTATCGAATATCGGATTGTCAGCAACAAGGAACATTTCTTTTCGGTTAATTTTTATATTTGGGTTGCATTAAATCGTGTCATGCAGACATAAGAAAAAGTTTCAGGTGCGTTATTTTTTGCCACTTTCTGAAAAGCCATCACAAACGCTCTCTCGGGCAGCAAAGTGTCATTAAGAGTCATTCTTTGTATTTGTATATTTGTGTGTTTATGCATGGGAAAACACATGTTGTAGTTTGATCTATGTTTTAAATTAATTAAAATGCAGATATTCCAATAGATAAAAATTTATTTTGCGACCACATTTCGCCGTCCTGGATAGTATCTAAGGCCGGAGGAACTGGGGGAAAACGCTCCTAAAACCAATATTTTTTTGTTAGCGTTTTAATTTGACTTTCAATGAATGAAACAATTACAATGAAATGAACACCCATAGCTGCTTACAGGCGTTGACATACGTCAACGGGGACAGATGAAATGTGTGCCCCGACCGGAACTCGAACCCGGGATCTCCTGCTTACAAGACAGACGCTCTATCCATCTGAGCCCCCAAGGACACAGAGGATAGTGCGACTGCAGGGATTTATCTCTGGCATGCCTCCCGCGAAACCCACATTCTCAACGTATTGTCCCGCACTACATTCGTAGTGGCCCCGCCCATTATACTCATTACTTGCAGTGCATAGCCGATTCCCGTAAGAGTTCGGGCCTTGTTTGTGCATTCTCACAGAAGAAGAAGATGGTCAAGTGGCTGGTGAGCCTTAACTCACCGGTGGGCCTTAACTTCTTTCGTCATGGTTACAACATTTTGGCGAAGAGGTAAACGGTAGTAGTTGTTAGCATGGAGGCTAAGTTGGTCTGTCTTCTGGAACAATAACAGCAGCAGCTCATGCAGCAGCAGCAGCAGCTCCAGTTAGACATCTCACAAAAGTTGATGTGGTTGCTAATGGACAAAGTCAATGCCCAGTACGCATTACCACAACAGTTTCCGAGTCCTTGGGTGTCCAATGCTTTCCCACGTCCATCGTCATTCCTACATTTTAATGACACTTAAGAAGGCTGGGAAACATACTTACATTGGCTGGAACAACATTTCACAGGTTTTCAAGTCATGGATGACCCCTTGCAGCGGTCATTGTTTATGTCTTGGGCCTCCCCAGACACATTCTTTCTTCTCTGCAAGTTGGCACCCTTTTCCGATCTTGTGGCTCTCTTGTTCCAGGAGATAGCCTTTTGCTTACAAACTATTATTCAGAGCACTACCATGTGATCGCCTTTCAGCTGGAGTTCCACCAGTGCCATAAACAGCCTGGTGAATCATGTCATTCCTAGGTCATGGACTTGCAGGGTCTCAGCCATCGATGTGATTTTACATGCCCCTTGGTTGTGGTGGCTGATGTGTTGGCATGCGGCATTGGGGCAGTCCTTGCACATCGGAATACCGATGGCTCAGAACAGCCCATTGCTTAAGCATCTAAGAACAGCCCATTGCTTATGCATCTAAGACGTTAACCCCAGTACAACGGAACTACTCCCAGATTGAAAAGGAGGCCCTGGCGATTGTGTTCACCGTCCAAAAATTTCACATCTATCTCTTTGGTACAAAGTTCACCCTCCTGATGAGCCATAAACCCTTGTTTATGCTTTTTGGGCCCCACTCTCGCCTTGTAGAGAGGGTGGCTCAATGTCTCCAGCACTGGATGTTATTTTTACAGTATTACACTTACACCATCTAGTACAAGCCCACTGCCCACCATGCTAATGCGGAAGCTTTGTCACATCCCCCAGCAGCTCCCGATCGTGCGTTTGACCAACAGGAGGTCCTCTGCTTTCACATTTGATTCTGCCCACTGGGAGGCGCTGGACAGTCTGCCTCTTATGACTGCTCACATTGCCATGGCTACATGCCGAGACCCTATCTTGGGGCAGGTTCTCCGCTACATGGCCCACGGTTGGCCCTCCTACATTACTTGTCGGATGCGGACCGACTTCTGCCCCTGGCGCCGCCTGTCCCAAAGGGTCCCCTTGGTCAATGATGTCCTTCTGTTGGCCCCAGAGTCGGATGCCCATTGGGTGGTTGTACCTTTGGATTTTCGACATCACATGCTCAGTTCATTACACCCTGGGCACTGGGGTATATCCCACATGAAACTTTTGGCTCACCGACATGCGTATTGGGCCAGCATTGATGGTGATATTGGCCATCTGGTCCGCGGGTGCACTGTGTGTGCGCGTCGCCAAGCAAGTACCCCTCAGTCATTCACACCGTGGCCTGTGCCTCGACGGCCCTCGGATCGCATCCATCTCGCTTCTGCGGGCCCGTTTTTGGGGTCCATGTGGTTACTTATCGTTGATGCCTACTCCAAATACCCATATGTCATCCGCATAGAATCCACCACCACAGAGGCCACATTCACGGCCCTGGCTCAGGCTCTCACCATTGAGGGCCTGCCTCACACATTGGTCTCTGAAAATGGCCCCTAATTCACGGCATCCTCCTTCCAAGACTTCTGTCAGGCCAACGGTATCAAACATATCCATAGCCGCCTTTCCACCCTTCCTCCAATGGCGCAGTGGAGAGGCTTGTCCCGCACATTTAAGCAACAATTGTCAAAGGTGGTTGAAACATCTCCAACCACTTTGGCCCTCACCCTGTTCTTGAGCACATATCGCAACCCCCCCCCCCCCCCCCCCCCCCTTCCAATTGATGGACATAGTCTGGCAGAGCTCCTCCATGGGCAACAGCCGAGGACCTTCCTCCATCTGCTGATGCTGTCATCCTCCCACCCCTGTTCCCGGCCCTCTCAGCGTTACACCCCCGGGGTGGCCACGTGAGCCCGTGTGTATGGGAGCAAGGCGGGTTTGACTCCCACTATGGTCATCGCGGCCCATGGGCGGCATGTGACGTCAGTGTAGACGTTGAAAGGGTTCGAGTGCCACCATCATAACCAGCTCTGCCCATGCAACCCCAAGGGACTCCCGCCGCCGCTTCCTCCTACACTACCTTCTTCAGGTACAGACATTGTCCTCGAGTCACTACCACTGCCCTCGATTGCTGCCTCCCCGCGAGCCTGCCGCCAGCGCTCCCCACCCCTAGGTCGATCAGAGGCACCCTCCGATGCCCTGGCCTCTTGGTCAGCCATCATGGACACATTGGGCATCCCTTCCTCCCCAACAACAGCAGTTGACAAGCCCGGGTCTTCTCCCATCTGCTGACCATCGCGGCACCGTCCAGTGCGTTTTTGCCCCTATGTGCAGGTTTCAGGGGGAGAGATCTGGTACAGAGTGCCGCGGCATCAGACGGCATGGAACTCAATGACCACTAGAGGTCTCTGCAGCAGTCACGCCATAAACCGTGGCTGGGCACACTCCTGGGCCAAGTCTAACGTGATGGCACCACTGTGGTGCACGTGGTCCTAGTGGCCAATAACGACATACCCTGTTGTGTATTTAGGCAGCTGCCTCTCACTCAGCAAGGCAGTCTAGTATTCGCGTTGAGTCGGTTGATATCTTGCTTACAGACATCGTGTATACGTTGCCTGTGCTTACTTCCTGTTTATGAGTGGACATTGTTTTGATTTCATTAGGTTATCTCTTGCGACCCAATTGGTTAATACTTTGTTGTTGATCTTGGTGTCATGCTCAGTTGTCTGTCATTGTGCTTGTCCTTACATTCACATCCGTCTGTCTTGTTTGTTTGCGGGCCGCTCCCGTTTGGTCCTGCCACATTTTCGTTAGCGGCAACCCCGTGACCGTTCCTGTCGCGGTTACAGCAGTTTCATCATTGGTGCCAATGTAATCTCCGCTAGCAATGGGCACTACTACACGAGTACTTCTTTCGCAGCCAATTGCTTTCCTGATGAGTTGGTGGGGAGGCTCGCGTGCCTCAGCGATACATATAGCCGTACCGTAAGTGCAACCACAATGGAGGGGTATCTGCTGAGAGGCCAGACAAATGTGTGGTTCCTGGAGAGGGGCAGCAGCCTGGATGATTGACTGATCTGGCGTTGTAACATTAACCGAAACAGCCTTGCTGTGCTAGTACTGAAAACAGTTGAAAGCAAGGGGAAACTACAGCCATAATTTTTCCCAAGGGCATGCAGCTTTACTGTATGGTTAAATGATGATTGCGTCCTCGTGGGTAAAATAGTCTGGAGGTAAAATAGTCCCCCATTCGGATCTCTGGGCAGGGACTAGTCAGGAGCACATCCTTATCAGGAGAAACAAAAGTGGAATTCTACAGATCAGTTCGTGGAATGTCAGATCCGTTAATCAGACAGATAGGTTAGAAAATTTAATTAGGGAAATGGATAGTTTAAAGTTAGATTTATTGGGAATTAGTGAAGTTCGGTGGCAGGAGGAACAAGACTTCTGGTCAGGTGAATACAGAGTTATAAACAAAATTAAATAGGTGTAATGCAGGATTAGGTTTAATAAGGAATAAAAAAATAGGGGCACGAGTAAGTTACTGTGAACAGCATAGTGAATGCATTATTGTAGCCAAGATAGACACGAAGCCCACGCCTACCATAGTAGCACTAGTTTATATGCCAACTAGCTCTGCAGATGATGAAGAGATTGAAGAAATGGATGACTAGATAGACGAAATTATTCAGATAGTGAAGGGAGACGAAAATTTAATAGTCATTGGGGAATGGAATAGGAAGAGAAGGAAAAGTAGTAGGTGAATATGGAATGTGGGTAACGACTGAAAGAGGAAGCCACCTGTAGAATTTTGCGCAGGGAATAATTTAATCAAAGCTAGCACTTGGTTTAAGAAGGTGTGGCAGGGGGCGAAAGACATTCTGGAGGGCTGAACAGAAGGCCTCTCCAGTTTATCTGATGAACCGGTTTCAGGCTCCGTCTCAGGCTGATACTGATCTTCGGCCAGAGATGGCTGCTTGTCCTGTTCCAGAGGTTGCCCCTCAGTCTGCAGGATCCGGGCGGTCGCAGAGGGTGGGCTTACTGGTAGTTGGGAGCTCCAACGTCAGGCGCGTAATGGGACCCCTTAGGGATATGGCAGCAAGAGAGGGGAAGAAAACCAATGTGCACTCCGTGTGCATACCGGGGGGAGTCATTTCAGATGTGGAAAGGGTCCTTCCGGATGCCATGAAGGGTACAGGTGGTTGCTCATGTCGGCACCAATGATGTGTGTCGCTATGGATCGGAGGAAATCCTCTCTGGCTTCCGGCGGCTATCTGATTTGGTGAAGACTGCCAGTCTCGCTAGTGGGATGAAAGCAGAGCTCACCATCTGCAGCATCGTCGACAGGACTGACTGCGGGCCTTTGGTACAGAGCCGAGTGGAGGGTCTGAATCAGAGGCTGAGATGGTTCTGCGACCGTGTGGGCTGCAGATTCCTCGACTTGTGCCATAGGGTGGTGGGGTTTCGGGTTCTGCTGGATAGGTCAGGAGTCCACTACACGCAGCAAGCGGCTACTCGGGTAGCAGGGGTTGTGTGGCGTGGTCTGGGCGGTTTTTTAGGTTAGATGGCCTCGGGCAAGTACAGAAAGGGCAACAGCCTCAAAGGGTGCGGGGCAAAGTCAGGACATGCGGGGACCAAGCAGCAATTGGTATTGTAATTGTAAACTGTCGAAGCTGCATTGGTAAAGTACCGGAACTTCAAGCGCTGATAGAAAGCACCGAAGCTGAAATCGTTATAAGTACAGAAAGCTGGCTGAAGCCAGAGATAAATTCAGCCGAAATTTTTACTAAGGCACAGATGGTGTTTAGAAAGGATAGATTGCATGCAACCGGTGGTGGTGTGTTTGTCACTGTTAGTAGTAGTTTATTCTGTAGTGAAGTAGAAGTGGATAGTTCCTGTGAATTATTATGGGTGGAGATTACACTCAACAACTGAGCTAGGTTAATAATTGGCTCCTTTTACCGACCTCCCGACTCAGCAGCATTAGTGGCAGAACAAGTGAGAGAAAATTTGGAATACATTTCACATAAATTTTCTCAGCGTGTTATAGTCTTAGGTGGAGATTTCAATTTACCAGATATAGACTGGGACACTCAGATGTTTAGGATGGGTGGTAGAGACAGAGCATCGAGTGACATTATACTGAGTGCACTATCCGAAAATTACCTCGAGCAATTAAACAGAGAACCGACTCGTGGAGATAACATCTTGGACCTACTGATAACAAACAGACCCGAACTTTTCGACTCTGTATGTGCAGAACAGGGAATCAGTGATCATAAGGCCGTTGCAGCATCCCTGAATATGGAAGTTAATAGGAATATAAAAAAAGGGAGGAAGGTTTATCTGTTTAGCAAGAGTAATAGAAGGCAGATTTCAGTCTACGTAACAGATCAAAACGAAAATTTCTGTTCTGACACTGACATTGTTGAGTGTTTATGGAAAAAGTTTAAGGCAATCGTAAAATGCATTTTAGACAGGTACATGCCGAGTAAACCTGTGAGGGACGGGAAAAACCCACCGTGGTTCAACAACAAAGTTAGGAAACTACTGCGAAAGCAAAGAGAGCTTCACTCCAAGTTTAAATGCAGCCAATACCTCTCAGACAAACAGAAGCTAAACGATGACAAAGTTAGCGTAAGGGGGGCTATGCGTGAAGCGTTCAGTGAATTTGAAAGTAAAATTCTATGTACCGACTTGACAGAAAATCCTAGGAAGTTCTGGTCTTATGTTAAATCAGTAAGTGGCTCGAAACAGCATATCGAGACACTCCGGGATGATGATGGCATTGAAACAGAGGATAACACGCGTAAAGCTGAAATACTAAACACCTTTTTCCAAAGCTGTTTCACAGAGGAAGACCACACTGCAGTTCCTTCTCTAAATCCTCGCACAAACGAAAAAATGGCTGATATCGAAATAAGTGTCCAAGGAGTAGAAAAGCAACTGGAATCACTCAACAGAGGAAAGTCCACTGGACCTGACGGGATACCAGTTTGATTCTATACAGAGTACGCGAAAGAACTTGCCCCCCTTCTAACAGCCGTGTACCGTAAGTCTCTAGAGGAACGGAAGGTTCCAAATGATTGTAAAAGAGCACAGGTAGTCCCAGTCCTCAAGAAGGGTCGTCGAGCAGATGCGCAAAACTATAGACCTATATCTTTGACGTCGATCTGTTGTAGAATTTTAGAACATGTTTTTTGCTCGAGTATCATGTCGTTTTTGGAAACCCAAAATCTACTCTGTAGGAATCAACATGGATTCCGGAAACAGCAATCGTGTGAGACCCAACTCGCTTCATGAGGCCCAGAAAATATTAGATACAGGCTCCAGGTAGATGCCATTTTCCTTTACTTCCGGAAGGCATTCAATACAGTTCCGCACTATCGCCTGATAAACAAAGTAAGAGCCTACAGAATATCAGACCAGCTGTGTGGCTGGATTGAAGAGTTTTTAGCAAACAGAACACAGCATGTTGTTATTAATGGAAAGACGTCTACAGACGTTAAAGTAACCTCTGATGTGCCACAGGGGAGTGTTATGGGACCATTGCTTTTCACAATATATAAAAATGACCTAGTAGATAGTGTCGGAAGTTCCATGCGGCTTTTCGCGGATGATGCTGTAGTATACAGAGAAGTTGCAACTTTAGAAAATTGTAGCGAAATGCAGGAAGATCTGCAGTGGATAGGCACTTGGTGCAGGGAGTGGCAACTGACCCTTAACATAGACAAATGTAATGTATTGCGAATACATAGAAAGAAGGATCCTTTATTGTATGATTATATGATAGCGGAACAAACACTGGTAGCAGTTACTTCTGTAAAATATCTGGGAGCATGCCTGCGGAACGATTTGAAGTGGAATGATCATATAAAATTAATTGTTGGTAAGGCGGGTACCAGGTTGAGGTTCATTGGGAGAGTCCTTAGAAAATGTAGTCCATCAACAAAGGAGGTGGCTTACAAAACACTCGTTCGACCTATACTTGAGTATTGCTAATCAGTGTGGGATCCGTACCAGATCGGGTTGACGGAGGAGATAGAGAAGATCCAAAGAAGAGCGGCACGTTTCGTCACAGGGTTATTTGGTAACCGTGATAGCGTTACAGAGATGTTTAGCAAACTCAAGTGGCAGACTCTGCAAGAGAGGCGCTCTGCATCGCGGTGTAGCTTCCTCGCCAGGTTTCGAGAGGGTGCGTTTCTGGATGAGGTATCGAATATATTGCTTCCCCCTACCTATACCTCCCGAGGAGATCACGAATGTAAAATTAGAGAGATTCGAGCGCGCACGGAGGCTTTCAGACAGTCGTTCTTCCCACGAACGGAACAGAAAAGGGTGGTAATGACAGTGGCACGTAAAGTGCCCTCCGCCACACACCGTTGGGTGGCTTATGGAGTATAAATGTAGATGTAGATGTAGATGTAGAATCATGAAAGAACGTTCTACATCTACATCTACATGGATACTCTGCAAATCACATGTAAGTGCCTGGCAGAGGGTTCATCGAACCACCTTCACAGTTCTCTTATTATTCCAATCTCAGATAGCGTGTGGAAAGAAGGAACACCTATATCTTTTCATACAAGCTCTGACTTCCCTTGTTTTATTGTGGTGATCATTTCTCCCTATGTTGGTTGGTGTCAACAAAATATTTTCACATTCAGAAGAGACATTTGGTAATTGGAATTTTGTGAGAAGGTTCCGTCGCAATGAAAAACGCCTTTCTTTTAATGATGTCCAGCCCAAATCCTGTATCATTTCAGTGACACACTCTCCAAAATTGCGCGATAATACAAAACATGCTGCCCTTCTTTGAACTTTTTCAGTGTACTCTGTCAGTCCTATCTGGTAAGGATCCCACACCGCACAGCAGTTTTCTAAAAGATTTCAGTGACACACACTCTAAAATTGCGCGATAATACAAAACATGCTGCCCTTCTTTGAACTTTTTCAGTGTACTCTGTCAGTCCTATCTGGTAAGGATCCCACACCGTACAGCAGTTTTCTAAAAGAGGATGGAGAAGTGTAGTGTAGGCAGTCTCATTAGTAGATCTGTTACATTTTCTAAGTGTCCTGCCAATAAAACACAGTCTTTGGTTAGCCTTCCCCACAACTTTTTCTGTGTGTTCCTTCCAATTTAAGTTGTTCGTAATTGTAATTCCTAGGTATTTACTTGAATTTACGTCCTTTATATTTCTATGATTTATTGTGTAATCGAAGTTTAACAGATTCCTTTTAGCACTCATGTGGATGACATCTCACTTTTCATTATTTAGGATGAACCGCCAATTTTTGCACCATTCAGATATCTTTTCTAAATCATTTTCCAATTTGTTTTGATCTTCTGATGTCTTTACTAGTTGATAAATAACAGTGTCATCTGCGAACAACCAAAGACGGCTGGTCAGGTTGTCTCCCAAATCTGCCAGGGAGTTTCATATCAGCGCACACTCCGCTGCAGAGTGAAAATCTCATTTTGTCTCCCAAATCGTTTATATAGGTAAGGAACAGCAAAGGGCCTATAACACTACCTTGGGGAATTCCAGAAATCACTTCTGTTTTCCCCAATGACTTTCCGTCAATTACTACGAACTGTGACTTATGACAGGAAGTCACAAATCCAGTCTCATAACTGAGACAATATTCCATTAGCACGCAATTTCACTATAAGCTGCTTGTGTGGTACAGTGTCAAAAGCCTTCTGGAAATCCAGAAATTCGGAATAGATCTGAAATTCCTTATCAATAGCACTCAACACTCATGCGAATAAACAGCTAGTTGTGTTTCACAAGAACGATGTGTTCTAAACCCATTTTGACTGTGTGTCAATAGACTGTTTTCTCCGAGATAATTCATAATGTTCAAACACAATAAATGTTCCAGAATCCTGCTGCATATTGACGTTAATGATATGGGCTTGTAATTAAGTGGATTACTCCTACTACCTTTCTGTGCAACTTTCATCGAGCGAATGATTGTGTATGGTTGTCAAGTACGGAGCTAATGCATCAGCGTGCTGTGAAAGCATACCTATTTGGTATACAGTTTGGACCAGACGACTTACTTTTATTAAGTGATTTAAGTTGCTTCACTACTCTGAGGATATGTACTTCTACGTTAATCATGTTGGCAGCTGTTCTTGATTAGAATTCTGGAATATTTACTTTGTCTTCTTTTGTGAAGGCATTTCAGAAGGCTGCGTTTAATAACTCTGCTTTGTTAGCACTGTCTTCAATAGTATCTCCATTGCTATCGTACAGAAAATACATTGATTATTTCTTGCCGCTAACATACTTCACATATGACCAGAATCTCTTTGCATTTTCTGCCAAGTTTTGAGACAAAGTTTCGTTGTGGAAACTGTTATAAGTATTTTGCTTTGAAGTCCGCACTAAATTTCAAGCTTATGTAAAAATCGCCAATCTTGGGGATTTTGATTCTGTTTAAATTTGGCATGTTTGTTTCGTTGTTTTGGCAACAGTGTTCTGACCCATTTTGTGTACCAAGGAGGATCAGCTCCATCGTTTGTTAATTTATTTGGTATAAATCTTTGAATTGCTGTCAATATTATTTCCCTGAATTCAAGCCACATCTGGTCTACACTTATATCATTAATTTGGAAGGAGTGGAGGTTGTCTCTCAGAAAGGTATCAAGTGAATTTTTTATAGGTATATTTTTCGTTTATTTTTGGAAGATTTGTGGGTTACAATATTCAGTCTCACTGTGACAACCCTGTGTCCACTAGTCCCTGTATCTGTTTTGATGCTGGTTACTAACTCAGGATTATTTGTTGCTAAGAGGTCAAGTGTGTATTCACGAGCGTTTTCTATTCCCATGGGCTCATGAACTAACTGCCTGAAATAATTTTCAGAGAGTGCGTTTAGCACAATTTTGGATAATGTTTTATGCACACCTCCTGAATTAAACATGTAGTATTTTTGCCAACACATCAAGGATAAATTAAAGACACCACCAACTATAATTGTATGAGTCTGGTACATGTTTGAAATTAAACTCAAGTTTTCTTTGAACCTTTCAGCAACTGTATCATCTGAATTGAGAGGTCGGTAAAAGGATCCAGTTATTATTTTATTCCAGTTGCCTACAATGACCTCTGCTCATACTAACTCACAGGAACTATATACTTCAATTTCGCGACAAGTTAAGCTACTTCTAACAGCAACAAATATGCCACCGCCAACCGTGTTTAGCCTCCTTTCGGAACACTGTTAGGCTCTTCACAAAAATTTCAGCTGAGCTTATCTCCAGCTTTAGGCAGCTTTCAGTGCCTATAATGATTTGAGCATAAGTGCTTTCTATTAGCACTTGGAGCTCTGGTACTTTCCCAACACAGCTACGACATTTTACAACTATTACACTGATGGTTCCTGTATCTACGTTCTTCCTGTGTAGTATACTTGGAAGATGCCTGGAGACACTGGAAGCTTTCAGATAGATTATATAACGGTAAGACAGAGATTTAGGAAGCAGATTTTAAATTGTAAGATATTTCCAGGGGCAGATGTGTACTCTGACCACAATCTACCTTATTTACTCGAATCTAAGCCACACTTCTTTTCCGGTTTTTGTAATCCAACAAACCGCCTGCGGCTTAGAATGGAGTGCAAAGTAAGCGCTAGTTCTGAAAAATGTTGGTAGGTGTCGCCACAACTAACTTCTGCCGTCAAATATATGTCGCGCTACACAGGTATGCTTTGGAGGCACAAAGATAAATACTGGCGTCAAAACCTCTGCGGCAGTAAATAAATTAAAAGGTAAAAGAATGTAAACATTATGCCATGTAGTCTTTCATGTTTGCTGCTATTTCATTTAAATCCTGTCTGCCTAATAAACTACGAAACTAGAACAGCAAACACGGAAGAATATACATATCCTGTCATGTTTATATTCGTATTATTCTTATGCTGAATATTGATACAGTCAGAAACTAAACACGGCAACTGACTAGATTTTTAAATCTAAGATGACCCTAATTTCTGGGCAGAATGTAACGTACTAAAGAGTCGTCTGCAAAGATTTTCAAATGGAGAAAAATTTTCGCTAAACTCTCGTTCAGAACATCATCTATCATACGCAGTCTATTATTTGGTTCTTGCTGATCATTATCAAAGAAAGCAGCAGTTTAAGCAACAACAAATAGCAGACTCTCGCCATTGTTTCGCTTATGAGACAGTTCCTCTCTTTTTTTTCTTTTTTTAATTGTAAGCCACGGTAGCGCGCACAAAAGCAAGTCTTGCCGTGAGCGGCGACAGGTCGTAAACACGCATTATCAGAATGTAACAAACAATGCATGACACAGTACAATAATGCATTTTCAGCTTAGAGTGACATAAACACCTATAACAAAGAGAATGGCACTTATCAGATCAAAGCAAAATAAGCAATCGATTCAAACCAGACGAATCACGCGAAAAAGGAAGGGTACCCGTATAAATACGGACGGAGCGCCTGACACATAGCAATGGCTACCTGGTAAAGCTTAACTGTTAAGCTTACGACTCGAACCAAACTACTGTAGCTGTATCTTCATCCATTCGACCTCGATTGTTTTTTATGTTACAATGGACCAACTGTTTTTCGATTTGGAGGGGCGGTCTAAAACTTTTCTCTCACCTTGAATTTCGAGTCTCAAATTTCAGGAGCGGCTTAGAGACGGGAAAATTTTTTTTACTTGATTTCGAGTCTCATTTTTCGGGTGCGGCTTAGATTCGAGTGCGGCTTAGATTTGAGTAAATACGGTATTGGTTATGAACTGTAGATTAAAACTGAAGAAACTGTAAAAAGGTGGGAATTTAAGGAGATGGGACCTGAATAAACTGAAAGAACCAGAGACGTTTCAGAGAGAGCATTAGGGAATGATTGACAAGGACAGGGGAAAGAAATATGGTAGAAGAAGAATGGGTAGCTCTGAGAGATGAAATAGTGAAGGCAGCAGTTGGTAGAAAGATGAGGGCTTGTAGAAATCCTTGGGCAACAGAAGAGATATTGAAATTAATTGATGAAAGGAGAAAATATAAAAATGCCGTAAATGAAGTAGGCAAAACGGAATACAAACGTCTCAAAAATGAGATCAACAGGAAGTGCAAAGTGGCTAAGCAGGGATGGCTAGAGGGCAAATGTAGGGATGTAGAGGCATATATCACTTGTAGTAAGTTAGATACTGCCTACAGGAAAATTAAAGAGACCTTTGGAAAAAAGAGAACCACCTATATGAATATTAAGAGCTCAGATTGAAAACGAGTTCTAAGCAAAGAAGGGAAATCAGAAAGGTGGAAGGAGTATATAGAGGGTCTATATGAGGGCGATGTGCTTGAGGGCAATATTATGGAAATGGAAGAGCACATAGATGAAGATGAAATGGGAGATGTGATATTGCGTGAAGAGCTTGACAGAGCACTGAATGAAATAAGTCAAAACAAGGCCCCGGGAGTAGACAACATTCCATTAGAATTACTGATAGCCTTGGGATAGACAGCCATGACAAAACTCTACCATCTGGTGAACAAGATGAATGAGACAGGCAAAATACCCTCAGACTTCAAGAAGAAAGTAATAATTCAAATCCCAAAGAAAGCAGGTGTCGACAGGTGTGAAAATTACCGAAGTATCAGTTTTAATAAATCATGGCTGCAAAATACTAAAACAAATTCTTTACAGACGAATGGAAAAAGTGGTAGAAGCCGACCATGGGGGAGATCCGTTTGGATTCCATAGGAATGTTGAAACACGTAAGGCAATACTGACCTTACAGCTTATCTTAGAAGGTAGGTTAGGAAAGACAAAACTACATTTATAGTATTTGTCGACTTAAGGAAACCTTTTGACAGTGCTGACGGGATTACTCTCTTTCAAATTCTGAAGGTGGCAGGGGTAAAATACAGCAAGCAAAAGGCTATTTACAATTTGTACAGAAACTGGATGGCCGTTATAAGAGTCGAGGGGCACGAAAGAGAAGCAGTGGTTGAGATAGGAGTAAGACAGGGTTGTAGCCTATCCCGATATTATTCAATATGTACATTGAGCAAGCAGCAAAGGAAACATGAAAAATTTGGAGTAGGAATTAAAATCCAGGGAGAAGAAATAAAAACCTTGTCAGAGACAGCAAAGGACCTGGAAGAGCAGTTGAATGGAATGGACAGTGTCTTGAAAGGAGGATATAAGATGAACATCAACAAAAGCAAAACGAGGATAATGGAATGTAGTTGAATTAAATCGGGTGATGCTCTGGGAATTAGATTAGGAAATGAGACACTAAAAGTAGTAGATGAGTTTTGCTATTTGGGAAGCAAAATAAGTGATGATGGCAGAAATAGAGGGGGTATAAAATGTAGACTGGAAATGGCAAGGAAAGCGTTTCTGAGGAAGAGAAATTTTTTAAAATCAAGTGTAGATTTGTGTGTCAGGAAGTCTTTTCTGGAAGTATTTGAATGGAGCCTATCCATGTCTGGAAGTGAAACATGGACAATAAAGAGTTTAGACAAGAACAAATAAAAATTTTCATAATGTGGTGCTACAGAAGAATGCGGAAGATTTGATGGGTAGATCACCGAACTAATGAGGAGGTACTGAATAGAATTGGGGAGAAGGGGAATATGTGGCACAACTTGACAAGAAGAAGGGATCAGTTGGTGGGACATGTTCTCAGGCATAAATGACTTGAGTTGTGAATAAGACCATCTCTCTCTCTCTCTCTCTCTTTAAGTGTTCATTCCTTATTTCTTCACCACAAGAATTATTAATGTGTATTTTTTATTATGCTTCTGAAATGTTTTTACCATTTAGGTATCAAAGCAAGCTACTTGAAAATTAGTATGTGGATAACTATCAGTCATTTAAAATACAGTAAGTTTTATGTATTTCTTGCCAAATTTAGTCCTTGGAGAACAACATCCAAAGTCACTGAATCAGGTTGTATCAGAATAATTTTAGAATTTTGCCCCTCCCTGGAAAAAAATCTGTGGATGCCCATGCTGTGTGATAAGGTATTTGGAGAAAGTTTTCATTTTTTGTAGAAACTGTAATGAAAATGTGGGGCTCTGTTCAGTTGAACTTTCCAGTACAACCTGCTTCAGTCTCCATTGTCACCTCTGGTATGTAGTCAAAATCTTACTCTCACTGGTATGATCTCTTGAACAGGTCCAAAGTGCCTTGTTGATAATCCGATTATCAGGTGTTACTAACTGAGAATGTGACAGAATTTAAAACTTAGTAAATGGATCTTTCTTTAACCATACCAGATGAGGAAAGTTGCTACTCACCATATATCAGAGATGCTGAGTCTCGATAGGCACAATAAAAAGATTCACACACTCATAGCTTAAAAAGATTCACACACTCATAGCTTAAAAAGATTCACACACTCATAGCTTTCGGCCATTAAGCCTTCATCACCAGTAGACACGCACGCACACACACACACACACACACACACACACACACACACACACGCGCGCACACACACACACGCACACACACACACGCACACACACACACACACACACACACACACACGCAACTTGCACACACGTCTGCAGTCTCATACACTGCGAGAAGCAGCACCAGGGCATGATGGGAGTGGCGACTGGGTGAGGGTAAGGAAGAGGCTGTGGGGGAGGGGGAGGGATAGTATGCTGGGAGTGGCGGACAGTGAAGTGTTGCAGTTTAGATGGAGAGCAGGAGAGAAGGTGTGTATTTTCATTCACTTATAATGTATAGTATTACATTTTGGCGTAACTTCCTATTCTGAAAGAGTATTTGTGGCTCAGAAATGGGTGGTTCCATAAAAAATTTCATTAGTTACAATATAAAATATGAGAGATGATACTAGAAACATAAATTCATCAGATTTTTTGATGCCTGTACTATCTTACTGTTCATTACACATATGCTGCGGTGCATTTGTTGCAGGTATATTCAACCTACATGTAAGAGTTGAGTATTTGTTCTTCATTGGAAGTCAGTTGGTAGCACTTTCACCCACAGGAAAAATTGGTGTGTGGCATGCAATGACACAGCACTGGCAGATTCAGGATGTAGTGCCAATATCGTCCTTTGATACTGCTGGATCATTTCTGCTGCTGGGGTGCAACAATGGTTCTATCTATTACATAGGTAAGTATCAAATGCCATCTGAAATATTAGTTGTAACATTGAATGAGACTTATTCTACTTGAATTTAATACTTACTTTGCATCTACAATACTAAGTGAGTTCTTGTGCTTTACTACAGAATCTAAAGAAGCACCTTTGCATACTTTTGACCCAGTGAAATGTTTATGTAGCCCTCCTCAGTAGCCACAACTTGACATCATTACCAATTTGTAGTAGATTCACTTTCCAAAATATCTTTGTGGGAATTAGTCATTGAGTTATATCGGCTGGTATACCAAGAATCAACATTGAGAAAAAAATACGTATTTGTGTAGAGTCAAATATAAAGGGCAAATCCAAAAATTGAAAAGTGTCTCTGCATTCCTTATTGGTGGTGTCATCACACTAGGCTATTCATATTTTTTAAGGCCAGTAGTGAAGCAGCTGACACAAACGTGGGTTACAATAAATAAAATGCAGCAAAGAAATGGTAGCAGGTAGAGGTAAGTATGGCTTTAGTGCAAGAATTAGTTAGTTACATTGTATCTAGTTAGATCTGATGTTAGTAGCAGTGGCAGTAGATACATTTTAAATGGTTATAGGTATGTACCACTTAATATGTTACACTTAATACAATATTTCTATATAAAAAACATTATGTACCATGTTAAAAGTGTAATACCATAAAATGCTTGAGATCATTGTGCAAGCTCCATCCCTAACAATGAGCACAGTGATTCATTGTGCTGTTTGCCCTTATAACATTTGTTATTTCAGTTTCAGTAGCAAATAAGAAAGTATCCTTGCAGGCAGCCACTGGATAAAGGTCTCCTCTTTCCTCTTGTGTGCCCCTTGCAATATAATCTTCAGCTGTACCGGTACACATCCATGTTGCTTCTTCGTGTCTTCTCATGCCATCTATGCACCTTTTATAAGGTTGCTATCTTGCTTGTTTGTTACCTCTTAATTTTCAACATAACACTTGCTTGTTCCACATACCATCCAATTGCCTGGCTATGTATCGCAATCACCTCCATTTCATTACGCTCATAATTATGACTTCCATTCCAGTTAATCTAATAATAATAATAAAATCTAATGATCCTGATTTCGGGTGGGGGGGGGAGGGGGGGGGGGGAGACCATCACATCCATCACATGGTTTTTGGTCCAGCAGGCCATTGAAGAATAGGAGTATCATATAGGGGATATTTTCAGTTGAACAGCATTGATGTTCAGCATCAAGATGATTGCTGATGTATGAGTGTAAGCTAGGTAGGACATCACGTTGCAAAATTAATCATCATTGCCTTCCTGCACATGTGACGTGCTACTTTTGAAACATGATTAGGCTCACAATATCGGTAACAGTCCTCTTCAGAAAGATAATTATTCCATAGACTTTTAAAAATAACATTGTTTAAATTACATTGTTCCTGTGTCACATGAAAATTATCTGATAAATATGTAGTAACAAATCTCTGCTGAACTATCACAGTATGATTAATTTTTGTTTAGAAAACACAGACAACAGGACATATCAAAAGAATAAAGCATAAATATATCAGCACACAGTATATTGACTTTAAAACCATAGTTCATTGAGGAATACAAATGTACTTTGCTCTGAGTTGGCATTTGTTATTGTCCGTGACTGTGTGAGGCACATATGGTGGAAACAATGTGTTAGTGTGTTATTCCCCTTAAAGTGTACAGCTGGAACTACACATTTGCTGCTGTTAAGGCTGTGTTCTCTTGATTAGTGAAACACTTGCTTCTAGATAGCAGTAGTACTCCGAGGTGACAGAAGTCATGAGATAATTCCTAATATCATGTTGGACCTCCCTTATCCAGCTAGTGCAACAACTCAATGTAGCATGGACTCAACAATTGTCGGGAGTCCTGTGCAGAAATGTTTAGTCATGCTGCCTCTATAGCCATCTATAATTGTGAAAGTGTTGCTGGTGCAGGATTTTGTGTACAAACTGATTTCTTGACTATGTCCCATAAACATTTAATGGGTCGCCGTATAGTTCACTCAAATTATCCAGAATATTCTTCAGACAAATCACAAACAATTGTGGCTCAGTGACATAGCACATAGTCCTCCATGAAAATTCCATCATTGCTCGGGAACACAAAGTGCCTGAATGGCTGCAAATGGTCTTCACATAGCTGAATATAACCATTTTCAGTCAATTGTTAGGCCGGTTGGATCAGAGGACTCAGTCCATTCCATTCCATGTAAACACAGCCCACACCATTATGGAGCCACCACCGGATTGCACAGTGTCTTGGGTCCATGGCTTCGTGGGGTCTGTGCCACACTTGAACTCGACCATCAGCTCTTACCGTGTGACATTGGGACTCACTTGAGTAGGTCAGAGTTTTCCAGTCATTTAGGGTCCAGTCGATATGGTCACGAGCCTAGGAGAGGGGCTGCAGGTGATGTCATACTGTTAGCAATGGCACTAGCTTACTATCATCTGCTGCAATAGCCTGTTATTGCCATATTCCACCACTCTGTCCTAGCAGATATATTCATCGTATGGCCCACATTAATTTATGTGGTTCTTTCATGCAGTGTTGCTTGTCTGTTAGCACTGACATCTCTAAGCGAACACCATGGCTCTCGGCCATTAAGTGAAGGCTGATGGCCACTGCATTGTCTGTGGTGGAAGGTAATGCTTGAAATTTGGTATTCTCAGCACATTCTTGACACTGGAGATTTCAGAATATTTAATTCCCTAATGATTTCCAAAATGGAATATCCCCTGCATCTAGCTCTGACTACCATTCCGGTTCAAAGTGTGTTAATTTATGTCATTCAGCTGTAACAGCATTGGACACCTTTTCACATGAATCACCTAAGTACAAATGACAGCTCTGCCAGTGCACTGCCATTTTATACCTCATTTATGAGATACTACCACCATCTGCAATCTCATGACGTTTGTTGCCTCAGAGTATTCAGACATGATCATTTACAATTTGAAGTAATATAACACTATTTACCCCCAAGAAGTTTTACGTTTGTGTAAATGTAAATTGAAAGTTTTTTTATTTCTTTGTGCACAGTGGCACCTTTCCTGCGAAGCACGAGTGTTGTGTCATAAGTGTATCTGTCCAAAGTAGGTGACCGTAATAGGTGCACATCCAGTGTAGTGTCATGCTTGTGTTGTTGACAGGGGTGAGAGAAAGAAGAGAGTTTCAATTCTTGTGCTGGCATATAGTTTGCTTCTTTCGAATAACACCAAGGGGTCTACCAAGGTAAAAGTTCATTTCTGATGGATGGATAACCTTTAACAGTGTGTCAGCACTGCTCAGTTTCTAGGCTGGAACTAGCATGTGCCATCACGCCTCATGTGAATTCAGCACTACAGATTATGTTTCTGTTCAGTAAAACAAGAATACATAGGGTACTTAGTTTTGTTCTAGATCATCTTGCAGAAGTCAAATTTGTGTACGTAGTTTCTCCAGGCTTGCAGAAGTCAAATTTGTGTACGTAGTTTATCCAAGCTCGCAGTCTCAGCTTTACAGCAACTTGTATAATTATAGTGGATTTGATTAAAAAAAAAAAAAAAAAGTTTGTCAAAATCATGACTGACTGACTTATCATGGCTCAGCCTAGACTGCTAAGAATAAAAACTTGAAATTTTGAGACACTGTAGATCTTATATTGTAGGCATCATTGAAGAAGGGATTTTTTGAAATATCAATCCTGAAGGGGTGAAACGGGATGAATGAGTGTTTTTTTTAAGTCACTATTAAGGCAATTTTGAAACTAGACCTACAAGAATTTGTACTTGGTTTCTCAATTAGAAATGAAGAAATAAGTGCCAGAATGAGGTTTTCACTATGCAGCAGAGTGTGCACTGATATGAAACTTCCTGACAGATTAAAACTGTGTGTTGCACCGAGACTCAAACTCTGGACCTTTGCCTTTCGCGGGCAAGTGCTCTACCAACTGAGCTACCCAAGCATGACTCACGACCTGTCCTCAGAGCTTCAGTTCTGCCAGTACCTCGTATCCTACCTTCCAAACTTCACAGAAGCTCTTCTGCGAACCTGGTAGAGCACTTCCTACGAAAGGCAAAGGTCCCGAGTCCGAGTCTCGATCGAGCACAGTTTTAATCTGTCAGGAAGTTTCATATCAGTGCACACTCCACTGCAGAGTGAAAACCTCATTCTGGAAATATCCCCCAGGCTGTGGCTAAGCCATGTCTTCGCAATATCCTTTATTTCAGGGGTGCTAGTTCTGCCAGATTCGCAGAACTTCTGTGAAGTTTGGAAGGTAGGAGATGAGGTACTGGCAGAATTGAAGCTTGGAGGACGGGTCTTGAGTCATGCTTGGGTAGCTCAGTTGGTAGAGCAATTGTCCGCAAAAGGCAAAGGTCCCGAGTTCAAGTCTTGGTATGGCACTCAGTTTTAATCTGTCAGGAAGTTTCAAGAAATAAGTGTTTCAACATTTTTGAAAGTTTAACCCTGAGGGTGGGGGGTAAAATAGTGTGTACAAGCTCTTTTTTTGAAAGTATATCATTATTAAAAAACTACTAAAGTATTTTTAAAGCTACGTCTATGAACATTGGTATTTAACTTCTTGGTTACAAATAAAAAAAAATACATGTTTCAGTGTTTTTGGAAATTGGACACCTAAGGGGTGAAATAGGGGATGAGATTTTTTATGAAAATATTTTATCATGATACCATTTTTAAAGCTTCTTAGTTAGAAAAAAAAAATGTTTCACTGTTTTTGGAAATTCAACCCGTAAGGGGTTGAAATATGGTCAGGCTGATTCACTGACTCATCATCGACCAGCCCAGACTATTACTGATAGAAACTTGAAGTTTGGAGAGGGTGTGAATCTTGTACTGTAGGCATTGTTTAAAAAGGGATTGTCCAAAATTCCACTCCTAATGAAGTGAAGTAGGGTATGAAAGGCTTATAGAAAGTACATCACTATCAAGGCGATTTTGAAACGAGAGCCACGAAAACTGATATTTGGTTTCGGTGTCAGAAAATAAAAAATGTGTGTTTCAGCATTCCTGGAAATTCAACCACTAAGGGGGTAAAATAGTGGGTGAAAGGTTTTTTTGAAAATAAATAATTACTAAAGAACTACTAAAGTATTTTTACGGGTACCTCTATGACAATTGGTATTTGCTTTCTTGGTTAGAAATCTATATATAAAAAAAAAAGTGTTTCAGTGTTTGTGGAAATTCAACCCCTAAAGGTGTGCAGTAGGAATGGAACGTCTTAAGAAAACATTTTGTTACATTAAAAAATTTTGAAGCTAAATTTATGAAAATTGGTATTTCACTTCTCAGTTAGTTGTAAAGAAGTATTTGTTAGGGGATGGAAGTTGCTATGGAAATATCTCCACAAGAACACAGAAGGCACGACTAACAAAAACTTTGGACTCCAGCTACCAGAATTGCTTCTTGGTCAGAAGTACATTTGGAGAAGAACTTGTTTGTATGGCCTTAATTAGTGTGAAAAGCTTAGAAGGTGTTGCAATTTGTGAACAACATAAAAAATTGCTTAAATAAAAACAGCAAAATCTCTGATGACCATACACTCTACTTGAGCAAAGCAGTGGGTGCTAAACTGGTCGTAATATAAGTAGGGTTTACACAAAATTTCTGTCTCCTAACATATCTTTCCAGTGTCTCTCCCACCTGAATTTCAGTACTAAACTTGATAACCTTGGTTCAAAGTCAGTACGGCTTTAACCTTTTAGCCTCTTAATGTGAACCACTAATACTTATCATTTAAATTTATGCTAAATATTAAACACATGTTGATAATTCTCACTTAGTGTATCTGGTTCTTCATAATGATCGATAACTATAAAATTATATTTTAGCATTCCTGTTTATAACAGGTCAAGGATCTTGACCTCAGTGGTTGTGTTGATACTCGCCAAACCAAAATGATAGTTTAATGCTACCTTTTCTCATTTTTTATGTTTAATACTTGGATTTTATTCCAACACAACAGTTTTGATATAGTCTAAAATGCATTGTGTGTGTTCCATTCTCCAAGCTTTGAGGTATAAATTATCAAAAGGTAATGACTTTTCAAAAATATGTTAATTTTGAAGCTAACCGTTTTGTTAGATTGTGTGTCAGATGGAACCTTTAATAGTTGGAATGGCTTATTCTCTCCCTCTTTTTTTTTTCTTTTTTTTAAACACCAAACAAAGGATTTTGTCATTGTCAAAGTGAATCGTGTATTATCCACTGTTAAATAGCTTCTACAGATATCTTCATATATGTATGTGTCAGAAACATGCCCATAATTACTGTTTGTCAGGAACCTTTATCTTCTGAATTAATCTGCGATTATATAAACTGAACATTATAAAATTATATAAGTGTAAATATTTAAGATAGTGTTTAAGTGTGAAGTAGATGCACATTCAGAGACTATGCATTGATGTCAGCTGTTTGCGACACATGAAAATTTGTACTGGATTTGAAACCACATGTACTTCTTACTGTGAGCAGTTGCCTTAATGATTTCAGCTATTGGAGCACTCTTCTGGAACCAATCCAAACTTCCTTATGTCACATAGTCACAACCCTTATGCTTGCACAATTTGTGATTCCCACACTGTGAGACAACTATTATATAATTATTTTAGCTCATTGAGGCAGGGATACATCATTGATGGTTACAATGTCTGTGTTTATACAGTGTCTCTATCTTTACAGTACAATGTCACACTGTCACTGACGATTACAGCTCTGGTAAACATTATGAAATAGATTAGCACTCTGCAACTGTGAATTAACATCAGCTTTTTGTGACACACACATTGTGTGAGTATAGAATTTCGACTATGTGACATGGAAGTTTGGTCAGTCCTGGAGACATTCTTGGATTGCCAAACTGGTTAAAGGTACTGCTCGTGATTAGCGAGAACAATGGGTTCGAGCTGGTCTGACACGAATTTTCATGTGCCATAAACAGCTGACGTCAATGCATAGTCGCAGAATGCGAATCTATTTCGTAATGTTTCCCTCAGTTGTAACTGGCAGTGACAGTGACCGTTCCTTCAGACATGCATGCTTGTCTGAAGGACATTGTATTGTCAAGATACAGATACTGGGTTAACACAGACATTGTAACCATTAATGATGTTCCGAAATATATATCATTATTTGTGGGTTTTATTTGCCAATACTTGTATGTACTACAAAGTTCGATTGTAGCACCCAGTACATGACTACCAGTATTTTATTATCTGATTCACAGCCTAATTCAGTGCTTTATTATCTGACACACTGTCTAAAATGTTATAAGTGTCATATGCCCACACTCCAGGCGGCACTGCAGAAAGGTTCGGAATTCAACTCAGGACATAGGTGCGAAGCCTGGTGATTAGGTATTGTATGCCACAACTCCTCTCCCCTTGTGGGCCAGATACTGGTGGGGGACATTTATTTCGCCATCAGGACTTGAACTGCCTACCTCTGAGTCGAGTGGCGTTGCCCAAGTGTGTGCTGTCAACCTCCACTTGGCAGTGGATACTCACATTAACTTTCCTAATCCTAATATTACCATATTTAATGTTTGAGCCATGACTGTTGATACTGGATCTGCTGCCGCCTGCACTGAATGTCAGTGTTCTGCTGCCTCTAACTTCCAGCATTAACTTGATATTCACACTGTCTACATTGCTAAATGTGTAGTGCATTTTCAATGGTTTTGCGATGTTTTCTTTTTAGACTTTCTGTATTTTTATTCCCTGTGATGACTTAAGGCACCATAGAAACCTTTTAAAAAATGACGATGTTATTTTCTTACATACTATTAAATGCAAAAATCATTCAAAATCTGAAGATTACATAGCAAACAGTGTGGGGGTTCAAGGCAAAACTTAGGGAGAGAAGAAAATTAACAAATGCATCAGAAAAGGAATTGGAACAAAAAACATTATGACTGCAGTTGAAACAAAATGGAGGTCGGCAGGACAGATAGTCAGCCTATTGGGTAGTGGATCGCTTAAGAGAATGCTTTGCTGGAATCAAAGTGGAAAGAACTGATCTAAATGACAACATAATGTAAAGTAGGTGAATGATATTAGACAAAACGAAAAGTAGCATGGGTGTCTGGGGAGGTGATGACCATAATGCACAAAGAAGGTTAGAGCAGTGGATGACAAATGGCCGTTGTGATGATGGTGATACCAATAAGCTTCTCTTTTGTTAAATAATTTACATTTCCAAGTATAAAAAGTAATTTAAAATTTTGAAGATACCTCAAGTAATATCAGCTAAACACCGATCAACATATTCCTTCCTTCTAGTTTTAAATGCAGATGCTGATGCAACCCCTTTCAAGGTTGTATTAGAAAGAGGCACACTGATGGATGATTGTGTGTACTTCCCTCTGTCTTGTCAAGAAAGAAGAGATATGATAAGATCTGTGTTTTTTAAAAAGAAGGAGAAGAAGAAGAAGAAGAAGAAGAAGAAGAATTTCACTTGCAACACGAATGAGTCAGTGGAGACCTTGCGGTTCAATCAGCCTGATACCTGACACCAATAAACTGCAATGTTTGAGCCATGACTGTTGATACTGGATCTGCTGCCGCCTGTACTGAATGTCAATGTTCTGCTGCCTCTAACTCCCAGCATTAATTTGATATTCACACTGTCTACATTGCTAAATGTGTAGTGCATTTTCAAAAATCTGAGGACATTCAGCAAAATATTTTAGCCAGCTATGTAAAAGTAAAAGAGCTTAAAAATTGTAATATCTTTCTGTTTTTTAGAGTTTGAGGGAGTTCTGAATGTTTACAACATATTTCTAATTATGACTGAGCTTTAGAAATAGATAATTTACTGTATTGTCGAGTACTTAATGGCTATAATTACAGTGCAGCTACATACAGAGCTCCAGTGTCGGCGGTAATTATTGTGTGACAGTGATACTTGGTCGATATTCTAATGTGTTATTGCGGAACTGATTTGCACTGGAAAAAACTAGTTCCAATCTTGGTCACCAAGTGCAAATCTGGTGATGTGGATGCTAGACATACATATAGAAATATTTCCGTATGTAATGGATTAGAAATGTGTTGTGGGCAGAAAAGGTCAAACAAGTGAGAAAGGCATAATGTTGATCTTATTATTAATTGCCTCTTGTTCAATACAAACATTGGAAACGTCAATGAGATGGTGTACAGTGCCAGATTTGCACCTGGTGGCCAAAATTGGAATTAAGTTTTTTTCAATGTAAATCAGTTCTGCAGTAACACATTAGCATATCTGTGAAGTTTCACTGCTATACTATAATTACAGCCGACGCTGGACCTCCACGAGTAGACGCTGGACCTCCACGAGTAGCTGCATAGTAATTATAACCTCTCAGAACATGGTAAATATGAAGATTTGAAAAACACAAGCTTTCATGTGTAGACAGAGATAGAAAAGACACAATGTCTTGCAATTGAAATTTGGCAAAATTTTAACAGGAATAAAGAATAAAAGTCATTGAAATCATTCAAATGATTGATATGCCACTCTTCAGAAATAACTAGAAAAAATGGTGATTTGTCGTACAGCTTTGCATAAGGAAACCACTAAAAGGTCTGTGTTCCTAGCTAATAGTGGTGTCACTTGATCTCCAGGATTTCAAGTGGAGACAGTGAAATGATTATCAATGTTTTTTCTGGAAAAAATATTTGTAATTGTTTCAGCTTTTCAACCACTTATGGCTGCAATCTGAGAACAGCTGAAGGCACAGTAGTTGCTCAATACCAGTAAGAGTGTCCATCAACATATATAAAAATGGGACTTCGATGTCATATCAGATGGATCCTTTTGTCTCTGCTGCCATCATCTGCTTCAGATCCATGCACATCATTTATTGATGCTCTCATCAGCTCAGTGAATTTGTTTTCCTGTGATACACACGTAATAGATAAGCCACATATGAGATGGAGGACTCAGTACTCCCTTCTGGATTTTTGTACATCTCACAGCTGTTTTAATGAGATCTGGTTGTGGAACATATTTCAGTAAAATATATTGCTGCTAATGGCCACTATGCAGGGTATTCCCATTTTAAAATTCAGGAGGAAAACTTGAACCATTATAAAAAAGAGAGAAGTTTCTAGAGTTATAAATTTTATTACAGAATTTTCCAAAAATGGGACATGATCAGTAGGAGCTAATGATTGAAGCTGAATGGGAATGCTATAAATGTGTTGAATGAAATAGGTTTGATGGTTGAAGAAGATTTTCATGAAATTTGCAGAAGTAGAGACATAAACATTGATATTTTGCAGGATGAGCTAATGCAGAAATAGGAAAGACCTCTTTAAAATTATAGAAACATCTAGTGAGAGATAGAGATTGAAGCACATATTAGCAAAAGTTTGTGCAGCTAAAATGAAAAGAAATGTAAGGCTCTGTTATAGTGTAGCCTGAAGGAGGACGTAAAATAAGATATGTGTTATATAGAATAGCTGAATCTGTTGTAGTATATTTTGACGCTTGTGATGTAGATGGTATTATATTGTTAAAAACACAGAGTTCAGTTTTACTATGAAGAAAGCATTACTTAAGAATAAGGTCTTTTGGCCAAAATCTCATTTTGCCTGTCTGCGACCCAACATCTCCAGTATAGTTTAGATGATGTACACAACATCTTTAACTGGAAAATTAATCAATTATTGAAGACGAACAAACCTTCAAACGTGTAGAGTGAGTCAAGGTGGGCAAGGAGAAAGGGAAGTGGTTGTTAGAAACTGAATTAATAATTAATTTTTTCAAACTGTTCTAAACTACTTGTGCTTGCTTGGTCTACATTTAACAAAGAAAAATTAGCAGTTTGTGTATAGCTCAACAGTGTCAGGATCATTTGGCTCTCAGTTCATATCTCAAGTTCAGCCACAAAGAATCTCAAGTTCTGTGTTGCCGTATTAAAAAATTAGGTCCCAAGTAATTAGATACAATCAAATGTTAGTATCAGATTCTATCACTTGAGATTCCATTTCAAATAACTGAAAGCTGATTAGTCATGTAACTGATGTCACATTTCAAATAAAGTATTCATTGATGATGTAGTCTGGGGCAATAAATGGTGTGAAACATTAGTGTGTGGCATTCAGTTTCATCATTTTTTTATATATTTTTTATTTCCATATATAGTTATTAATGTGAACATGTTTTACAGATATGCAGAAATTTCCATTGCGAATGAAGGATAATGATTTACTAGTAACAGAGCTGTATCACGATCCGTCAAATGATCCGATTACAGCTATATCTGTTTACCTCACCCCAAAAACAAGTAAGTATAATATTTCTCCATTATATTGAATAAACGTGAATATAAACTTTGTTCAAGTAAAATTTGTTATGGCGGTGTCAGTTCATGCTTGTTTCCTTCCTTCCTTTCTTCGTTTCTTTCCATTCCATCACCCCAGTTTTCTCAACTCTTCCCTAAAAAGGATAAGAAAAAGAGAAATAGAAAATTTTGCACTTGGTATACTGAGTTAGTATTCTGTTATCATTATAAGTTTTGCATTGTGTTATGTGTTCACAAACAACTTTTGCTAAACAGTACAAAGCAACCATTAAGATGACTTCCATTCAAACTCTAAAAGTAAGAGTATTACAAATACTATACTAAGTATGATGAATAAAAAAACTCCACATTTATGGATTGCGAG
Organism: Schistocerca serialis cubense; assembly: GCF_023864345.2. Classification (NCBI taxonomy): domain Eukaryota; kingdom Metazoa; phylum Arthropoda; class Insecta; order Orthoptera; family Acrididae; genus Schistocerca; species Schistocerca serialis. The sequence continues at coordinate 129,063,643 of NC_064642.1, forward strand.
AACTGTAGATATTGATATACAAGGTCTGTTCAAAAAATTCCGGAACATTGTCCACAGAATTTTTCTATGCTTACCTTTTAGTTATTGTACATGGTCTCCTTCGAAATACTCTGCTCCACAATTGATACACCGCTCCCAAGGCCCTTTCCACTTCTGGAAGGAGTCTTAATATGCTGCTTGCTGGATCATGTGAAGGGCCATCCGAGAATTTTCTTTTACCTCACCTATCGTTGCAAATCTTTGTTCTTTCAACGGGGTTTTCAATTTTGGAAATAAAAAAAAAGTTCACAGGGCCAGGTCTGGAGAGCACAGAGGATAAGACAGCACAATGATTTCATTTTTGTGCAATAGTCAGGCAACAACAGGGATGAATGTGCGGGTGCGTTATCGTGATGCAAGTGCCATGAATTGTCTCGCCACATTTCAGACCATTAACTTCTCACAGGCATCACAATACTTCCCAATGGTACAATCGTATAACGGTTTGTCCGTGTGGCACAGATTCATGATGAACTAATCCTTCAATGTTAAAGAAAACTATCAGCATGACTTCGACATTTGACCTGACCTGATGAGCTTGTTTTGGTCTTGGAGAACATTTCCCAACCCATTGTGAAGATTGAACCTTGGTCTCAACATTGTAACTGTAGACCAACATCTCATCACCAGTTGTTGTTGTCGTCTTCAGTCCTGAGACTGGTTTGATGCAGCTCTCCATGCTACTCTCTCCTGTGCAAGCTGCTTCATCTCCCAGTACGTACTGCAGCCTACATCCTTCTGAATCTGCTTAGTGTATTCATCTCTTGGCCTCCCTCTACGATTTTTACCCTCCACGCTGCCCCCCAATACTAAATTGGTGATCCCTTGATGCCTCAGAACATGTCCTACCAACCGATCCCTTCTTCTAGTCAAGTTGTGCCACAAACTCCTCTTCTCCCCAATTCTATTCAGTACCTCCTCATTAGTTATGTGATCTACCCATCTAATCTTCAGCATTTTTCTGTAGCACTAAATTCTCTTCTTGTCTAAATTACTTATCGTCCATGTTTCACTTCCATACATGGCTACACTCCATACAAATACTTTCAGAAACGACTTCCTGACACTTAAATCTATACTCGATGTTAACAAATTTCTCTTATTCAGAAACTCTTTCCTTGCCATTGCCAGTCTACGTTTTATATCCTCTCTACTTCGACCATAATCAGTTATTTTTCTCCCCAAATAGCAAAACTCCTTTACTAGTTTAAGTGTCTCATTTCCTAATTCCTTCAGCATCACCCGAGTTAACTCGACTACATTCCATTATCCTCATTTTGCTGTCCCTTAAGGCAAATCTCATTCTCCTTCACGCTATCCAAATGCTCTGCACAGATTGTGAGGCGAAGGCCTTTCTGGTCTTGACTCATGAGCCATGGGATGAACTTGGCAGCAACATGATGCATTCCAAGATGCTGTGTCAGGATTTCATGACATGATCCAACTGAAATGTTACTCTCTTCTGCAATCTCTTGGACAGTCAGTCTTCGATTGCCATGCACAATTTTGTTGCCGTTCGTGGAATGAGCATTGTTGGTAGACGTCGAAGAACGTCCTGAATGATGGTCATCTTTAACTTCTTCCAGCCATTTTTAAACCATGTGAAATATTCGTAACACCGAGCACGGCTTAAGCACTCATTACCATAGGCTTCCTGCATCATTTGGTGTGTCTCTGTAAAGGTTTCCTTGAGTTTCACACAAAATTTCATGCAGAAGCAATGCTCCTCTAACTCTGCCATCTCAAAATCTGGAAACTGTATGACACAGTGTTCTACTACTCAGTATAGCACTGAACAGTGGTAACAGTCATACAAGGAAACTTCTGGAAGTTACACATTAAATACAGACCTGAGCAGGGACGCCAATCACATTTCACTCCATCACACCTTGTGGTGTGAAATTACGAGTGTTCCAGAATTTTTTGAACAGACCTCGTAAGCTTACAGCTGTGAAAACACTTAGGCATGCACACTTTATCAGTTTTAACTGGAATTATCTGTGACAGTTAGTTAAAATTTTGTGGACAGCAGCTGTACAAGAAAGGTGGCGGCGATACTGTCACGCCTACCTAAGACTGTACATTTCCACTTTTCTGTCGTCCGTCTCTGACACTGTATTGGTATGATTGCTCCCTTTTGTAACTGAATGTTGCTACCATCTTTTGCAAACATAAGGAACTACTTCCATTTTCATAAGGCTATATATATGTTCAATCTGTGGGAACTAAATTCGATACTCGCACTTGTGTTTTCTTGTTTGGTGAGAATGACACATTTGTAAGGTTTGAATGGTGAGGATATTAGTGAAATCCTACTAAATGAAGACTCAGCTGCAGAATCTGAATAGTGATTTTGAAGACCGCAAAGATTGTGAGGTATTACCAAGAGAAAGTGAATATTTATCAAGTAATGTTGAAAGTATTCATGAAGTGGGTCCTTCACAGGTGAAAAAAGAAGTGAAAGCTCAGAAATAGTGTGCACAGATGGCTGACAGGAGATGTGTTTGTACCTCAGAATTGTGCTTTAAGTAATGATAATTTGATAGTGAAACGACATTAGGGACTAAGTGAGGAGCCTAGTGAAAGTGAATTTTTTGAGCTTGTGCACTGACAGAAAAAAATAAAAAAAAAAAATCACAATACCAAGAGGGAATTATGCAACATAACGAAAGTTGTTAGGTGTGTTTCTATGTGTGAAATATGATGTCTCTTTAGATTTTGCACCAGTCGTATAAGAGAGGCGTGAGTAGCACCACTATGAGGATGTGTATCAGGTTTGTTTCAAATACCACTGTAAAGGTCATTAGCATTGGTTGCATTTAAGATTGGATGTGGTGACCTTTGAGATGGATGTGGTGAGTTGATGTTAGTCAAGAATGCCTTTAAGGTGACAAAGATGCCATTATTAGCACCTCACTAAGTTTGAATGAGATTGTGTAATAGGACTATGAGAAACTGGAGGCTCTTTGTGTGATATTTGGCTCTGGCCCATGCTACTGCATCTGCAACAGCAATTTGAGCAGCAGTTGGCATCAAAGTGACACAACAAACTGTTACAAATTGGTTACTTCCGAGCCAGACTTTCAGTAGCATGCATTCCACTGACTCCAAACCACTGCCATTTGTAACTTCAGTGGTGTTAAGCGAGATCTCATTAGAGGCCATGTTGAAGGACTGCTGTGTTTTCTGATGAAAGCTGGCTCTGACTCAGTCCCAGTGATAGCTGTGTATTGGTTAGGAGGAGACCAGGTGAGCCCCTGCAACAAACATGTTTGCAGCCTAGACACTCAGGACCTGCATCTGGAGTTATGGTCTAGGGTGCGATTTCATGTGACTGGAAGAGCACTCTCATGGTCATCCCTCAACCCTGACTACAAATTTGTGCATCAGTCTCATGATTTGACCTGCAATTCATGAACAGCATTCCAGAGGGTGTTTTCCAACAGGGTAACACTCATTCACATACCACTGTTGTAACCCAACAAGCTGTACAGTGTTGCCATGTTACCTTGGCCTATTCAATTACTAGATCTGTCTCTAGTCGAGCACGTATGGGACATCATGGATGACAACTCCAGCGTCATCCACAACCAACATTAACCATCCCTTTGTTGACCGACCAAGTGCAACAGGCATGCAACTCCATCCCATAACCTAACATCCGGCACCAGTACAGCACAATACATGCATGTTTGCATGCTTGCATTCAACATTGTCAAGATACACTTATTATTAATGTACCACCAGTTCACGTATGCAGTGGTTTATCTCATGCTTACATTAACCTGTGATCTTGCAATGTTAAACATTTAAATATGTTGCCTAGCCAAACGTTTTCCTGAAATTTCATTACTCTACATTAATTATTTTTTGGTGTTGCAATTTTTTTTCCATCATTATATTTGACAGGAAATTGATGGGATACATTGCCAGTGAAACTAACAGCTTTACAATGTAGTGAATGAATGATGTCACAGAGCTTTTAGGGGAATACAATGGACAGATGCAAGACAAACTGCATCAACTTTTAGCAGTCTGCATGCTGATGACTGACATAAAAGAGGCTGAAATATCTTTCTTCTTGAAAGTAATGACTAGGGACAAATTTATGACAGTTCTTTGAATATTTCATTTTAGTGATACATACGTTTTATGAGATGCTGAGAGGCCAAATAGGCTTTATAAAATGAAGTATATTGTGAATTTTTTAACTATGAAATTCAAATCAATTCTGAATCCATTCAGAGGTTTGTGCATTGTCGAGTCTCTAATGCTGTGGAAAGGCAGACTTGTTTTCAAACAGTATGTACCAAGAAAGGGCATAAATTTGGAATAAAGCTATTTATACTGTGCAGTTAAAATCTACTCATCAAGTGGCGGCAGGAGTAAATGCATACAGAAGTTAAGGAATGACATGGGTGCCAGTTTCACCACACGTGCCACCTGGATTCTTCCCCCGACACCAATTTCTCAGAACTTCGCAGGTAGGAGCTGGTTTACATGTCCTTGGTTCTTGCCATTCACCTGGCCATAATTTGTGTTAATTTCTTCAGATTCAGAATTTCTTGTCAGTAACTATTCCTTTCTTGACTCCCTTTTAGTTTTCTGTATCTTTTATTTTCTAATCTCTCTCTTTTTCCCTGCCACCAACCTCTAGCATGTAGAATATACTTAGCTTTCCACTCTTATTAACTCTTGCTTGATATTTGATCAGTAATCTCCGTCTTACTTATTACCCTATCTTCCACCTTTGAGCTCTTAGGTTTTCAAATCTCGTCCAGTGCTGTCCCCAGCAATCAGTCTTTCCTTCTCATCCTGTCTTTTAAGTCTCCCCTGACCTGGGTTGTGGGTGACTTTTCCATAATTCTCCCAATTTCGTATATCTTGCTAGTCCTTTTCCTTCATTCTTGGTCCTTTCCCTTCAATCCTTCTGCCGAGAGAAAGAGCCACTGCCTCTGAAAGCTTGCACATTTCCTTAACTTCTGTATGTGTTTATTCTTGCCATCACTTGGTGAGTAGATTTTTTTCCATCCAATTATATTGTGTTTACATCTTTGATGTTGAAACTAGATTTATATTAGATATTGTAACGTACACAGGAAGAGGAACAGAAATTGAAGATACTTGTGGCCTTGTTGTTTCTGGTGCTGTTGTAACTGCTCCATTGAAACCTTAACTTAATGAAGGTCACAGTCTTTTTTTGTGATAATTGGTAACAGGCCCTAAAGTGTTTTTCTTTCCACACAAAAATGGAATTAGTGCCTGTGGGACAGTTAAGCGAAAAAGACAAGATGCCAACTGATTTGTCTTCAAAACTATAGAAAGGACAAATTACATCATGCTGTTCTGATTGTAAGTTAGCAGTAAAGTTTATGGACAAGGGAGAAGTGCACATGCTTGGAGCAGTTTGTACAGAGACAATTGTCGAAACAGAGAAAAACAACAGAGAAACAGGCAAGAAAATCAGGAAACACAGCACTGCCAGGAGATAAAACTGACATGCAGGTCAGCTCTATTGAATGTGCGGGAAAGTCAACATTCAGGAGGCACAAAAAGTTTTTCTTTCACCTCTTGGACTTGTCTGTGCTGAATGTGCATGTTCTTTACCAAATGGACACTGGTGAAAAACCACAGCTACTAGACATACACTTGGAGCTCATGAGACAATTTCTTGAAAAGTCTGCAAAGGGAGGAAGACCAACATTGCACGAGACACTGCTGCGTCTCACACAGTGACATTTTGAGTGCATCACAAGGGTCCAGGACCCAAAGAAAGTGCCCAGTATGCAGTCATATGACACAAAAAAAGAAAAGACACTATTTTTGTGTGTGTAAAGCGCAATATCTAATTATGTGTAAATCCGTGTTTTTAAGAGTACCACACCTTGAAAAATTTTAATTAATTAAGTAATTATATTGTAATAGGATAGACAAAAAATCTATTCACCAAGTTGCGGCAGGACACACACAAAAAAGAAGGAGGTTATAATTAGGCAAGCTTTTGGAGCCAGTGGCTCCTTCAGGCAGAAGGGTTGAAGGGTTAGGAAGAGGGGTGAAGGAAGAGGACTGGAGAGGTCGAGGAAAAGGGTAGATTCTGGAAAAGTCACCCAGAACCCTGGGTCAGAGGAGACTTGCCGGACAGGATGAAATTCCTTCACCCCTCTTCCTTCCCCTGCAACCCTTCTGCCTGAAGAAGGGACCACTGGCTCCGAAAGCTTGCCTAATTATAATCTTCTTTTATGTGTGTGTTCTGCAGCCACTTGGTGAGTAGATTTTTTATCTATCCAATTACGTTATATTGTCAGACATTGATTGTTTTCATTGCTATCAAGTAATTAAATACAATACAATGAATTGATGAGCAAATTGCAAACCAATGGCTTGTTTTATTTCAAAAACCTGTGTAAATCAACAATCTCAAAATAACTCAGTTGAGAAGAGGAGCCAAGTGCATAAAAACTTAGTCTTCAAAAGGTTAAAGAACAGAGGAAATTATGTAGGAAACCAACAGAGTGAAAAGTAACAACTAGGATGCATATAAGAAATACAAAAAATAAAAGTGCACTGCAAAATCAAAATTGCAGTTCTCATAAAGTCCCTGAGTGCACTGGCGCTGGTTTCAAAGGGTGAGAACTATGAACAAAAGTATTCTACTATCCACACATTTTCTCCTCTGTTTTTGGGGATATTAATGATGAGAGCATAGGTAGCAAACCTCATCCACAATGATGGTGCTGCTAAAAGCAGGAACAAGATACTAGCTCTTTTTCCTTTTTGTCATCAGAAGTGTATCTCTAGATCTGGAGATCTCTTATCTTATTGGGATGCAGTTCTGCTGTGCATTTAAAATATTGTGTGCTGCCTGAAGCAGATGGGCACAGTATCCACATGAGTTATGTGATACCAATTATTGATCTAGAACTAAACAAAAAGATTTTGAAGCTACACCTGGAGTACATAACTGTGCAGAAGTGAATAAAACATGGGAACCATAATCTACTCAGTAAGAGGTATAACCTTATGTTAAAGGTTTCTAAAACAAATATTAGAGTTAGAAACTGTGTATATGTCTCGAGCCAGTGTAATTCACTGCGCACAAATACTGAAATTACACTCATGCTCATAAAGTAAGGATAATGCTGATACATGGTGAAACAATGCTCTGGTGGGCGATTTTTGGGTTTAAATCACCTCGGGGTATGACTATGCGGTGCATTTGACGTGCGGTCATCGCACAGTGGCACTGGCAGCAGTCCACATATGCAGAGGTGTGTTGGTGCATGTAAGAGTATGGTGCAGCGAGTAAGTGTGCAGACATTTTCAGACATGCTGATTGTGACTGTGTGTTGAAAATGGCTCAAAGAACACATATTGATGACGTTTGAGGGGTAGAATACTAGGACGACTGGAGGCTGGTCAAACACAGCAGGTCATAGCACGGGCTCTCCATGTGCCACAAAGTATTATTTCAAGATTGTGGCAACGATTCCAGCAGACAGGAAACGAGTCTAGGTACTACAGTACGGGACATCCACAGTGTACAGCACCACAAGAAGACCGATGTCTCACCGTCAGTGCACGCAGATGGCCATGGAGTACTACAGGTAGCCTTGCTCGGGACCTTACCACAGCCACTCAGATGACTAAACAGACATGGTTTATTTGCCCAGAGACCTGCAAGGTGCATTCCACTGACCCCTGGTCACAGGAGAGCCCGTAAAGCCTGGTGTCAAGGACACAGTACATGGTCATTGGAACAGTGGCCCCAGGTTATGTTCACTGATGAGCCCAGGTATAGTCTGAACAGTGATTCTCACCAGGTTTTCATCTGGCATGAACCAGGAACCAGATACCAACCCCTTAATGTCCTTGAAAGGGACCTGTATGGAGGTTGTGGTTTGATGGTGTGTGGTGGGATTATGATTGGCGCACGTACACCCCTGCATGTCTTTGACAGAGGAACTGTAACAGGTCAGGTGTATCGGGACATCATTTTGCACCAGTATGTCTGACTTTTCAGGGGTGCAGTGGGTCCCACCTTCCTCCTGATGCATGATAACGCACGGCCCCACTGAGCTGCCATCGTGGAGGAGTACCTTGAAACAGAAGATATTAGGTGAATGGAGTGGCCTGCCTGTTCTCCAGATCTAAACCCCATCGAACATGTCTGGAATGCTCTCGGTCGACATATCGCTGCACATCTTCAAACCCCTAGGACACTTCAGGAGCTCTGACGGGCACTGGTGCAAGAAAGGGAGGCTATACCCCAGCAGCTGCTCGACCACCTGATCCAGAGTATGCCAACCCATTGTGCGGCCTGTGTATGTGTGCATGGTGATCATATCCCATATTAATGTTGGGGTACATGCGCAGTAAACAGTGGCGTTTTGTAGCACATGTGTTTTGAGGTGGTTTTCTCAACTTATCACCAATACAGTGGACTTACAGATCTGTGTGTTGTGTATTCCCTATGTACCTATGCTATTAGCGCCAGTTTTGTGTAGTGCCGTGTTGTGTGGCACCAGATTCTGCAATTATCCATAATTTATGAGAATGAGTGTATATTCATACACTATTTGAGAATGATATCAGTTAGGACTTGCAACAAACTTTGTACGTATTTTCAAACCTTTATGAAACTTTTTCTCACTGATACCACCACCTCCTCCACCACCCCACCTAACCTCAATAAGGAGGGGGAGGGGAGAAGATGACATGAGAAAAGTTTTTTGCTTACTATATTTTGCCTGTTTGATGGCCTTTTTCTCCCTGATACTCCTCCACCCCAAAAACTGTGGCATCTGGCATGATGTTTTGATTTATTACTTATTTACTACTTACTCTATTCACATTTTGCAGACATTACACAAATATACCACTGACTGTACCTTCAAAATTATATCATTGTATAACACAATTCAGAAAACATAATGTCATAAGCATTGAGATGCGTGAAAGACTTGCAATTGCCTAATTGGAGTGCAAATTTTTCAGACTGTAATCATCCAATGTTCGATAACGAGAGCACGTATTGACTCTCAACATAATGTCAAATGTTTTACACATCTGTAAAGTAACCAGGAGTTTAAGCTGTTTTATATGTTGGAGTTCGACTCTCTACAGAATTGAAGGTTTACTGTTGTAATTCTATTGGAGACCACTAAAGATTAGATTTACAAGAAAGTACAGGAGGAAGAGGCACTAGAAAGGATAGACAAGGGAACAAATACATGGAGAAAACCGTTCCTGAAAGGGAGACAGGTTAGTGGAACATGTGCTAATGGGCCCAGGCGAGGGAAGGGGGAAAAAAGTTGGGGCAGATAAAATATAGAAGATTATCTGTAATGGAAACTCTTAACAGATTAAAACTGTGTGCAGGACCAGATCTTGAACCTGGAATTTCACATATTGTGGACAACGCTGTTATCAACTGAGATTTCCCTCACAGCTATATGAGTACCTATCCTGCTTTCCAAATTTCACAGAAGTTCTGCTGCACATCTTGTGGGAGCAGCACTCCTGTAAGAAAAAGTTGCGTAACAACAGAATAGAGGATTGTTTTCAGAATGAATCTTATACCCTTCAGCAGAGTGTGTACTGTTATGACTCTTCCTGGCAGATTAAAGCTGTGAGTTGAATGGAGATTTGAACCCAGAAAGAATCCCCTTGCTTGTGGCTAAGCCATTTCTCTGCTATATTCTTTTTTTCCAGGAAAGCTAGCCCCACACAATATGCAAGAAAACTTCTGTGGAGTCGGAACAGCAGGACAGCTGTACTGGCGGAAGTAAAATTTTGAAGGCAAGTCGTAAGTCATGTCTGGATAGATCAGTTGGTAAGAACACTGTCAGCAAGAGGCAAGGTTCTTTTAATGCACCAGGAAATTTCATAATGCTTTGCTCTGTAGCAAAAGATTCAATCTGGAAGATATCCAAGATGGTTGAGTATAGTAATATCATGGTGGTGATTCTTCTGGAATGCTTGGAAAACCTGGAATTCTCAGGGAATTGCATTTTACCTGGAAAAATCAGGAAATCTTAGGGGATTTCTGTAATTCTAAAATCTCAGGCAATTCTAAGTTTTTAACCTAACTTTGGAATTTAATTTTATTGAGTTTTATAAATCTTAAATTTCAAAACAAATAATATTTAAAAGTGTTTTAATTATAAGAAATTACATATGCTTAAGAGAAAAGCTGTTACTGTGAGATGCTCATCTCCCCTCAACATTATCTTATCAGGTACTACTTATGACACCATAGTGCTCCCCATACATGGAATTCTCAGGGATTTTTATTTTTCCACCCTGAGTATGCATAGATGAAAAGATTATCACTTGGTAAGAAGGTACAGAGGACAGCAGCAAACTGGTTGAAGGATATTGGCTGTTTAAATGGAGAGGGTTGTCTGTACTGTTATACTGCGTGACGACAGACTTGTACATTTTCAGTCATTAATCTTTGTTTTATATCTTGACTCAATTTACAATTTGAATATCTCTCTCTCTCTCTCTCTCTCTCTCTCTCTCTCTCTCTCTCTGTGTGTGTGTGTGTGTGTGTGTGTGTGTGTGTGTGTGTGTGTGTGTGTGTGTGTGTGTGTCTGTAAGTCACTTGGTTTTTAAAGATGAGTTCAGGTCAAGATCCATAACTGTTTGAATTGTGTTTACCACACTTGTATTGTTAAGCTCCTGAATAGTCCATCAGTACAATCGTTGGCCACTTGAAATCATATAATAATAATAATATTGGTAATAATAAACAATGATGTTCATTGCTACACAAAATACATGTGGTGGGCAATGGCTGGGTCACAAATAATACAAGCAAATGTATTGCATGGTTTTTGGTGACAAATACTGATAAAATTCTCTCGAGCTTCCAGCCGTGTCAAGTGGTTTAAAAACAGCTCAGGGATTTTAAACTGCTGGACATGGCTGGAAGTCCGGTAGAATTTTATAAACCAAATATATTGTTTAAAACTTCATTGTAAATTAAAAGAGAATTGAGCTGGATACACTGCACCCGTTGATGGCCAAGCAGGTGGCAAGGCAGGGAGATGGGAAATCCCCAACATTTAAGAATGAATGATGCAGTGAAATGGGTGAAGTCTTCCCAAGGATGATAGAAGATAAAAGTCTTGCATTCTTTGACTGCTTGCTGTGCCTGAACTACTTGTCTGGCAAAAAAGTCATAGGTTTCTGTAAATTTAAGGCACCCTATTTTTGTACCGCGCTATTTACATGATAACAACTTACGTTTTGAAGTATAAACCAAAAACGGACAAGAATGTTGGTTTTTCTTTTTCCTTGCCTTTTCTTTTTAATATTCCACCACTTTTTTTTATGGAAAACCTCAAATTCCCCTTCTGTACACCAATAATGTAGAGGAATAAAATAAAAATAAATAAATACTCTCCCTAAACTTTCTGGCAGTGTTGACTTATCAGAGTACCAGACGAGTAGACTATTTGTAGTCAGTATGATTTCAACAAAGCCAATACTAGATCCCATAAGTTTGTGAGATGGTATCTGATGTTCTGATTGTTTAAATTAGCAGCTGCATGAATGATCTGAGAACTCTGTCCCAAAGAGAGATGCTTGATGAGAATCTTTCTGTTTTTGAGGTCTATTCTTTATTCAGAAAATGATAGCAGCCAGTGGTTTTGTTGCAGAATGAATTCTCACTCTGCAGATAGCAGATTAAACTTTATGCTGGACAGTGACGCAAACCTGGGATCTTGCCATTTCATAGACAAGTGCTCTACTGAATGAGCTATCGAAGCCCATGAAACGCATAGCTCCCAAATTCAAGCCTCAGTTCGCACACAGTTTTATCTGCTAGGAGGCTTCAGATCAATGCACACAATGCTGCAGAGTGAAAATTCATTCTGGAAACAATATCTCAGTGTGGCTAGCCATTTCCCCAGAATATCCTTTCATCCAAGAGTGTTAGTCCTGGAAGGTATGTAGGAGAACTTCTCTGACGCTTGGAAGGTAGGAAACGAGGTGTTGGCAAAGGTTAAGCTGTGGAGCAGGTCATGAATCATGGTTGAATAGCTCAGTCGCTAGAGCACTTTCCTGAGAAAGGCAAAGGCCTCAGTTTCAAGTCCTGGTCTGGTACACATTTTTAATGTACCGAGAAGTTTCACCAAGAAACAGAAGGAAAGACTAAGGGTATTAGAACCTAAGAAATAAAGAAGGAAAGAAGGTAGACCTCAAAGTTTGATAGCCATCTCACCCCCCACCCCACATGTTCCACCCTGGGAGAGTCTTCACTGATGGGGTGGAGAATGAAGATCTGTGCCATTTCCATACCATGACCTCCATTGGCTTCTTCTCGTCAGGCCCCAAAAAGTGGTTCTAACTCCTGCTATTTGATACCTGCTGGAGAGGGTAGCAACATGACACAATAATCACCTTTCCATCACTAAACTCAACATTCAAATTAAACCAGTTCCATGGACTAAGGTTTCCATAAAAACTTTTCCTGTAAATCCCAACCATGTCACTTAACACCTCTCATAAAAACTATAGATATTCCACAAATACAATTTTAGCGAGCTAAATTCCCACTCCCATTTTGGAAGAGTATACAAAACTCTACAAAACTTACAAAGCTATAATGGCTTGTTGTCCTATGTAAGTTGTTACAGGAAACATAACATCCATTGTTATGAAGCTGGTTTCCTCATCAGATACTCATCATGTGCATTAGAGCATATAGAAGTAAGTAATGCTTTCTATATATATGAGACTACTACCAAACCAGAGAAGTTACATGCTTTGAACAATAAATAACCCTTTGTTGCCAGATAGTCTATAATCAATTATTTGTTGCCTCAATCATGAAAAAAAGCATACAGAACTCAAGACACTTGCGTCTTAATTATTCCACCTTTAAATCAGTGTATGGAAAAGATGAACAAACTCAGGTATGTTCGTCTGCTTTCCTGCTTTGGAGGAACCTCAAAACTAATTATGCCTACGTCTGTAGTAACTCTCAAGATACACTTCTTTCTCCAGAAAGATTATCTGTACACAGTCATTTAATTCTCCACAACAGTAGTGTCCCTATTTATGTATTGTCCTTTTTCTCTCAGTTGTAGATTATCCTTTTCCTCTATAGTTGAGTCAGCATAAGTTGATCCTCAACATTTGCAACAGTCTGGGTGCAGCAGCTTCCTGCACCTATCTCAACCAAGAACATAACATCCCCTTGTATAACTCACAATGACAATGAGTCAGTGTAGTCACAGCTCTATAGACAGCCATTGTTTTCACCTGCAGCCGTTTACGCTTTGCAGCTGAAAGCTCGCAAGAGTGCTGCAAACTGTCATGGATCTTCTTGCACCATCTCAACTACAGATTGTTTCTCTCTCTCTCTCTCTCTCTCTCTCTCTCTCTCTCTCACACACACACACACACACACACACACACACACACACACACACACTCATTACGGTCCAGTATTGTGTTAATATCATCTACGTCTCTGTCTTCTCCTTCTGTAGATGTATACTGAGGTAACATTCTCCTATTGTATCCTGAATTCCTACCATGTTTCTAATCTACCTTCTGTGCTGAATTCATTGTACTCCTTTGTACATAATCACTTCAATATAACCTATATGCTACTGTAATTCTGAATGTCTTCCTATTATACATTTCAGCAATCATATTTCGATGTTAACCTGCCATATTTACACTTTATAGCCAAGGGCATATCCCCCTTAACTCCCCTGTCAAAAGTGATGGTGCTAACAGCTAGTACCACATGAAGAAATAACTCATCTAGTTTTTGTAGCCCATTTGCTTGTCCAAAGTACGAGTGTAACCATATGTCACTCTTTATGTAGAATTCTCTAATAGTGTATATATTGTTAGGTATAATATAGTTAAAAGTAATTACAGTTTTACTAAAGTTAGGGAAAAGGGTAAGAAACTGTCACTTGTAAATATAATGCTGGAGAAAAATAGCAGGCAACTCGGTACCTACTGGGCATCAATCCACTATATTCACAAACAATGTGAATTTATCTCAGGCGTATTTCCTAGGACACCTATCTTTTGATCATATCTATGCTACACACACCTTTTTATTTACCACTCAAAGGCTCTATTAAGAAAACAGCCTTTCGTTATTGAATTTGTATAATTTTTTGTTGACTTTCATAGCAGTTGAAAACTTCCTCTTTTCTTTATTTAATTGCGAACTGGGATGAAAAGCTTTTTCTAGTACCTTGGCATTCAGTTTAAAATTTGCAGCACTTGTTTTAAAATTTTGTTCTCACACTCAACACTGTGCTTGTCGTTTTTAATTCCACTCTTCCTTTTATTGTAAATCATTATTACTTACCTCCTTTATTTGTGGCCAAGAAAAGAACTTTGACAACTGCTCTCCACTGAATTTTTGTTCAGCACATCTACTGGGGAAAATACAGTTGACAAACGAGGCAACTCATTAAGGATAACCTGAAATTTTGGGATCATCTGTGCCCAGGTCGTGCACCTCATAGAGCAATACATACAACGCAATCATCCTATCTCATTCATTATTTTTCAGATGGTTTGGACTGTGGATGGTATTTCGAAATAAGCTTGTTTCATAGTTTCCCACACTAAAAACTCTTTGAAAGTATTACCTGTAAATTTAGTTCTATTACTGGTGAGTAAGCAATTTGATTTGCTCACATCTACAAAGTAATCTCTTAGACAATTGATTACGGTAGCTGTATTTGCTAATTTTATGGGCTGTAGCTTTATATATTTTGACCAACATTCCACTTAAACTAAAATTTAAGAAACACCATCCCTGCCTTTTAGCAAACGGCCAAAGAAGATCTGTGCTGTTCAGTCATGTAATGATTTAGGAATTACTGGCTGTAATGAATAAGTTATTTGTCTACTGTTTTTTTAACCCTCTGACAGAGATCATAACATCTTGATATTATTTTGATTTCCCTACTTAGATGTTTAAAATAGGATAACTTTGTCATATGTGGGATGCACTTTATTCCATTTACTAACATGCCCAAGACGATGTAGATCCTCTACTACTATTTTAGGTATACATAACTTCCAATTATATGACTTTTCCTGCTGTCTTCAAAGTAATGCATCACCTTTAAAAAACCATTTCTTCTTATCCTCCTCTGCTAAAATACCTTCTGTACGAGATCTACTAAAAAAGTTCCAGAACATTTATAATTTCACGCCAGTGGTATGTTGGAGCGAAATGCACTTGGCATCCCTGCAAACACCTGTGTTCAATGTGTAACTGCTGAAGGTTTTATTGTTGTATGTCTCTTAGTTGTTGTTCAGTGCTGTATTGGGTAGAATATTGTGTCGCATAGTTTGCAAATTTCAAAATGGCAGAGCTAGAGGAGCAAAGCATTTGCATTAAATTTTGTGTGAAACTCAAGAAAACCTTTACAGTGACGCACCAGATGATGCAGGAAGACTATGGTGATGAGTGCTTAAGCCTTAGTTGGTGTTACGAATGGTTCGCATGGTTGGTTTAAAAATGGCTGGACAGAAGTTAAAGATGGCCCTCATTCAGGATGCCCTTCAACATCTACCTATGATGCTCATGTCAGCAATGTCAATGAAATTGTGTGTGTCAATTGAAGACTGACTGTCAGAGAGATTGCAGAAGAGAGTAACATTTCAGGTGGATCATGTCAAGAAATCCTGACACAGCATCTTGGAATGCATCATGTTGCCACCAGGTTGGTGCCATGGCTCATGAGTAGTCAAGGCCAGAAAGACCTTTGCCTCTCAATCTGTGAAGAGCTTGTGGATCCCACATACGAGAGCAAGATGTTTTTTAAGAGAATCATAACTGGTGATGAGATGTGGGTCTGTGGTTATGATGTTCAGACCAAGATTCTATCTTCACCATGGGTTGGGAAATGTTCTCCAAGACCAAAACGAGCTCATCAGGTCAGGTCAACTGTCAAAGCCACACTGGTAGTTTTCTGTGACTTAGAAGGATTTGTTCATCATGAATTCATGCCATGGGACAAATTGTTAATCAGTTTTACTGTTGGGACATGTTGCGACGCCCTTGAGAAAATGTGAGAAGGGAAGCGGCTTGAGATGTGGTGAGATTATTTATGGCTCTTGCATCACAAGAACGCACCCGCACATTCACGCCTGTTGATGCATGACTATTGCACGAAAAATGAAATCACTGGGCTGCCTCATCCTCTGTACACTCCATACCCAGTCCCTGTGGACCTTTTTTTATTTTGAAAGTTGAAAACCCTGTTGAAAGGATAAAGATTTACAATGATAGATGAGATAAAAGAAAATTCTCAAATTCTCAAACGACCCTTCACGCGATTCAGCAAGAGGTGTATCAAGACCGTTTCCTGAGTTGGAAATGACCTTGGGAGTGATGAATTAGTCAATTCTTCCCAAATTTTTTACAGTTGTGGCATTGCTACAGATGATTCCGTCTTTTCACATGCTTTATGGTCGACTAAATCAACTGTATTGCTCCTCCATGACAGAAAATGTAAGAGTCTAAAATAGCAGCCACATCCAAACCTTTGCATTGTTCCAATGCTCTCTACCTTACTTGTATGCCTGGGATTTGTTCTTGTGCTGCATTTCAGCTGTCTATTTTCCAAACTTACTTTATTTGGCTTCTGGTTTCGGCAATTTACTATGCCATCTCCAGGCCCCTGACCAACATGTAGTAAGATTCCACCTCAGTTCTGATCAAAACAGGGGCCAGCAATACTGGTATTAGTAGATTTCTGCTTGCTGTAATGATACCTTCAACCAGATCAGAACTGAGGTGGACTCTTCCTACACGTCAGTCAGGAGCCTGAAGATAGCGTAGTTAATTGCCGAAACGGATAGCCAAATAAAATAAGTCTGTAAACGAGATGGCTGAAAGGTGTTTAATTTGACATCCTGTATCAGACAGCTGAGTCCCACAACCATCTCTGAAAAGGTGGACATACAGAGTTTTAAGTTATTGTTTAAGTTTCTAAATTGCTCATTCACTTCATTATGAACTGAATCACACTATATAATTAACTCCTCTGTTAAGGTGGAAATTGTTGTCTGCAGTTGTGATATTTTAGTTGAATTTTGTGTTTTTCTTGACATGAACTGTTGATGTGCCGCTCGAGTGTGGTATTTGTTTGTTTGAGTGTGGTATTTGTTGTTTTTATTTCACTTTTTAATTCTGAAATTTGCTCTTGGAAACTAGAGTTTAAATTGGCCTTACTTTACTTTAACTCAGTCTGTAGAGCTTTTGCACAGGGTATTGCAAAATGAATTTCCAGGTTTTAACACTTTGTTGCATTTATTACAGTCAACTTACAATTATAAATAATACATCAAATGAAAGAGGAACTCAGACAGTTTCATCTGCATATCTGTGTGCATGCACTGTTTCTTCTTTCTTCTGTTAGAAAGCGCTAGTAGCAAAGTGAACAAATGACAGAGTTTTTCATACGTAGCTCCAAGAAGCCAGTTCAGAAAACTAGTCATGAATTATCAATTCCAGTGGAGACTTAAGCAGCCGCTTAAAACTATGTCCCTATGGTTTGCAGTTTTTACAAGCTCTAAAGCATACAGAGCACAGTTTATGTGCTAACTTTGAAAATAAATGTTGCATGATGATGAAGATTTTCTGCATCGTGTCATCTTCAGTGATGAAATCACATTTAACCTAAGTTGAAATGTGAACACACACAATTTTCACAACTGGGGGGTTTGAATATCCCTATGAGGTGATACAGTATGAATGAGACTGTTCTAAATTGAATGTTTCTTGTGCACACCATGGCGGAAATTTTATGGACTGGTGTTTATTATTTTGAGCGCCAGAATTATGGCTCTTTCCTCAACTGGAAGGAGCTGAAATACACATTATTTGGCAGCAAGATAGTGCACCGCTTCACTGGCATAACTCCTTGCTTTTTGACTCAACTGACGTATAGTATAATCAACTTGGATTTTATACGGCTCACCATGCCAATATGCTGACGGTAGTTTGATTGATGTGTTGGTCAGACTGCATTGTCAAAAGTGAGAAAATGAGTTTGTCCTTTGAAATGGCAAAGTGTAGCATAGTGGATGTAGTGCTCCTCGCTCATCCAGTATTAGAAGCATCCCTCATGCTGGTAGTTGATTCGAGTCAAATAGTGATTGTGGCCACTTTAGAACAGTTTTGTGAGGGTACTTGGCAACCTTTGGCCTTCTACTTCCATAAGTTGACGTCATCTCAGCAAAGTGGAGCACTAACAATTAGGAACTCCTCGCAATAAGTGAGACGATAAAATTTTTCTCCCACAACTGGAAGCAAGGGACTTCACAGTTTTTACAGACCACAATCCATTGACATATGAATTCTGGCTGAACAATAACAACTTATCTCCTCATAAGCATAACCAACTTGTTTTCATAGCTTAATTCAGTGCATGTATCAGGTATGTATCGGGCATTGACAATTTGGTGGCCAATTGCCTGTCTTGTATCTATGGAATTTCAAACAGCTCAAGCACTATGATTTCAGCTGATTTGCCAAGGCACAAAAATGTGACCTAAAGCTTCAAAACTACCTTAACAATCCATTGGCAGAGTTGGAATTCAGGTTAGTTGATATGTGCGGTGCCAACGCCAAAATATACTCTGACTTCTTGATTGAAAAACCAAGACAATTCTTGCTGCTATTGTTCCATACACCCGCCGTTTGACAACCTGCATAACTTAAGTCAACCTGGTGTCAGGTCAATATTTTGCATAGTCTCCTAATGCGTTGTGTGGCCAAGAATATAAAAAGACTGCCGTGAATGGATCTGCATGTGTAACAAATGCCAATGGAGCAAAATCATCCATTATGGACGTTCACCACTTGTGAACTTCCTGATTACTAACATGTGCTTTGCACACATCCATGTCCATATTGTGGATCTACTACCTCCTTCCAGTGGTAAACTATATACCCTTAACATAATCTATTGTCTTACATGCCGGCATGAAGTGACGCTGGCATGAAGTGGATAACATATCCATGGAAACACTTGTGTCTGCCTCTACATCAAGTTGGATTTCTCGCTTTGGTTGACTGCCACACCTAATGGCAGATTGTGGCCACCAATTCAAGTCAGACCTGTCTTCCAACTGACAAAGTTCTGTGTGCCATGCAGCATAGGATCACCAGCTTACCAGTTGGCCAGTAATGGCATTGCTCACTCAAAGCAGCAATCATGAGCCTAGATTCAGTTTGGATGACAATATTACCAATGGTATTACTAGACCTCCAGACAACATATAAATCTTAGATGCATCACCAGCAGAACTTGTTTATGGTGAAACCCTGCACCTACATGGAGAGTTTGTTGAAGCGCAACCATTACTGTTACCTGGCCTCAATCATAGCAACTTCGTACGTCAACTGATGGAACATTTTGCCTGACTTTGCCCACACCTGACTTCAAAGCAAGGCATCCTTGCTACCTACATGCATCGAGACCTACCTACCTGCACTCATGTCATGCTCCGCACAGTACTAAGACTCCATAAACAGAGCAAAACCAGCATACGTTTCTCATGAGGTTCGACGACCCAATGGCCCACGACCACACCTGCCACTATCAGCACCACCACTGGCATCAACACCATCACCCCCAATCACAGAACCACTGTTGACATGCACAGTACTATCGGAACACCTCCCTTCCCAGTGTACTATTGGGATGGCGCTCCACTTCCCCTGAGGGGACAGATGTAACAACCAAGCTTTACGCTTTGTAGTGCTATGCTGTGTCGAATTGTGTTTTGTGTGTGCCAATGTATAAGTATATGTAAAAGTGTCATTACAGTGCAGTTGTCAGGTGACTTTCTGTGTCAGATACCAGGGTCACGTGTATCGATAGGGATTTATTCCAAGTTGTCACAGAGTTTTTATGATTTTTATATGTATTCTTGTGTTGTTCTTTTTCATAGTGACAAGAAATAGTTTTAGTGTAGGTACATTTTATCTGTACTAAGGTTGTATTTCCTCAAGGCATGAGCTCGGTATTTCCTTGTAAAGAGTTTAACTCCTTAGGTGAATGCAATAAAGATATGATTGGTATACACAGCCATAAGTCATTTCACACACCTACAGGCTAGATGATGAATCAATCACCAACAAGACTAGCAGTACAACCAGAAGCTCTTAGAACTTTCTAGGACTTGTCGATCTAGAAAAAGCATTTGACAGTGTAAAATTGTACAACATGTTCCAATTCTTGAATAAAATATATGTGAATTATAGGAAATGGTTAATATATGATATGTACAAGAACCAAGAATAAAAAAAGGCATTGGAAACTAAGAATGAAGTGCTTACATTTAAAAGCGAGTAAAACAGGGATGCTGTCTTTTGTCCCAACTTTTCAACCTATACATGGAAGAAGCAGTGATGGAAAGAAAAGAAAGTTTCTGGAGTGGGATGAGAAATATGGAGAATTAATTTACATAATTCAAAAACATAGTACAATACACCTTAGAGGAGTATCCACAGAGCAATGTTGTGAGTGATAGGAAAGACCCAATGCATTTGAACAGCCATGTGAGAAAGTTCTACAAAAGCAGAGAGAGCTATCAGTGTTTTAAGTGAAGCCAAAGCCTAGTTGACAAACAAGAGCTGAATGAAGCCAAAATGAGAAGCATTTAGTGTATTCGAAAGTGAAATTTTGGCAACCAATCTCACTAAAAATCCTAAGCAGTTTTGGTCACATGTAAATTCAATAAGGAGATTGAAATTATTTATTCAGTCACTCAGTAACAATACCAGCACAATAATAGAAGATGACAGTGAGAATGCTGAAATACTGAATTTGGACTTGCCCATGTGAAAATCAGATTGCAGTGGTAGCGTCATCACAGCTGCCTGTGGTGTCAGTGATAGCAGATCTAGGGGATTGCTTGACTGATGACCCAGAAAGTCTTGGGAGGCTGCCAGCATTAGGAGAGCCATTGTATGAATGTTGAAAAATTCTATTACCCATTTCTTGCTGGCAGTTTCTTTCGTGGCCTATGTCATCTGTTGCTTAAAGACGCTGAGCTTCCCTTCAGTTTCTCCATTGGCTGAAAACTTTACAGTACTCCAGGCGTGTTAAATCATTCTGAAGGCAGAAGTCTTTAAATAAGTCTGATGAGAATTGAGGACTATTGTTGATTACTATTGAGTGGGAAAGGCCCATGAGTGCTAAGATTTTCTTTAGGGCTTATAATCTGGTCTCTGTGGTGGTGAGTTGCACATTCATCATATGTACAGATAACTGAATAAAGCACCCACCGCATAAGTTTCTCAGGAAGAGCCTAGAAAAGTCAAGGTGCATTTTGTCTCATTGCCAGCAAGATTGTGGCCGCAGGGCAGAATGAGTGACGTGGCACAGTGGTTAGCATACTGGACTTGCATTTGGGAGGACGACGGTTCAAACCTGTGTCCGACCATCCTGATTTAGGTTTTCCGTGAGATCCCTAAATCGCTTCAGGCAAATGCCGGAATGGTTCCTTTGAAAGGGCATGGCCGACTTCCCTCACCGTTCTACTCTAATCTGATGAGACTGAAGACCTTAATTAGTGTTTGGTCCCTTCCCCCAAATCAACCGACCAACCAATCAACCGTGGGGCAGCAGTCTGAAAGGGATCATATTGATTGTCATTACATTATGTGCATGTTGGGATCTGTCTTCTTAATGTTGCTACTTATTTGTGGCCAATATGCTTGCCAGTAAATCAGTTTTCTTTTGCAGAACGTATCCCAGATACCCCAATGTATGAGTGTGTCCTTAGCAACCAGGGAATGAATATACAGAAATGAATGCGACTAGCAGAATCACCTTGTCGATAACTCGATAAGTGGAATGCTGCATTTCTGGGAGAAAAATGTCAGAATTAGGGTTTAGTGGAACCTGTAATTTAGTGAACCATCCCTAAACTTGTTGGACAGTAGGGTCCTTTTCTATAGTGATCATGAACTGTACTACTTTTAGATAAACAAATAAATCACTGAAACTTCCTGGCAGATTAAAACTGTGTACTTGGCCGAGACTCGAACTTGGGACCTTTGCCTTTTGCGGGCAAGTGCTCTACCAACTGAGCTACCCAAGCACAACTCATGCCCTGTCCTCACAGCCTTAGTTCCATTCTGGAAACATCCTCCAGGCTGTGGCTAAGCCATGTCTCCGCATATCCTTCCTTTCAGGAGTGCTAGTTCTGCAAGGTTCACAGGAGAGCTTCTGTAAAGTTTGGAAGGTAGGAGACGAGATACTGGCAGAACTAAGGCTGTGAGGACGGGGCGTGAGTCGTGCTTGGGTAGCTCAGTTGGTAGAGCACTTGCCCGCGAAAGGCAAAGGTCCCAAGTTTGAGTCTCGGTCCGGCACACAATTTTAATCTGCCAGGAAGTTTCATATCAGCGCACACTCTGCTGCAGAGTGAAAATCTCATTCTGTAAATAAATCACTAACTGTGTGAGCAAAACTGTACTTGGACGTCTGGTAAATGTGTCTGATATCACTGTGTATCTTTTGACCACTGGCCTCGTAAGGGAGTCACACTGAGTACTTGCTGTCCTCATTTACTTGTGACCAAATGCTGTGTGGAATACTGCTCATATAATTATATCTTTCATGCAAATGAAATAACAATTTGTTGATAATGTCATCTGTTAAGTTAACTTTGCATTGACAAAATGATAACACTGCATTATCTAAATAATATTAGTTTCTTATACAAAACCCATCTCAGTATTGGATATCTGAATACATAATAATTCTTTCTTTTTGTAATTCAGTACAAGTCAAATTTAAATGGCGGTCAGCTGCGTACTTTTAAACCTCATAGGATTACATTACTGTTGATTCACTTCATAAAACTTATCAATCCACAGACTAAGTGCTCACAAAGTCCTTCACCATTAAAGTAATGCTCTTCAGTTAGGCAAGTCCAGTAATTTTATTCCAAGGTTTGTACTACAATTCAAGGTTAAATATTTTCATTTAAAGAGTACAAATACTTTCTTTAAAATAAATGGTGAACACAACTACACATCATGATACAACCTTGCCACACAGACTATTGATAATCTCTTTCTTTACTATTATACACTCCTGGAAATTGAAATAAGAACACCCTGAATTCATTGTCCCAGGAAGGGGAAACTTTATTGACACATTCCTGGGGTCAGATACATCACATGATCACACTGACAGAACCACAGGCACATAGACACAGGCAACAGAGCATGCACAATGTCGGCACTAGTACAGTGTACATCCACCTTTCGCAGCAATGCAGGCTGCTATTCTCCCATGGAGACGATCGTAGAGATGCTGGATGTAGTCCTGTGGAACGGCTTGCCATGCCATTTCCACCTGGCGCCTCAGTTGGACCAGCGTTCGTGCTGGACGTGCAGACCGCGTGAGACGACGCTTCATCCAGTCCCAAACATGCTCAATGGGGGACAGATCCGGAGATCCTGCTGGCCAGGGTAGTTGACTTACACCTTCTAGAGCACGTTGGGTGGCACGGGATACATGTGGACGTGCATTGTCCTGTTGGAACAGCAAGTTCCCTTGCCGGTCTAGGAATGGTAGAACGATGGGTTCGATGACGGTTTGGATGTACCGTGCACTATTCAGTGTCACCTCGATGATCACCAGTGGTGTACGGCCAGTGTAGGAGATCGCTCCCCACACCATGATGCCGGGTGTTGGCCCTGTGTGCCTCGGTCGTATGCAGTCCTGATTGTGGCGCTCACCTGCACGGCGCCAAACACGCATACGACCATCATTGGCACCAAGGCAGAAGCGACTCTCAAAGCTGAAGACGGCACGTCTCCATTCGTCCCTCCATTCACGCCTGTCGCGACACCACTGGAGGCGGGCTGCACGATGTTGGAGCGTGAGCGGAAGACGGCCTAACGGTGTGCGGGACCGTAGCCCAGCTTCATGGAGACGGTTGCGAATGGTCCTCGCCGATACCCCAGGAGCAACAGTGTCCCTAATTTGCTGGGAAGTGGCGGTGCGGTCCCCTACGGCACTGCGTAGGATCCTACGGTCTTGGCGTGCATCCGTGCGTCGCTGCGGTCCGGTCCCAGGTCGACGGGCACGTGCACCTTCCGCCGACCACTGGCGACAACATCGATGTACTGTGGAGACCTCACGCCCCACGTGTTGAGCAGTTCGGCGGTACGTCCACCCGGCCTCCCGCATGCCCACTATACGCCCTCGCTCAAAGTCCGTCAACTGCACATACGGTTCACGTCCACGCTGTCGCGGCATGCAACCAGTGTTAAAGACTGCGATGGAGCTCCGTATGCCACGGCAAACTGGCTGACACTGACGGCGGCGGTGCACAAATGCTGCGCAGCTAGCGCCATTCGACGGCCAACACCGCGGTTCCTGGTGTGTCCGCTGTGCCGTGCGTGTGATCATTGCTTGTACAGCCCTCTCGCAGTGTCCGGAGCAAGTATGGTGGGTCTGACACACCGGTGTCAATGTGTTCTTTTTTCCATTTCCAGGAGTGTAGAATATTTCGTAGCGTTAGCTGTTGAAAATCTTATTTCTTTTTAATAATGCTCAAAATATTCCCTTTCTTTCTTTCAGAATTATTTCATATTTCTCTTCAGACTCTTATTTTTAAATTAGTTCTTTTCATAAATAACAATCACTTCTTAATACCTTTGTTTATTCCACAACCTTAAAAAAAACTCCTGACTCTTTTGGCAAACTGCTCTGATTTCTTTACATATTTTTCTTTCTCAAAATTATTGCTTTCTTTATGTAATATTTTCTTTCTTAAAATTCTTGCTTTCTTTAATCATCTATTTCCTTTTCCTTGTATTGATAAGCAGTAGGTGATTTCAATTTATTAATAAGTTGGGATATACTTTTTTCCTTAAACAACAATGCTTTATTTTTCCTTCACAATACAGTTGTATGTTAAGAGGCCTGGCAACTCCCTGGTGAGTGGACTGAATATTAATAAATTAAATAAAAATAAACCACTAAGTGCCACCACCATTTAAACTCCGATATTTGACAGCTTTGGCTTGAGGTGCTTCAGGTATTGGACCAGTATGTCATGAAAATGAAAGACGTTAATTGAAACCGCTCATAACTTTCTATTTGAAGTGGGTGGGCCAGCTGTATTTGCTCAGTCACATAGTTCCATCGTTACTTATTCAATTCCAGTAAGGACAAAATTAAACCTTGAACTTTAAGTCGCAGAATCAAATCAATCACCAATTGTTATTACCATATAATGTTCCACCCACGTGTACGTAGTGTCTGTGAAAAAATGACTTAACCATGCAATGGAGCTACACTCTAACACATTGCCCACAAATCCACATTACAACAATATACACAAAAGTTGTGGCTCAACCAACGTTGGGTAAGCTAAACACCTGCATTATTTTTCTTACTTTGGAACAGTTGGATCTCTAACCCAAACAAAATATGACCAAACAAGTCAATTTAACCTCGTCCAGCAAACAAAAGACCAACAGCAGTTGCAATGCATTAACTAGTACTGAATTAAATCACATAGAATTACTCTTGAGTTAATCCTTGGTGGACTCAGATCTTGACATTCAAACTTCCGATACATGTCACTAATCTCTCTCATGGAAAACCATTAGTACTGCCCTATACTGATAGGCTGAAGCTTGAAGTCTTAACCAATCAGTCAGATACGTGTCCAACATGACCTGCTGGATGACGAATGCTGATTTCAATAGTGCTGGTAGGCTGAAACTTTAACTTTTAACCGATCAGTCAGTCACGTATCCCACATGACCTACTGCATGACCAATGCTGACTTCAATAGGTCATTGGCGTACTGTCACAATTCCTGTGGACAACTCCCAACTGCCCGTTACTACTTCCGAATGATTGACTCTCAAGCCAAAACTGAAATGCACATCTCTCAATCTAAAATCATACTGAACATAAGCCCTATGTTAATTTTATTCAGAACCATTTTCCAGGCAAATGAGCAGCATTCTCTTCCACCTTTAACAATCGATTATGTGTAGATCTGCTGTTATGCTGGGTAGGTCACATGAAAAGTGATACGGCAGGTGAAGAATGACTTTATTGATCACTACTGTATGACATATTAAGCGACCTAACCAGCTTAACGACAGATCTATGCATAAGTACTAGAATGGTCGCTAGCCTCCTAAGTGACAATGTTACTTCTTTATTATTTAACATTTAAGTTGTTGTTTGTGGCTGTCCACTGACGCTTGCGTGGGCAGCTGCGCGGTTGTTTATTCATTGCTGGAATATAAGAAACATACAACACATGGACTGATCAACATTATCTCATTTCACTTATTAGACTTTATTTCACCAACAGTTGACTACCTATGTAATTGAGGTGACCAACTGGATTAAAATTGCTGTTGAAAATTTTGGAGCCTTATAATCACCTAATATCAGTTTGCCAAAAGAGTCAGAAGTTTTTAAGCTTGTGGAATAAACAAAGATATTAAGAAAGGAAAGTTTGTAATGATGCAAGATATGACACTCAGATATGTTTTTTTTTATAAGCCTCGTTGAATACCACAATCCATTTGCCCTGCACTTTTTCTCCCATAAGTATTTTAGGGGATGAGATATAGATGCTATGTGGGGAATAAATATCCTAAAAGTAATTTATCTTTTCCACAAAAGATTGTAATTCCACATTCTTAGGCACTCAGAGTTGGTCAGTTCCTGCTCAGCATGCAAGGTCCCTCTTTGTGTGTTTTTTTTCCTTCTTCTTTTAAAAAAGAAAAAAAACACAGAGCACCTTGCAGACTGTCACACAAACAATTATTCTCTAGCTCCTTGTCAGGACAGCCAACTACAGAATAGTATTAGAACTAAGGTTGGGCAACATACATCATGCTCAGTGGCCATGAAAATGATGTGAGAACAACAAAACAATATTCATAGTACTAGTAGATTTACATTTCCGTTTATTTAGATAAGGCTATGTAATTATTCACTGACCCCTCTCCTTCAATGTAGCAACCAGGTTTGTATTGCTAATAACTTTTAGTAATGTTGTGAGACCCCAACACTAAGATTTTAAATTTTTGCCTTGGCTCTAGGACAGTGTGTCTTAGATGTCACAGTTGAGTTACAGAACATTTTATCTCTGTATGAACATGTTCTCATGTGCACCTTTAGCCAATAACATGAAAAGAATATTAATAAAAAGATTGTATACCTTCGTTTTTTGCCAATGAAGAGGTTTACTGCTTTTAAATCAGTGCTCAGGGATGCCACAAGTTCTGGAAATCAGGGAATATCAGTAATTTCAAACATGTAAGGGAAATCAGGAAAATGTGAAAAAAACACTGGAAAAATCTTTATTTTTTTTTTTGTCTCAGCGGATGAAATGGTTTGTTTACTGAGATGTGTCATGCATTGTCATTGGCTGAGCGCAGCTGAGTACGTGTGCTGCTTCCCTATTCCCTCGTTCTTACTGCTTCTCCCCTTCCTACCACTCTCTTCAGCTTGCAGTCAGTGCAGGTATGAGGAATGGTTTGTTTGGATCTGATTCTCAGAGATTGTTGACACAGTGGCTGTTTGCAGATGACGCTGTCGTTTATCGACTAATAAAGTCATCAGAAGATTAAAACAAACTTCAAAACAATTTAGAAGAAATATTGGAATGGTGCGAAAAGTGGCAGTTGACCTTAAATAATGAAAAGTGTGAGGTCATCCACATGAGTACTAAAAGGAACGCGTTAAACTTCAGTTACACGATAAATCGGTCTAATCTAAAAGCCGTAAATTCAACTAAATACCTAGGTATTACAATTACAAACAATTTAAATTGGAAGAAACACATAGAAAATGTTGTGGGAAAGGCTAACCAAAGACTGCGTTTCATTGGCAGGACACTTAGAAAATGTAACAGACCTACTAAGGAGACTGCCTACACTACGCTTGTCCATCCTCTTTTAGAATTCTGTTGCATGTTGTGGGATCCTTACCAGATAGGACTGACTGAGTACATCAAAAAAGTTCAAAGAAAGGCAGCATGTTTTGTATTATCATGAAATGTGAGAGAGAGTATCACAGAAATGATACAGGATTTGGGATGGACATCATTAAAAGAAAGGCGTTTTTCATTGCGACAGAATCTTCTCACAAAATTCCAATCACCAACTTTCTCCTCCAAATGCGAAAATATTTTGTTGACACCGACTTACATAGTGAGGAACGATCACAAAGATAAAATAAGGAAAATCAGAGCTCGTGCGGAAAGATATAGGTGTTCATTCTTCCCGCACGCTATACAAGATTGGAATAATAGAGAATTGTGAAGGTGGTTCGATGAACCCTCTCCCAGGCACTTAAATGTGATTTGCAGAGTATCCATGTAGATGTAGATGTAGACATTGGTCATGTGTGCATGAGTTGTGTCTGAGTGATTGTGTGAATGTGTGTGTGCTCTCATTTTCTGATAAGGGCTATGGCCGAAAATTTAGTTGTGAGAGTGTGACTGTATTTTCTATGAACCTGTCTGCAGCTCAGCAATCATCTTTAAGGTGAGTTGCTACCTATCCTCATTAGTATTGATTCTCAGAGGTCTTGTGCAGGTTATCTGTAGCATGGATTGATCAACACTGTCTCATTTCATCAACGTGGTATCTGTGACACATAAATAGCTGGCCACATGACTGGATTTCCATGATGGGCTGAATCTGCAGGCCATTTCTGCGGGTATCACTAACGTTTTGGGTCTGCCAATCTGAAGCCCATTGTTTCCCACTAATGTGCAAGCCCTGCCCATCGGATCTAGTCTTATCAATCTGCTCGCAGGCCAGATCTGTTTGTGTGCGGCATAATATGGCAGAATTTTGTGGTTTGTCCATGGGCTTGCAACTGGTGCTCCTCGGCAGGCCAGAGGCCATGGGCGATGGATTTCAGGAGTTGCGACTGTCTCACCACAATTACATTGTACAGTGCAGTGTTTTATGGACATTTTATGTACTCTAGTAAATTTTGGCACTTTGAAAGTAGTTTATATATTAGAAAGTATGGACTATAAGAAAAAGAAAATTGTGGCAGTTTCTAGCGGTTTGTCCGGTATGAGCTCATATATTTCCTGAAAGAAAAATCACACAGTACCTGTAAAATAATAGACCTAACACAGTGCATAATAACTGACAATAAAGAACATAGTAGAACCAACATTTTATTGGTGATCACCTATTGTGTTGGTTTGCGCAACTCGTCCCTTCCTGACACACATCTTTTTCTGGTGTTATTTCTGAAATCAGTGAAGGTATTTTAAATCTTTCTTGCAGCTCAAAGGAAATATGTATTTTTGTCACCAAATGTGTCTCGTTTTAGTGAAATAAAATAACAACAGTGGTCGTAATGAAACAGATATACCATTTGGCTTGCCCAGTTCATTACAAGAGATGTTGATGTTAGCACTAAAGATTTTTGCTCACACAAGCAAGAAATACAGAACTCTTGCATTTTTTTGTCAGCTTATGTCTTTCTTTACCCTTAAGATCGATTAATTTGCCAGGGAAAAATGCTAAAAAACTTGTCTAGGGTCAGGGAAATATCAGGGACTTTCACTTAGGGAAACTTGCGGTACCTCTGATACTTTACCACCAGTGTGCATTGTGGAAAGTTCATTAATTAACATTTTTGTGTTATTTGCTACTAAAGTATTAAGCTGTCACTTACACAAGAAAGTTAGACTGATCTCTAGGCTGTTCACTGCTGTTGTGTGATACTGTCAGAATCAAATTTTTATTTTTCTGACTAGCATGTAATGGATATTATTTTTCAGTCTTGAAAGAATGATAAAAAAAGTCACAAAAATGCATCATGCTTGGAATGAAAAACAAGTCTAGCTTCACCTTTCCATGTATCATCACACTCCTGCACTGAACACCAGTAGAAAACCAGATTTTGTAAGGAAGGAGTATGTTTGATTTAAACACAACAATTCTCACTTTTATATTTCCTTTAAAACAATGACATGCACCTCAACTGTATCCATGTCATATAGTTCAAATACAAGATACAATTTAATTTTATATAATGACCAAAAATAACAGCCAGGGCCCTAATTCACTTGTCCTCACTCAAAAATAATTGCAATCTCTTTTTTTATACAATTACCACAAATAATTACATACTTACTTCCTAACATAAGACCAATGTGAGAATGAAACTTTTATATTGTTCATTCTACATTAACAACATCAAAGATTCATTTTTGCAGCCTGTGTCCACTAAATACTTTATTCTTTGAACATTAGTGTATTCTTTTAGTTGTAACATACACTTTGGTGAATTTTGCATTGTGTATTTTGCATTGAGCCAACATATGCAGCCTTCTGTCAGTCTGTGATAATACTCTGCCCAGTCTGCTTCCACTGGAAATTCCCATTTTGGCCAACACAAGGCACTGCAGCAGTGTCCCTTTCCAAAATGTGGAGCACGAATCATGAAAATAAATTACTCACATGTCAGAACCGAGTCTCATTACATTTTCTTGCACACAACCAAATAAATTAAATGTAAATATACTATAAAATTGTTTTAAACATTTTGGGCTTGTGTGGCGGGGAGGGGGTTCAAGTATGCAAGTGTAAGGAAATGTAGAGAGAGAGAGAGAAAATACATATGTGCTAATTATACTGGTCTCTCGCAAGTGTGACAGACATGACTACTGTTAACATGACCTAATTACTCTACTTCTGCTTGTTCTTGATGGTCAGAACCCATAACAATAATGTTAAAGTCATTGACATATGGCAGTAATGAGTGCAGTGTGCTGCGATTCCAATATCCAAATGCTTGCAATGTGAGATGACAAATGGGCTACTGACCACAGCTACTTTCTGTGATCCTAAATCCAGGAATGTTTGTTAACTGGGGGTTAAGCAAGTGAAATGCTTGTGAAGGAATACAGGTAGGAGCTCACAGTGACATGGTTGAAGAAGAAGAAGAAGAAGAAGAAGAAAAGGAGGAGGGCACTGCAACAAGTTTTGTTGCTTCTGTGTAAGGGGTTGACACTGTCAGGAATTTCTTGTCCTCTTGTAACCAATCTGAGTTGTGGATGTAAGGAGGAGGCTGGGATGGGGAAGGGGTGGAAGACGGTAAATTGCTGCTTGTGGAACCATAAAGGGAGATGTTGGAGACAGGGTAGGGCAGCTAGGTGCAGTTGGGAGGTTAGAAAGAGCATGGAGGGGAGGCGGGATCATGGGGGAGGGGGCAGAAAAAGAGAGAAGTAAAAAGATTGTGGGTGCATTGGTGGAATAGAAGGCTGTGTAGCACTGGAGTGGGAGCAGGGATGGGGATAGGTTGGTGAAGAACGAAGACTAAGGAAGGTTGTGGCTGGCGGCTGGGGGGGGTTATGGGAACATAGGATATAGTGCAGGGAGAGTTCCCATGTACACAGTTTAGAAAAGGTAGTGTGGATAGGAAGAACACAGCACAGTGGTTGCAACTTTGCTGGTACAAATGTGACAACTGACAAGCTGTCTGTCTGCATGAATGGCCACTGACAGACTGTGGCAAAGAGACAGCTAGACTATCCATTGATGAACACGCTGCCCAACAAAACGTTCTTCACTCCAGTGACTGCTTCACAATCTGCATCATCCAGATCCTTCCTACCAACACCAGCATTTGTGAACTGTGCAGGTGGGAACTCTCTGCAATATATCCTTTGTTCCCATAAATCCCCCTGGCTTCAACCTACACTAGTCCCTGTCTTTCACTTACCTGTCCCCTTCCTTGCTCCCACACCAGCACCTACACAGCCCTTCTTTTCCACCAGTGCACCCACAGTCTTTTTATTTCTGTCCTTTTCCCCTTCCTTCCCCCCTCCCCAGCCCCCACCCCCACACCCCTTCCCTGCTCCCTCTCCAGCACTGTGCAGCCCTTCCATTCCACTGGTGCACACACAGTCTTTTTACTTCTGTCCTTTTCCCCTCCCTTCCCCCCTCCCCTACCCCACCCCAATCTAACTCCCTGACTGCACCTAGCTGCCCTACCCTGTCCCCACCACATCCCTGTATGCTCCCACAAGCAGCATCTCAACGATCCCCATCTCTACCCTGCCATCCTTTCCACTGCCTGCCTCAGTCTCCTCCTTACCCCCACCATCCAGATTGCTTCTCCCATTCCCATCATGCACTGTTGCTCGCAGTCTAGCCTTGGCGGCCAGAGACTGTGGTCTTGTGTGTGTGTGTGTGTGTGTGTGTGTGTGTGTGTGTGTGTGTGTGTGTGCGCGCGTGCGCGCGCGCGCACTTTAGAAGAAGGCCTTTTGGCCAAAAGCTCACTTGTTAAGTCTTTTTGTCGTGACTGTTGTGACTGTTTTCATTATTTCATCCTGGATTTTCCATTGTTCGATTTTCCTCTTTTCATGTAGATGCATCAATTCTAACTTATGTCATACAGCTGGAACAACAACTTCTTTCACTACAATATGCTAGAGGGACAAAATAAACAAGATTTATTGATTAAAAAATTAAGGATGTGTTCTGTGAAAAGTATAAGAATATTCTGCATTTACATTCGTAGCACAGGATGTTGTTAATTTTGTAATTAAATAGCACTTTTGTCGTCTAAACATACTTGGTTTATGATTCTGGGTCTGGAAAAACAGTCATTTAAGGAATATTTAAGGAAAAAATATTTGGAGCCCCAGAGATGTGTTAGAAAGGGGTTTTACTACAATTCTGTTTAGTGAGATTTGGTGATTCCCATGTACTACTATATTCTGCGAAGATTGTGAAGTTTCCAGGGAACACAAACACTAATAAATGCCAAGGTTAATCACTCTGGCTCTTACAGGGAGTCTGAGAAGATATGAATCAGTGGAGTGGAGCAGGGGTTCCATTGGTAATCTGTGTGTCTTCAGTTGATGTGGTCTAATACTGTTGACATCCATAGGCCCATACAAGTGGTTAATAGCTGAGAATGTGAATGAGTTTGTTGACAAACATCAGTGTGATGGTCTTGATATTCACACTTTACGCATGTTTTTTCGTAGTGTGGGCAGATGAATTTGTGATGTAATTTAAAGGTCTTTGCAAAACAAAAATGACACAGGGCTTCGGCTTCCATGTCATTTGTTGTAGATGATCACATCATGCAAGAGGATGGTTGATGTCAATGCCATGATTTGATCTTAGCTACTTCTGTCAAGGATAGCTTGAATAGGATGTTAGCGTCACACATTTGATATACAACACATCTTACAGTTTTAAGATTCAGTGTTTCAGTATTTTCCAAGAGTCCTGGTCATCCGGTGAGAATTATATCACTGTATCGTGAATGAAATTATTGACACATGATTTCTTGAATGTTGGATTTTCACTAAAGAATTTGGATTTTTTTGCTAAAATCGTGAAGGTTAGCGACAAACATGGCATGTGGTGCATCGGATAACTTTTCATATTGATTAAAAGTGAGATGAATTGACATAAAGGCTTTTTAAATATTATAGGGCTCTAACAAATTGCACAATTCCTCAAAAGACAAGATAAAAGGACCTGTCAATGGTAACAGCTTATGCAACAAAGTGAATAGTTTGGACTTGGCCCAAGATATAAGGGAAGCTTGTTCAACCACAGAGTCCGATGTCTTGAAACGGGGAAGTGTTGATGCAGGTGACAAAGACATGCATTCCAGTTCTGTTTTGTCTCATCAAGTGTCTGTTTTTGCCTATCTGAATGTCCGGAATGACAGTGGTGATGGTTAGGCCACCAGAAAACTGCAACTGCAGTTGGATCTGCCATCGCAGTTGCCGATAAAACTTTCCGTATAGTAATTATATATGCTGTTCTGCCATCAGCTGCTGCTGAGATGTTGTTTTTATAGTTGTTGTTCAAGTAATATAACTAGTGCTGAGTCTATAATGCTTGAAAATACATACTCCTACAGATATTTTATACCTCA
Source organism: Schistocerca serialis cubense (assembly GCF_023864345.2). Taxonomy (NCBI): domain Eukaryota; kingdom Metazoa; phylum Arthropoda; class Insecta; order Orthoptera; family Acrididae; genus Schistocerca; species Schistocerca serialis. The sequence goes on from NC_064642.1 coordinate 129,097,632, forward strand.
TCACCACTTTTCTACCTGAGTTAGCTGACGTATTGATATGTGCAGAGTAGTGATACAGGTGAGGTCACACAGTACCTGCTTTCTAATACTCCACACTGCCAGTTGTCATAGGGAAATTAGGGACATTCGAAAGTGGAAACTATGAGTAACACCCTTACATTTTTTTTGCCCATCTCTGCTATTTTTTCTGCAGATCCCTCTCTGTTGTTGTTGTCCTGCTCTTATACTAGGTCTGTGTTTATATCCACTTCATCTAGGTGTGGTACTAGACAATCAACAATGCATAACATTACGACACTCAAGCCAAGCACTTCTTCTCTGAAGCTGTAAAATCTCAGATTACCTGCTACAGAAAGATGATCCCACTAACTTAAGATATGGATGACCTCCACATACACTCCACAATTAAAAGTTTTCAAAATAGTTTACTTCCCCACAAAAAAATGAAACCCCAGTGCAAATGTATTGATGAATCCAAGAAAAACAACCAACCCAGAAAACCCCGAAGTGAACCCATATGTATGTGTCCTCCTACTCAAGTCACGCAGATGTGATTGCATTAAAGTCTCATATCAAAGCACTGTTACACTGCATTCATTCTAATTACATATGCATCTACATATGTTAATTAATTTTCACAATGCAAATGAAAAGTCTAAGAAAGACAATCATTAAATATACCTGTAAATATATTTTTTGAATAAAATGTTTATTACATCTTGTTTATCCAGCTATCAAAGTTGGCGGGAAAAAATTTTAAATATGCAATGGGCACAGATGTATGCACTGAACATTCTCTTTAGTAAAAAAATTAATTAGAATTTTTAAAAAAGACAGAAATATTTATAATCTTGGCATTTTTATTTGCATAATGTGTACCAATTCACAAGAAATTCATCTAAAAATCTTATGGGTAAGTTATTGACCAAATATAACCAGGTTGTACAAAAGTCATTAAATAAAAATGTGTAAGGCAAGCAATTAAGCAAAAAGGAAACAGGTAGAAGCACATTTAAAAAAAATTGCCTGTCAGCCTTTATGTCATCAACAGTCCTACGTAAAACTATATTCAAAAGTAAACAAACAATGGAAAATCCTGGATGGAGTGTAACAATATTATGAGAAGGAAAATTGCTACTCACCATATAGTGGAGATGCTGAGTCGCAGATAGGCACAGCAAAGAGATTCTCACAATTATAGCTTTCTGCTGATAAAGCCTTCGTCAACACACACACACACACACACACACACACACACACACACACACACACACGCGCACGCGCGCGGGCGCATGCAAATGCAACTCATGCAAATGCAACTCACGCAACTTGGCTGGAAACTGCAGTCGTGTGTGCGAGTTGCATTTGTGTGTGTGTGTGTGTGTGTGTGTGTGTGTGTGTGTGTGTGTATTGATGACGAAGGCCTTAACAGCCAAAAGCTATAAATGTGTGTGTCTTTTTTTTGTGCCTATCTGCAACTCAGCATCTCCGCTATATGGTGAGTAGCAACTTTCCTTCTCATAATATTGTTATATTGAAAAGTAATAAGATAAAATCTTTTGAAGAGCGTGTAGCAAATATTTACAGAAGTTCATATCAGATGCGCGTAGAAATTGTTTTGTGACTGCTCAGGCAGTTGTAATGTTAAAGCTAGCAAATTTACAGTCGTATACATTTTGCTACTGAAAATTGTGGTATTGTATTGTTAGATGATGATATGCACCTGCTGTTTATAGGGTACTTTTAAAAAGACAATGTGCTAGAAAAATATTGATCATTTTCATAAAGCCCTGACTCGACAGTGATGACTGCAATCACTTTGTTCAATTTATTGTTATAAATTGCCTTCAGGAAAGATTTTTTGGATTTTGTGGTGACTGTTTTTCTGTCAGTAATGAATTTCATGAAAGTCAACTGAACTGATTGTTGTTCCAAAAATATACTGTTACTGTGTTTGGCGTGTATGTGGGGGGGAAGGTTGTGCGTTGTTAATCAGGGCACATTAATAAATGACTTTAATGTGATGGTGACATCTTTAGGTATGTCAAAGACTGCAGTAAATTCGCTTTTGTATGATGATTAGCTAGTGAAAGGATCTGTTCCAGGCGGATTCCACACAATTTCACCAAAACTCGAAAACACTTTATTTTCTGTTGGTGGAAGGAAATTTTCAAAACATTTAATGGAAAAAATGCAAGATCTGTATACATTATCATAGCGAGAGATGAAACTCAGATATATTCTCACAAGCTGGAAACTAAGAAGCAATCATCTATATGATTGTTGCAAAAGGAACATTTATGAATCCCTTTCGAGAAAATAGCCCTTGTGAAAAATTGATGTGAGGTCTTTTTTTTTGTGAAAGGGTTGAGGCTGTTAGGCTGGGCAACATTAGTAACTAGAGCCACTACCCCCTTTTCCTCCTCAAACTTTACCTTTACTGTAGACAGTTAGGGACGAGGAAGGTTGTGTAGAGGGAAAGGTGTGTGTGTGTGTGTGTGTGTGTGTGTGTGTGTGTGTGTGTGTGTGTGTGTGTGTGGTTGCATACATGTGCAGGGTGTAGATGATATGTGATGAGTGTGTAATCTTATGTTTTTATTGTACAGTTACTTGTCATAAACAGTTATTCAAAAATTGTAAATGTGGTGCAATATTTCATTACCTCTATTGAAAATACCTTTTAGTGTACAAATGAGTTTTGTGTTCCTTACCCACTGCTGCCACCACCACCACCACCACCACCACCACCACTTGATCCTTGATTTTTCAGTTGTAAAGTACACATAACAGTGACTGTTCTTTATTTGATAACTGTTTCTACTTTTCCTTCTCTGTCAGTTTATCCTTAGACGTGAACCATTCTCCTATTTCCTCATAATGCTCCTGCACCCCTACCACCCTCCCTTCCTGTCATGATGTACATTTCATCCTTAATGACATCATCCCATAACTGCAGTATACAATATTTATTCTTAAGTGTATATGTTAGGTATACAAGCTTTGTTTCTTTGCCATCTAGGTTTCATTTCTAATCTATGTCAAGACTTGCATGTTTCATAGATTTGATGTAAATCTGGCTTCTGCAGACCTAATTTTTTTCCCTATTGATGCATTTTGTCTCATTCAGTTGTTTAATCAACATTCATTATAAGTACAAATATGTTGTGTAGAGAGTTCTTTTTACACTCTCTTTTTTATTGCACTTAATACAGTTTTCGAGATATTTTTGAATAAGAAATGGTACTACTTGATGAAAAACTTTCAGATTTGTGAATGTAATTAGCTCATTTAAACAGAACTGCAACATGATAAATGCTACATTTTTGGGTGACCGAAAATAATTCATCCAAGAACTGGGTGGCAATGTTATATGTGCACGATATTCCAATAGTTAAAACACATATACAATCACCAGACAGTTTTGATGAATAAATGATTGTTTTTTGATAGCTGAATGTCTGGAATTCACTGTATTTATGTTTTTATGCCTATAGAAATTGATAAAGATGTCCAAAAATTTTGCTGTTAATAATTATATGTATATTTAAAAAAATGATGATGTATGGTGATTGTAAATATTGTAAAAGATTTGTTGCTGTGTATGCCATAACTTGAAAAAGTACATTTAATTTTTCAAATTCTTTGTATATGTATTTGGGATGTAGAAAAAAACAAGTCATGATGTGTATTAATGGAGAAATACTTGAAATACAAAATGTAGTATCATAAGAGAGGCATTTCACAGAATTTACTTGTGTTTCATGCCAGCACCAGAGAGGGGGAGGGAAGGTATGAACTACATAATAATACTGACACAATTAAAAAATGGAAATACACAATGCTTTGAACATAATGCATACACAGCTTCAATATATTATGCACTCATACACTTGATACTATTTTTAAAAAAATCATTTTGAAAATATTTGTACAATGTGAGGCTTAAAGCACTGCATTAAAATGTATACATTTTAGTTGTATAAAATGCTTTTATGAAGGGAGGTAAAATTATAATATTGCGTAGTAAATTAGCTTTTTAATTTGATGACCTCTGTTTTCATCTGTTTGAACTTTCTCTCATTGAAGAAATATCTGCTTAGAGATTAAATGCTGTTTATGACCTTCAGTTTCCTGTTTGAGATACAAATAAGAAGAAATAAGAATACATGAAGTTGTCAGGGATATAACTCAATTATAGCTTATTGAGCTAGGTGGTACAATGTTAAGGCACTGAACTGTCATTCAATATGTGCTGCAATGTCTGTCCACTCATCTGTACTTAGATTTGTTGTGGTCCCCTAAATTGATTAAGGATAGAACCTTTGAAAAGAATGTAAGAATTTGCCAGATTTTCTTCCGTGCCCTAGTCCACTCTAGCTTGTGCCCCATATTGAATTGTATCTTTGCAATGGGAGATTGTCTGCTAATACTCCCTTAATATAGTCACCATGTGTGAATAGTTTCCATTCAAATAGTGTTTTCTTTGGTAGATAATATAATATAGAAGAGCTGAGACTGAATGATCAACACTTTTATAAAGAGGTGTATTGTCTGTGCACCTGTAAGGAAGCCTGGTATGTCTTGCATCAGGGGGGGGGAGCAAAATGGTAAAAGTCTATTAATTGTCATTAGTTTGAGCATAAGACAAATAATGGTATCCCCTCAGGAAAATAGCAGCACTCAGTTTGTGTGTTTGGAGGCATCATTCTGCATGATGAAGAGGCTGTTCCAGCAGCCTTTGAGGCTACAGGGAGCAACCATCCTAAAACCCAGAATTGACTGAATTGAGAATTTTTGGGTGGATCTAAGTATATATTGAAAGCGCAAAAATTCAAGTACACTGAGAGATAAATTGACGCTGCATTTTTTAGGAGTTTTTGGGTGAGAGTCAGTATCAAGCAGGCACAAAGTTATAATTGAGCCCTTCTATCAACAACCAGCCTCGCCCCTAGATGTGATCAAAAACCTTAGAGAAACCCTCATCTTGATAGTACATATGTTGCTGAGTCACACTGTTATCATTGTAGGATATTTCAATCATCCAACAGTCAATTGATATAATTCTGGTTATGCAAGAGATAGAAGTGACAAGACATCCTGAAACATTACTATTGGAATAACATCCTGAAACATTACTAAATGGTTTCTCTGAAAATTACATTGAAGAGAGACATTGAAGCCCATTAGAGATGAAAATACAGTAAATCTAATGACAGTAAATAGGACCAAGCAGAGGAACTGAGGCTTTAATTTAGACTGATGAAACGTGTACTGGATAGATAGGTGCCTAGTAGAACAGGTTTGTGATGAGAAGAACACTCCATGGTACACAGCTTCTATAAAGAACCTTCTAATCAAATAGCTTAGGAATATAGACAGAGTTATGCTAAATGAGACGTATGTGGTGGGCAATGCATGAGGTCTTCAGTGACTGCTGTGAAAGAATCTTTCTTATAGAAACATCTCCCAAAAAACCCTTTAAGTAAAGGATGTCAGCAGCAACAAAGTTAATATCTTTACACTCAAGGAGACACAGAACTGAAATTGTGGATAGCAAAGTGAACGCAAGCATTCTTAACTCTATTTTTTAATGTTCCTTTGTGAAGGAAAAACCAAGAGTACTGTCTTAGTTTAATTCATATCACGCATTGTACTGAGAAATAGCTGAAATCACTAAAATTAATCATGGCTCCAGGGTCTGATGGAAACCCTGGAAGTGGCTATACACAGAATTTGCTGGTGAATTAGCTCCCCTTTTAACCATAATGTACTGTAGATCATGCAAAATAAAAACTGTGAACAGTAGTTGGAATGTTGCATAGGTCACACCTGTCTACTAGAAGGGAAACAGAAGTGCTCCACAAAGCTATCATTCAGCATTACTGACACTTGTCTGTTGTAGAAGCTTAGAAGATACTTTGGAGCCAAAATCTGATGTGGTATCTTGAACAGAATGACGTACTCCATGCCAACTACTATGTATACTGGAAACATTGGTTATGTGAGATCTAGCACACACTCTTTACAGTTGGCTTCCTGGAAGCTGTGGATCAAGGTAGATGCAGTATTTATTGCCTTCCATCAAAGATTTGACTGAGTACCACACTATCACTTATAAAGAAAACATGATCATATGGAGGTACCAAACAAAAGTTTTGGCTGGATTGAGAATTTCGTGATATAGAGGACACACCATGTTATCTCAGATGGAGAGCCATCAAGAGATACAGAAGTAGCTTCAGGCACATCCAGGGAAGTCTGTATGAATCGTTGTTGTTGTTGTTGATGTGTATTAATGACCTAGCAGCCAATATTAATAGTGACCTTAGACTTTATGCACATGCTGCAGTTAGTTACAGTACGGTATTGTCTGAAAAAATCTGCACAAATATTCACCCACATCTTGATAAGTTATAGGAAGTTATAATTGAATTAATTCAGCCCAAATACCAACTTTAGCAGAAAACTTGTTTACTGCTATAGTTGATTAAAAAAGGTGGCAGGTTGCAGGCTAGTATTATCACATTATAAACTTGCCAGGTAGGGTGCACTACATCTACATCTACATACATACTACACAAGCTAATATATGGTGCATGGCAGAGTTTACCTTGTACCACTGTAGTAGTCTTTCCTTTGCAGTTTGATTCGAAAATAGAGTGAGGGAAAAACCACTGCCTGCATATGAGCCATAATTTCTCTTATATTTGTTGTCCTTACATGAGATGTATGTTGGCAATAATAGCTGCAGTCAGCTTCAATGGCAGTTCTTTGTATTTTCTGTTTAGCATGCCATAAAAAGAACATCGTCTTCCCCCAGGGACTCCCATTTGACTTCATGAAGCATCTCTGTAATACTCGCTTGTTGAGTGAACATGTTGATAACAAATGTAGCAGCCTGCCTCTGAATTGCTTCAGTATCTTTCCTTAATCTGACCTAGAGGGGACTCGAAACAATCAAGCAGTATTCAAGAATGGGTCACAATAGTGTCCTATACACAACTTCCTTAACAGATGAAGCACACTTTCCAAACTCTTCCCGATAAACCGAAGTTGACTATCCCCCTTCCCTACTATTGTCGGTACATGCTTGTTCCATTTCATGTATTTTGCATGGTTATGCTTCGGTCTTTAATCGGCATTACATGTCAGGCAGTACACTACTAATACTGTATTGGAACATTAGGGGATTTTTTTTTCCTACTCACCTGCATTAACTTACATTTTTGTAAATTTAAAGCAAGCTGCCATTCACCACACCAGATTGGAAATGTGGCAATACAGTAAGAAATAACCAGTAACATTTATTAAGTGTAACTTAAATAACAAAACTTTGCTTAACTTTGGCAACAGTTTGATGTGTAGTACTTGATGTCCTGTACCAAATACAGTGAAATCAAATAACTTTGTTTTCCCTTGGTCATGTATGATATTGTCTCTGTTGCTAACAGTAATTATGCATACACTCATGATTGAGTGCCTGTGACTCTGTAACCAGTGACTGCTTTATTGGGGTGTGGTATTCAGAATGGAAGTTGTAGAACTGTACCCCGTAGTGTAATTGCGGGAACTGTACTGAGGTGACTCCAGGCACTGAACTGTACTGACTGACTGCAGGATAGGAACTGAGAGTATGTCACACATCTCAGCGTGTTCTAGACAGAAGCAAACTAGACTCCTGCTGAAAGCACCCTTTTTAGATAGTGGCTGGCAATTCAAGGGTGGGCGAATACAATGCACTCGTGGGGGTGGCACAGAAGCGAAAAGTGGTCCTGATTTGTGAGCACTAGCTGGAGGCTGTTGCGCGGGATTGTTCCTGTGTTGTGGTGGCCCCTTACGGAATTTATTGTGTATCTCTTAAGCCTGGGATACTGCATGCCTCCACTGGGGGCATGGAAAGAGGGGGAAGGGGGGGGGGGGGCAGCTGATGAAACCAGCTGGCTCCATTAATGTCCTGCTTCGTCGCTTGTTGGGGTGTGTAATTGATAGGCGCACTTCTGTTGCTCTCCCTGGTTTTCACCTGCAGCATGGTGGGGAAACCCTCTCGAAACCACAGTGAGGGGCAGCTGGTCAAGCATTTGCCATTTCAGTATCTGTAGGCATGCCCACTTCCATCAGTTCACCGCTGACTGGATGCAGCTATGCCCACTGCTGTAGTCACTGAATGAGGCAGCTGCTGGCAGCATCAGAAGGACCCTCAGATGGCTGGCTGCATACAGGTCTTCTGATTCTGTAAAAGAAAACAGCCTAGGAGTCCTGCCTGTATGCATGTGAGCATGGTATGGCCTGAGCTGATTTTTGTGGCCTATTGCGACTCTATGTGAGCATTTAACATTACATTACATTAATCCTTGTTCCATAGATCGTGAATACGACATTTCATAATGATGTGGAATGTGTCACTTTAATGTAAGTTTTCTTTATACATAGTAATTAATTAATTTTTTTTTACAGTTACTACTTCATATCTAAGAATTCATCTATTGAATAGAAGGAGTTGTCATTCAGAAATTCTTTTAATTTGCTTTTAAATGTTGGTTGGCTATCTGTCAGACTTTTAACGCTATTTGGCAAATGACCAAAGATTTTTTTGGCAGCATAATTCACCCCTTTCTATGCCAAAGTGAGATTTAATCCAGAATAGTGTATATCATCCTTTCTTCTAGTGTTGTAGCTATGCACTTCGGTGTTGACAAATTTCGTAAGCAAATATATGTATTGTGAAGGTACTGTGGATATCACGAGTTCCTAAATAAATGTCTGCAAGGTGATCTTGGATGGGCTCCAGCTAGTATCCTGATTACATGCTTTTGTGCAATGAGTACTTTCTCTCGTAATGATGAATCGCCCCAAAATATGATGTCCTATGAAAGCAGTGAATGAAAATAGATGTAGTAGGCTAATTTACTGATATGTTTATCCCCAAAATTTGCAATAACCCTAATAGCAAAAGTAGCTGAACTTAACCGTTTCAGCAGATCATCGATGTGATTCTTCCAATTCAATTTCTCATCAATGCATGTGCCCAGAAATTTTGAGTATTCTGCCTTAGCAAAACATTTCTGTTCATAGTCTGTATTTATCAATGGTGTTATGCCATTTACTGTGCAGAATGGTATAAACTGTGTTTTCTAAAAATTAAGTGAGAGTCCATTTGCAGAGAACCACTTAATAATTTTCTTAAAGACATTATTTACAATTTCCTCAGCTGATTCTTGTATGTTGGGAGTGATTACTATACTTGTATCATTAGCAAATAGAACTAGCTTTGCATCTTCATGAGCATAGAGTGGCAGGTTGTTAATATATATTAAGAACAATAAGGGACCCAAGATTGAACCCCGTGGGACCCCATTCTTGATACCTCCCCAGTTATAGGACTCTGCTGATTTTTGCAGACTATCTGTACTGTTAATTTCAACCTTCTGCATTCTTCCAGTTAAGTATGAATCAAACCATCTGTCCATCGTACCCACTCATTCCACAATATGCTTATCTAGAAGAATTTCATGGTTTACACAATCAAAAGCTTTTGAGAGATCACAAAATATCCCAATGGGTGATGTTTGGTTATTCAGTGCATTTAATATTTGATCAGTGAAAGCATGTATAGCATTTTCCGTTGAAAAGCCTTTCTGAAAACCAAATTGACATTTTGTTAATACTTCATTTTTGCAGATATGTGATGCTTCTCTTGAATGCATTACTTTTTCAAGAATTTTGGATAAAGCTGTCAGAAGTGAGATTGGGTGGTAGTTGTTAGCATCAGACCTATCCCCTTTTTTATGCAATGGTCTAACAATAGTGTATTTCAATCTATCTGGAAAAATGCCCTGTTCCAGTGTGCTACTACTTATGTGGCTGAGAAGCCTACTTATTTGTTGGGAACAAGCTTTTAGTACTGTGGAAACGCCATCGATTCCATGTGAGCTTTTACTTTTGAGTGAATTTATTATTTTCCTAATTTCAGTAGGAGAGGTGAGTTGAATTTCAATTTTATCAAATTGCATAGGTAATGCCTCTTCCATATACTGCCTTGCATTTTCTGATTAATAGCTGGATCCTATTTTCTCTATAACACTTAAAAAATTATTATTAAAAATGTTTTCCACTTCTGACTTCTTGTTAACAAACTTTTCATAGAGTTTGATTGAAAAACAATCTTCCTGTGCTCTCCGTTGCCCTGTTTCCCTTTTAACATTATTCCAAATTATTTTAGTTTTATTATCAGACGTGCTAATCTCGTACATAATGCACATCTCTGGACTTTTTAATAACTTTTCTTAGTACAGTGCAGTAGTTTTTATAATGAAACTTTCTGGCAGATTAAAACTGTGTGCCCGACCGAGACTCGAACTCGGGACCTTTGCCTTTCGCGGGCAAGTGCTCTACCAACTGAGCTCCCGAAGCACGACTCACGCCCGGTACTCACAGCTTTACTTCTGCCAGTACCTCGTCTCCTACCTTCCAAACTTTACAGAAGCTCTCCTGCGAACCTTGCAGAACTAGCACACCTGAAAGAAAGGATATTGCGGAGACATGGCTTAGCCACAGCCTGGGGGATGTTTCCAGAATGAGATTTTCACTCTGCAGCGGAGTGTGCGCTGATATGAAACTTCCTGGCAGATTAAAACTGTGTGCCCGACCGAGACTCGAACTCGGGACCTTTGCCTTTCGCGGACAAGTGCTCTACCAACTGAGCTACCGAAGCACGACTCACGCCCGGTACTCGCAGCTTTACTTCTGCCAGTACCTCGTCTCCTACCTTCCAAACTTTACAGAAGCTCTCCTGCGAACCTTGCAGAACTAGCACTCCTGAAAGAAAGGATATTGCGGAGACATGGCTTAGCCACAGCCTGGAGGATGTTTCCAGAATGAGATTTTCACTCTGCAGCGGAGTGTGCGCTGATATGAAACTTCCTGGCAGATTAAAACTGTGTGCCCGACCGAGACTCGAACTCGGGACCTTTGCCTTTCGCGGGCAAGTGCTCTACCAACTGAGCTACCGAAGCACGACTCACGCCCGGTACTCGCAGCTTTACTTCTGCCAGTACCTCGTCTCCTACCTTCCAAACTTTACAGAAGCTCTCCTGCGAACCTTGCAGAACTAGCACTCCTGAAAGAAAGGATATTGCGGAGACATGGCTTAGCCACAGCCTGGGGGATGTTTCCAGAATGAGATTTTCACTCTGCAGCGGAGTGTGCGCTGATATGAAACTTCCTGGCAGATTAAAACTGTGTGCCTGACTGAGACTCGAACTCGGGACCTTTGCCTTTCGCGGGCAAGTGCTCTACCATCTGAGCTACCAAAGCACGACTCACGCCCGGCAAAGGTCCCGAGTTCGAGTCTCGGTCGGGCACACAGTTTTAATCTGCCAGGAAGTTTCATATCAGCGCACACTTCGCTGCAGAGTGAAAATCTCATTCTGGAGTTTTTATAATGTTTCACTGTTTCGAGATCATTACTCCTCCTAGCTATAAGATACTCTTCCCTTTTCTGTTTACAAGATATTTTTATGCCTCTAGTAAGCCATGGCTTTTTACATGGTTTCTTACAATTGTATTTCACTGTTGTCTTAGGGAAACTGTTTTCAAATATACTCACAAAGGTATAATGAAATAGGTTAAATTTTAAATTAGCATCATGTTCCCTGTACACCTCATTCCAGTCTTGTTACAAGCTTTCCCTAAAATTTTGAACTGTTAAATTGTTAATTGAATGCACTATTTTGGAGGACTGATTGGCATTACTGTATCTATCATACACTGTAACTAGCTGTGCATCATGATCAGACAGACCATTCTTAACAGGAAAAGTTTTTATTTGATTAAATTTATCTTGGTCTATGAAAACATTATCTATCAGTGTGCTGCTATCCTGTACCACCCAAGTAGGAAAATCAATAACTGATGTCAGATTGAAAGAACCAAGTAATACTCCAAGGTCAAGCTTTCTATCGAACTCATTCAGAAAATCTACATGGAAATCCCCACAAACAATAATTTGCTTTTCGTCTGTCTGACAGGTAGCTCAACAAAGAATCCAAGTTTTTCAAAAATAGTTGAAAATTTCCCGATGGGTACCTATACATGGCTACCTATACATGGCTACAATTATAAAAGTGCCATTATTTAGTTTAAGCTCACACACACATGCTTTTGTATGTTGCTCTACGCAAAAATTTTTAGTTTCCTTATTTTTCACACTATGACAGACTTTTAACATATATGGCAACTCCTCTCCATAGTGTCTCTAGTTACATGTTCTGGAAGCTTATATCCACCTACATTTATCCTTTCCATACCTATGACTTTATGATATTCAGACAGGCACAGTACATCTATTCCACCCTCAGTTTCTAAATCTTTTAAACAAACTAGAAGCTCGTCTACTTTGTTTTTTAAACCCCTAATATTCTGATGCAGTATAGTAACAATATTTTTCACTTTGCTTTTATGTGAATCTTGTGCCATACTAACATTATTTTTAACTGTACTTTTATGAGAATCTTGTGATATTTTAACATCTCTACTACCTGCCTGTCCAAACTTCTCATTAAGCTTAATTTCAAGCAATGTTGGATGATTGGACACTGATTTTAGCCTAAAAAAAGTACTCCCCTGAGTTTCAGTGCCCCCTTAAAGATTTTGCTATCCTCCCAGCCAGTTTACCCTTCCCTTTCCTATTGAGATGCAGGCCATCTCTAGTGAAGTCCCACCTACCAATACCATCAACAGGAATCAAACCTATGCCTGACAAAGTAGCTGCCTGAAGCAGCTGATCTAGCTCCATATTGACCCTCCTGACAGAGTGTTCAATTGGGGCCTATCGTACCGCATGAAAGCAGGAACCAAGCCAACATTCTTAGCTCATTGCAGATGCTATTTTTACCTGGTCACACTCAATATTGTAGACCTGATCCCTATCAATACTGTTTCCCACTCCACCCACTACCAAAACATGATATCCAGCTTTGTAAAACCCTTGCACAATTGATCCTACATCTTCTATCACTTGGCTAAGACATGCACTGGGCTTGAAAATACTTGTGACCTGGCACCTTATACATTATACTGCTGAGCTGCTCTATGACTAAGTGTGGTATTCATGTCTTTTTCCAATACTTTTACACTGAAATGAGCACCAGATCATTCAGTTAAAAAAAAAAAAAAAACATTTCTTTTGACTGTTGTTAAACCTTGGCTTTTGGATGCACAAGCGGCTTTAAAATTGACATCAATGTTTGAGGTGGTCTTCTGTGAGGTTTTTCAGCTGGAGTCATATGGAGTGGCTCTGTACTAAACATTGTCTTTATTGCAGTGTTAAATCAGCTTCGTCATATGTTACCTAAAAGTTTGCACAAATCTTTTAGTGAGTTCATTGGCCTCAGGTAAAATGATGCAGTTCTGAAGTGTGAAATGCCGTTGGTTTCACAAAATAGTTTTAATTCCTCAGAAGAAAATTGTGTACCGTTTTCAGTGACAATAGATTTCAGCAGTCCTTCAATAGAGAAGACCTTTGACAAATCTGAATAGTCTTTGTTGAAGATATCAATGACATCTGTATCACAAATGGAATTTTTAAAAAATGAAACAAACCTTATTAGCATTCCATATCTTTAATCTTCATGTCTACATACACTCCTGGAAATGGAAAAAAGAACACATTGACACCGGTGTGTCAAACCCACCATACTTGCTCCGGACACTGCGAGAGGGCTGTACAAGCAATGATCACACGCACGGCACAGCGGACACACCAGGAACCGCGGTGTTGGCCGTCGAATGGCGCTAGCTGCGCAGCATTTGTGCACAGCCGCCGTCAGTGTCAGCCAGTTTGCCGTGGCATACGGAGCTCCATCGCAGTCTTTAACACTGGTAGCCTGCCGCGACAGCGTGGACGTGAACCGTATGTGCAGTTGACGGACTTTGAGCGAGGGCGTATAGTGGGCATGCGGGAGGCCGGGTGGACGTACCGCCGAATTGCTCAACACGTGGGGCGTGAGGTCTCCACAGTACATCGATGATGTCACCAGTGGTCGGCGGAAGGTGCACGTGCCCGTCGACCTGGGACCGGACCGCAGCGACGCACGGATGCACGCCAAGACCGTAGGATCCTACGCAGTGCCGTAGGGGACCGCACCGCCACTTCCCAGCAAATTAGGGACACTGTTGCTCCTGGGGTATCGGCGAGGACCATTCGCAACCGTCTCCATGAAGCTGGGCTACGGTCCCGCACACCGTTAGGCCGTCTTCCGCTCACGCCCCAACATCGTGCAGCCCGCCTCTAGTGGTGTCGCGACAGGCGTGAATGGAGGGACGAATGGAGACGTGTCGTCTTCAGCGATGAGAGTGGCTTCTGCCTTGGTGCCAATGATGGTCGTATGCGTGTATGGCGCCGTGCAGGTGAGCGCCACAATCAGGACTGCATACGACCGAGGCACACAGGGCCAACACCCGGCATCATGGTGTGGGGAGCGATCTCCTACACTGGCCGTACACCACTGGTGATCGTCGAGGGGACACTGAATAGTGCACGATACATCCAAACCGTCATCGAACCCATCGTTCTACCATTCCTAGACCGGCAAGGGAACTTGCTGTTCCAACAGGACAATGCACGTCAGCGTGTATCCCGTGCCACCCAACGTGCTCTAGAAGGTGTAAGTCAACTATTCTGGCCAGCAAGATCTCCGGATCTGTCCCCCATTGAGCATGTTTGGGACTGGATGAAGCGTCGTCTCACGCGGTCTGCACGTCCAGCACGAACGCTGGTCCAACTGAGGCGCCAGGTGGAAATGGCATGGCAAGCCGTTCCACAGGACTACATCCAGCATCTCTACGATCGTCTCCATGGGAGAATAGCAGCCTGCATTGCTGCGAAAGGTGGATATACACTGTACTAGTGCCGACGTTGTGCATGCTCTGTTGCCTGTGTCTATGTGCCTGTGGTTCTGTCAGTGTGATCATGTGATGTATCTGACCCCAGGAATGTGTCAATAAAGTTTCCCCTTCCTGGGACAATGAATTCACGGTGTTCTTATTTCAATTTCCAGGAGTGTATTTATTTCTCAGCATAGTCGTATTTCTCCCAATGAGAGACCAGTTTGTTGATACCATCACTGCAGAATGTATGATTTTGTTGATGGACCAACAATCTCATCTCTGCTTGCACTGCTTTGTCACTATCAAAGTGAAGTCCTACAAGATGTTCTCTTAAGTTTTGCAAACAAGTGAAAATCGGATGGAGCCAAGTTGGGACTCTGGAGGATGATCAACGACAATGAGCCCAAGGTGACGGATTGCTGCAGATGTCACGGTGCTTGTGTGTGGCCTGACATTGTCATGCTGAAGGAGAGAGTGCTCCTTGTGAGGACGAACTCTCTGAATTTGAAACTGGATTACAGCAAGCAATTTCTCATACACAGACGTAATTACATTACACACCACCACATTACACACTGTAATTTGGAGCCCTCTTGCAGCAGAAGGCTGCAGGTGTGTAGACATGAAGAATAAATGGTGTAGGATGTTAGTAACATTTGTTTTATTTAAAAAGCTTTAAGAGTTTTCACATGGAGCTGATGGGTATTTTTGATGTAAGTGGCATTTAGCCAGCATCATTTCAATGTCTTTGTCAATATTTTTCCAGTAGGAAGGCTCCCTGGCAATGCTTTTGGTGCGAACTATGCCCCAATGTCATTGATGTAGCATCTGTAGTACCTTAGATTTAAGCAATGAAGGCATATCCGCTTGTATCTTGCCCGATTCTGGATGTACCAGAATGACACCTTTGTACACCATAAGGGCATGCCTCATATTCCAATAGGATTGAATCTGTAGTTGGTTTAGTAATGTCTTATCACTAGGCCACTCCATTTGACTAAACTGCTTGGTCTTGGACGAAACAGGATCTGTAGGCACAAGGTTGGCAGTTGGAGTTTACTGGGAAATTTTCCATAGTGTCTTTGACTATTGATTGCTATTAAAAAACAATCATCAGCTTTTGAGTCATTTTGTTTGTCTTGTCCTATTGGCAGACATGAAAGCAGGTGTATGGTCACACATTGTGCTGTGGACCAGAATATAATTACAAAGTGATAATTCAACAAAACAAGTGTTCATTGGTGCAAATGTTGAGCTGTGTGTGTGTGCGGCAATAGTATTGGTTGTCAAACTATAGCCACTAAAGGTTTGTTGTTTGTGAGGAGAATAAATTCAAGGTTTGAAATGTAATCAAGAAATTTCTTGACAGCAAATATAATAGTAAACACAATGGGTCATTCGATGGGACAGAACAGCGCCTATAGCATTGCCTGAAGCATATGCAGCAATTGTGAGCATTTTCCTCTGATCATTTGCTGTAAGGCATTTGGTGTCAAGTAAACATTGTTTTAATTTAGTAAATGCACATTGGCTTCACTGTTCCAGTTCCATGTTGGGACTGTACGTAACAACTTGTGCAGTGGTTCACCAATGGAAGCTGCAAAAGCGGGAAACTTCTGATAAGAGTTTATTTGTCCAAATAAGGAATGTAATTGCTTGAATCGCATCAGTATGTTGAGTCACTGGCTTGAAAATTTGTGCAGACAGTGTGTGTCCCAAGTATTGCACTTCATGTTGAAAGAAGATGCACTTGTCTTTTTTGCATTTCAAATTTGCCACCTGTAGAATTTTGAAAACATATTCGGAATTCAGTTAGAGTGCCTGAGGAGCTATGCCTTGGATAATTACATTCGTAAGATAGTTCACAGTGTTCAAAGCTTGTTGAATTAATTGTTCTAAATTCCACTGAAAAAACTTGGTGTACTGGCTATTCAGAAGGGTAACCTTTTGTAACAATATGAACTATCATATGGAGTATTTATTGTCAACAATCTCTGTGTGTCTTCATACAAAAGGGATGTGCAAATATACATTTTTAAGATCCAATTTGGCACAGTACACATCACCAGCTAATTTTAATGTTATTTCTTCAAGCTTGGGAATAGTATATGAATCAGTAATAGATTGAACATTAACTGCAGCTTTGAAATATTCAGAGATGCTTAGTGAGCCATTCAGTTTCTGTACAACTATAACTGGCATAGTGCATTAGCTACTGGTTATAGTTTCCATAACCTCATTCTGTTGAAGATAGTTGAGTTACTGCTGTATGTTATCTTTTAAAGGAAAAGGAATGTTGCATACTTTGCGAAATTTTGGCATTGCATTTGGGTGTAGCATAATACTGCTTCAGGAAAAAATGAACAGTGAAGCCCAAAGCATTGGAGAGATACAGTCCTAGTAAATTACTTGCTTTATTTGAATTTACAGTTATGAATGTAGCCTGTTTTGCAGACTGTTTGTACATAACATCTGTTGAAAATGGTCGTTTTAGTTGTATTGAAAATCGTCCTTTTACTGGTGTCTCCAGATTGCTTTAATTGAATAGTGAACTTGGAAAATCTGTTAAATTTGACAATCCTAATTTTCGATATGCCTGCAGATTAATAATTGAAATTAATAACACTGCTTCAGTTTGAAAACTGATTGCCTCTTTTTTAACTCAAAGGGTTACAGATAATGTCTCGTTGTTGACAGAAAAGATGTCGTTTGCTTTCCTTTTTTACTGTGAAAGTGCTTGAATTTGCACATTTTCAGTAGGAATGTTATTTGACTTTTAGTAACAACCATTGTAGTATGTTTGAGTGTCTAACTTTTTTTGTCATTTGTGCTTCATTTTGCATACTTCAGCTCCATGTCTGGTCTTTTTACAGTAATTGCAGTGTACATTCTGATTTTATGGTTTATGCCACAGCATGAACAAGATTGTAATTTAGTATTTCTAAACTTGTTGATGGCTGTATGATTCATGTAGTGTGCACGCCCTGTGTTTCCTGAGTCTGGTTCTGCCAGTAGTTTGGCCATGTCACCTTCTAGATATTTAGTGAATAGAATGAGATTTTCACTCTGCAGCAGAGTGTGCACTGATAAGAAATTTCCTGGCAGATTAAAACTGTGTGCCGGACCGAGACTCGAACTCAGGACCTTTCAGCAGACATATGCATTTGGTTGTATGATGAAATCAGTGGCAACCAGTGGATTTGTTAGTCTAAGCATCTCGTCATCTAATTTATTGTCAGGGCAGTGCATGATAAGCATATCACAAATTAGTGACTCTGCATGAAGTTTATTATAGTGGTCATTTTCACAATTAAATTTACATTCCCCAGTCAGGCTCTGTAATTGAATAATCCAATCATTATAGCTTTGATATGACTTCTGGAAACATTGAAAAAATCTGTATCTGGCAGCAGCAACATGGACTTGTGAGTCGAAATGTTTCTTTAATGTCATAATAGGAGAGAGTCACTGGTTCACAAGTAGGTGACAATTTCAGAAGAAACTGACTTACAGTGGGGCTGCACATATTAGTAAAAAGGGTTTTTGTTCCACATCTCATGATAGGGTTGCTCCAGATGCTGTACATAGTTGCTCCAGGTCTCAGCTTTCTGATGGAATGCTGTAAAGGCTTTCAGCAGCATCTTGAATTGCAGCACTTGTTTTTGGTCTTTGTCCCTGCTTTCTTCAAGTCTTACCAAGTGCACCATCATGAGTTTCTGGCTTGTTGAAAATTGTAGTAAATGTATTGTGGACTTCAGTGTGTTGAGTTCCAGTTGGGCCATGTTTCAAAGATGTGCTCAGGGTATTTTACAAAATACATGAAAATTTTCTTGGAGAGAAAATGGGTTGTCAGTCCTACACTCTATTATGTAAGCTAAGCACTGTTGACATGAAGTCAAAGTAATAAATGAACTTAAAAGAAGGATTGAAAATAAAATTTCTGCTTAGTCCATTGTTTCTGTTCGCCCATTACTCATGTTGATGAGAATTATACTGTCTCATTGGCACTGTTGCGAACTAACGAAAATATTGGTCGAAATTCTTCAGCAGTCTGTGAACTTTGACCTCATCACCAATGTTGAGATGTTGTAACTGAGTGCAGCTATTAATTCAGCCCAAATATCCGTGGTAGCAGAAAACTTGTTTATTGCTGTAGTTCATTAAAATGAATGGTGGGTTGCGTGCTAGTACTGTCAGATTATAAACTTGGTTGACTGGTTGGCACTAGAATAGAAATGCGGCAACACAGTAATAAATAACAAATAACTGTTATTGAGAGTATGTTACAAAACTTACAATATCATAAGAAGGAAAGTTGCTACTCACCATATAGCGGAAATGCTGAGTCACAGATAGACACAACAAAAAGACTCACAAATATATCTTTCGCGGCCATCAAGGCCTTTGTCAGCAATAGACACCCCCCCCCCCCCCCCCCCCCCACACACACACACAAATGCAACTCTCACATACGATTGCAGTCTCAGACAACTGAAATTCTTGAGACTGCTGTTTTGTGTGTGTGTGTGTGTGTGTGTGTGTGTGTGTGTGTATTGTTGACAAAGGCCTTAACGGCCGAAAGCTATAATTGTGAGAGTCTTTTTGTTGCGCCTATCTGCGACTCAGCATCTCCACTATATGGTAAGTAGCAACTTTACTTCTCGTAATATTGTTACACAACTTACTTTACTGTGGCAACAGTTTGGTAATTAGCACTTGATGTCTGATACCTAATACAGTGAAATCCAAATAATGTTTCTGTTTTCTGTTAGTCTGTGACATTGTCACTATGACTGAAAGTAATTAAGCAGATACTTATAATTGACTTCCCTATTACCCCTTAAAAAGCGACCGCTACATCAGAAGGTTGTCTTCAGAAAATAACTCTTAGAACTGTGCTCCATAGCAAAATTGTGGGAACTGTAGGCAGAGGCAAAATTGTCCCAGGTTGACCTCTCTCTTTGGCAGCTGGCAACATTTAAAAGTGCAGTGCACTGATGGATGTGGTGCAGAAGCAGAAAGTGACCACCATATGTGAGCACCCTCTGGAGGCTGCTGCTCGGAACTGAGAGGCGCCAAGCGAATGGTTGTGCCTTTGTGGTGGTGGGCTCTTAAGCATGGTACACAGCAGTAATATTTCAAAGTGTTGTAAAGATTGCCAACTTTTCTTAAATGTTCAGAAATATGAATTTAAAAACATAGTGTCATATGACTACAATGTCAGTGGAACTAGTCAGCTCATCCTGGGTGTAATTATTAGTAGTGATATGAAACTGAATGAAACTTCCTGGCAGATTAAAAATGTGCGCTGGACTGAGACACAAACTTGGCACCTTTGCGTTTCGCGGGCAAATGCTCCACCGAGTGAGCCACCCAAGCATGACTCATGACTCGTCCCCACACTTTCACTTCCACCAATACCTCATCACCTACCTTCCAAACTTCAGAAAAGTTCTCCTGCAAAGCTTTTGTTGTAGTACTCCTGGAAGAACAGATGTTAGTGAGATGTGGCTTAGCCACAGCCTGGAGGACATTTCCAGTACGAAAGTTCCTCACAGATTAAAACTGTGTGCTGGACCAAGACTCTAACTTGGGACATTTGCCTTTCACAGGCAAGTGTTCCACCGACTGAGTTTTGCAGCAGAACTTACGTGAAGTTTGGTAGGTAGGAGATAAGTTACTGGCAGAAGTAAAGCTGTGAGGAAAGGTCATTAGTCATTCTTGGGTGGCTCAGTTGGTGAGAATTTGCCTTTGAAAAGGAAAGTCTCCTGAGTTCGAGTCTTGGTCTGGCATGCAGTTTTAATCTGCCAAAAGATTCATATCGGTGCACTGTCTGCTGCAGAGTGGAAATTGCATTATGAAGTTGAATATTCTCTTTGAGTCAGGTGGCAGACTGTGATTTACTTATAGAGTACTTGGAAAACGCAGTCTGCAATGGAGAGATCGTACAAAACATTCGTCCGACCAATGCTAAAATATTGCTTAAGTATGCTAGTCATTCCTCTCGTGCTGCCTTTCAGTTCACAGTGGTATGCATATTATAGATGTAGATAGATAAAACAAATCATCACATTTGCTTTTTAGGAAACCCAAATTAGCTTTAGATGCAACAATTGGAAAGCGAGGAGAGAAAGTACTTGTAAAAGTATTGCTCTACAATTTTTTAGTCAGCTGGTGGCCTAATCAGTGCCCCTCTTTGCTGCTCTATGTTTCTGCAGTCATTCCTTCAGTGTTGGCCTGGCTTCACACTGTTATTGTTGTTGTGGTCTTCAGTCCTGAGACTGGTTTGATGCAGCTCTCCATGCTACTCTATCCTGTGCAAGCTTCTTCATCTCCCAGTACGTACTGCAGCCTACATCCTTCTGAATCTGCTTAGTGTATTCATCTCTTGGTCTCCCTCTACGATTTTTACACTCCACGATGCCCTCCAGTACTAAATTGGTGATCCCTTGATGCCTCAGAACATGTCCTACCAACCGATCCCTTCTTCTTGTCAAGTTGTGCCACAAACTCCTCTTCTGCCCAATTCTATTCAATACCTCCTCATTAGTTATGAGATCTACCCATCTAATCTTCAGCATTCTTCTGTAGCGCCACATTTCGAAAGCTTCTATTCTCTTCTTGTCTAAACTATTTATCGTCCATGTTTCACTTCCATACATGGCTACACTCCATACAAATACTTTCAGGAATGACTTCCTGAAACTTAAATCAATACTCGATGTTAACAAATTTCTCTTCTTCAGAAACGCTTTCCTTGCCATTGCCAGTCTACATTTTATATCCTCTCTACTTCAACCATCATCAGTTATTTTGCTCCCCAAATAGCAAAACTCCTTTACTACTGTAAGTGTCTCATTTCCTAATCTAATACCCTCAACATCACCCGAATTAATTTGACTACATTCCATTATCCTCATTTTGCTTTTGTTCATGTTCATCTTATACCCTCCTTTCAAGACAATGTCCATTCCATTCAACTGCTCTTGCAAGTCCTTTGCTGTCTCTGACAGAATTACAGTGTCATCGGCGAACCTCAAAGTTTTTATTTCTTCTCCATGGATTTTAATGCCTACTCCAAACTTTTCTTATGTTTCCTTTACTGCTTGCTCAATATACAAATTGAATAGCATTGTGGAGAGGCTACATCCCTGTCTCACTCCCTTCCCAAGCACTGCTTCCCTTTCATACCCTCTACTCTTATAACTGCCATCTAATTTCTGTACAAATTGTAAATAGCCTTTCGCTCTCTGTATTTTACCCCTGCCACCTTCAGAATTTGAAAGAGAGGATTCCAGTCAACATTGTCAAAAGCTTTCTCTAAGTCTACAATTGCTAGAAACATAAGTTTGCCTTTCCTTAATCTTTCTTCTAAGATAAGTCATAGGGTCAGTATTGCCTCACGAGTTCCAACATTTCTACGGAATCCAAAGTGATCTTGCCCGAGGTCGGCTTCTACCAGTTTTTCCATTTGTCTGTAAAGAATTCGCGTTAATATTTTGCAGCTGTGACTTATTAGACTGATAGTTCGCTAATTTTCACATCTGTCAACACCTGCTTTCTTTGGGATGGGAATTATTATATTCTTCTTGAAGTCTGAGGGAATTTCGCCTGTTTCATACATCTTGCTCACCAGATGGTAGAGTTTTGTCAGGACTGGCTCTCCAAAGGCTGTCAGCAGTTCTAATGGAATGTTGTCTACTCTAGGGGCCTTGTTTCGACTTAGGTCTTTCAGTGCTCTGTCAAACTCTTCACGCAGTATCGTATCTCCCATTTCATTTTCATCTACATCCTTTTCCATTTCCATAATATTGTCCTCAAGTACATCGCCTTTGTATAGACCCTCTATATACTCCTTCCACCTTTCTGCTTTCCCTTCTTTGCTGTGAACTGGGTTTCCATCTGAGCCCTTGATATTCATACAAGTGGTTATCTTTTCTCCAAAGCTCTCTTTAATTTTCCTGTAGGCAGTATCTATCTTACCCCTAGTGAGATAAGCCTCTACATCCTTACATTTGTCCTCTAGCCATTCCTGCTTAGCTATTCTGCACTTCCTGTCGATCTCATTTTTGAGACATTTGTACTCCTTTTTGCCTGCTTCATTTACTGCATTTTTATATTTTCTCCTTTCATCAATTAAATTCAGTATTTCTTCTGTCACCCAAGGATTTCTACTAGCCCTCGTCTTTTTACCTACTTGATCCTCTGCTGCCTTCACCACTTCATCCCTCAAAGCTACCCATTCTTCTTCTACTGTATTTCTTTCCCCCATTCTTGTCAATTGTTCCTTTATGCCCTTCCTGAAACTCTGTACAACCTCTGGTTCTTTCAGTTTATCCAGGTCCCATCTCCTCACCTTTTGCAGTTTCTTCAGTTTTAATCTGCAGTTCATAACCAATAGATTGTGGTCAGAGTCCACATCTGCCCCTGGAAATGTATTACAATTTAAAACCTGGTTCCTAAATCTCTGTCTTACCATTATATAATCTATCTGATACCTTTTAGTATCTCCAGGGTTCTTCCATGTATACAACCTTCTTTCATGATTCTTAAACCAAGTGTTAGTTATGATTATGTTGTGCTCTGTGCAAAATTCTACCAGGCGGCTTCCTCTTTCATTTCTGTCCCCCAATCCATATTCACCTACTATGTTTCCTTCTCTCCCTTTTCCTACACTCGAATTCCAGTCACCCATGACTATTAAATTTTCGTCTCCCTTCACAATCTGAATAATTTCTTTTATTTCATCATACATTTCTTCAATTTCTTCGTCATCTGCAGAGCTAGTTGGCATATAAACTTGTACTACTGTAGTAGGTGTGGGCTTCGTGTCTATCTTGGCCACAATAATGCGTTCACTATGCTGTTTGTAGTAGCTTACCCGCATTCCTATTTTCCTATTCATTATTAAACCTACTCCTGCATTACCCCTATTTGATTTTGTGTTTATAACCCTGTAGTCACCTGTACTTGAGGACAATATTATGGAAATGGAAGAGGATGTAGATGAAGATGAAATGGGAGATACGATACTGCGTGAAGAGTTTGACAGAGCACTGAAAGACCTGAGTCGAAACAAGGCTCCCGGAGTAGACAATATTCCATTGGAACTACTGACGGCCGTGGGAAAGCCAGTCCTGACAAAACTCTACCATCTGGTGAGCAAGATGTATGAAACAGGCGAAATACCCTCAGACTTCAAGAAGAATATAATAATTCCAATCCCAAAGAAAGCAGGTGTTGACAGATGTGAAAATTACCGAACTATCAGCTTAATAAGTCACAGCTGCAAAATACTAACACGAATTCTTTACAGACGAATGGAAAAACTAGTAGAAGCCAACCTCGGGGAAGATCAGTTTGGATTCCATAGAAACACTGGAACACGTGAGGCAATACTGACCTTACGACTTATCTTAGAAGAAAGATTAAGGAAAGGCAAACCTACATTTCTAGCATTTGTAGACTTAGAGAAAGCTTTTGACAATGTTGACTGGAATACTCTCTTTCAAATTCTAAAGGTGGCAGGAGTAAAATACAGGGAGCGAAAGGCTATTTACAATTTGTACAGAAAGCAGATGGCAGTTATAAGAGTCGAGGGACATGAAAGGGAAGCAGTGGTTGGGAAGGGAGTAAGACAGGGTTGTAGCCTCTCCCCAATGTTGTTCAATCTGTATATTGAGCAAGCAGTAAAGGAAACAAAAGAAAAATTCGGGGTAGGTATTAAAATTCATGGAGAAGAAATAAAAACTTTGAGGTTCGCCGATGACATTGTAATTCTGTCAGAGACAGCAAAGGACTTGGAAGAGCAGTTGAATGGAATGGACAGTGTCTTGAAAGGAGGATATAAGATGAACATCAACAAAAGCAAAACAAGGATAATGGAATGTAGTCTAATTAAGTCGGGTGATGCTGAGGGAATTAGATTAGGAAATGAGGCACTTAAAGTAGTAAAGGAGTTTTGCTATTTGGGGAGCAAAATAACTGATGATGGTCGAAGTAGAGAGGATATAAAATGTAGGCTGGCAATGGCAAGGAAAGCGTTTCTGAAGAAGAGAAATCTGTTAACATCCAGTATTGATTTAAGTGTCAGGAAGTCATTTCTGAAAGTATTCGTATGGAGTGTAGCCATGTATGGAAGTGAAACATGGACGATAAATAGTTTGGACAAGAAGAGAATAGAAGCTTTCGAAATGTGGTGCTACAGAAGAATGCTGAAGATTAGATGAATAGATCACATAACTAATGAGGAGGTATTGAATAGGATTGGGGAGGAGAGAAGTTTGTGGCACAACTTGACCAGAAGAAGGGATCGGTTGGTAGGACATGTTCTGAGGCATCAAGGGATCACCAATTTAGTATTGGAGGGCTGCGTGGAGGGTAAAAATCGTAGAGGGAGACCAAGAGATGAATACACTAAGCAGATTCAGAAGGATGTAGGTTGCAGTAGGTACTGGGAGATGAAAAAGCTTGCACAGGATAGAGTAGCATGGAGAGCTGCATCAAACCAGTCTCAGGACTGAAGACCACAACAACATCCTTTTAACATTTTTTTTTCTGGAATCTTATTAACGCTGTTTTATGTGACTGGTTGACATTTGAAGTACTTGGCTGGCACAACTAATTTTGCTGTCATCCCTCTTCTTTAATTTATGTTTTTTGTGGTGCATATTATTGTTGGTAACTATAGTTCTGATTGTTTGTATACCTATTGTTGTTCCATTTGTTGAAATTATTATGATACCCCTTCACTCTCTTAGATAACTGTATTTTTATTAAATGGGTTTCGTTAACCAGTTCATCTAAATGCTTTGCTTCATCCAGACTGTATTCTACAAAATGGGGGTGAACACTCATTCCTTCTCTATATGGCTTCAGGCTAAACGGTTCAAAGCATAAGTGTCTTTGTACTCCTTCCTATCAATACCTATATTTGAATCTTTGTGAAAACTAAAAGCTGTTCAAATGAGGTAAAACTCTCTAAGTTTTCTTACCCTGTTGGGCATTGCCCTCCTCAAGGTGATTCACCATAAATCAGTAACTTTTCTGAATGCTCCAAGATTTCAGTATTACACTATGAAAAAAATCTTAAGAATGCAATGGGACAGAAATCACAATTTGGTTTAAACGTGGAAAATTGTATATACCTCCCGTCTTTATTTCATATTTAATCTCATGTAAAACATCAGTTTTGTCTGTACTAACTTCATTTCCCTCCAAAATGCTGTTCACCATTGGAAGATTAGCGTGAGACTGGTTTCTACCAGCTTCTTGCCTTCAACAGGATAAGGCTCTTTAAAATCCCTATGTTCTTCATAAGGAGAAGAGGATAAAAATACTGAACCACCCACTACTGGCAAGCTCATAGGTTCATCTCTCTGAGTCGTACCAAACACAGTCAAGGGTATTATTTTTTGAATATAACTTATGTAAGACCACCTCTGAGTCTTGGCAATTTTGCCATCAACACAATCTTCGAATTGCTTAACATGTGTTATGACTCGTTGTTCTCTTTCATTGATGTTATCTGTCTGTTTTTCCGCTGATTTAATCCAGACAGAATTCTGATCTCTCTGATGCTCTGTCACTGCTACTTCTTTGGCAATCCTGCCCTGTCTCACCTCCAACTGAAAAATTCTCTGATTCAATTCATTTAAATATTTACTGTTCCTGTGCTGTCCTCAACATCCATGCCTTATATTACCATAAAATTGCCAGTAATATCACTATTGTTTCTTATATCCGGACAGGTACATTGTCACTTTATCCAACACCATAACTTGGGGTGAATTGGAACAGAAAATGAAGTTCTTTTTTAATGGAAAATTGAAGTCTAAATACTGCACTATAACTGTGAAATTTAAGTGTAGCTTCTCTATGTCTTCTTACAACAGTCTTTTGCAAGAATGGTAGTCATCTACTAGAACCCCTTTTTAATC
Organism: Schistocerca serialis cubense; assembly: GCF_023864345.2. Lineage (NCBI taxonomy): Eukaryota > Metazoa > Arthropoda > Insecta > Orthoptera > Acrididae > Schistocerca > Schistocerca serialis. The sequence continues at coordinate 129,124,457 of NC_064642.1, forward strand.
TTTTAATTTAAATTGTGTTCCAAATCACTCCATGAAAACTGTGTTTATATTAATTCAGATGAATACAATTAGTGCCAATTACCATTTTTTGTATTATGAACAGGCTGCGTTAAACATTTTGCCCCTCAGCTTAGAAATGATGTTGCAAACAACAAACCACAACATTCATGACTTACTACCTAACATTAGTTGAGTCTTGCCGTGACCACGGGAATGTGCATTTGGGTGTCTCTGTGGTTGTGAGTGTGTGAATATGTGTACTAGCTAGAAAAAGCCCGAGTGCTTGAAAGCTAGTGTAAATGCTGTTTTCTGTTATGTGATACTGTGCTCCATGCATTGATGCACTATACTTGAGTGCTTGCATTTCCCGTATTTTGCCTGTATATAGTTTTGAACAGTTAGTGCCTTTATCAAATGACTGAACCAAAACGGAATCATTTTCGGTCAGTGTTGTTACAGCAGTCTCAGAAATTCAAGCTCCCTATTGGTAGTTTCATGTATTACAGTTTCTTGCTCCCAAACTTGAGCATCATCTCCTTCCTCACCGGTTTTCCAGTATTGTCTGGAATTTCTGTCTGTGACATGACACTTTTGCCAGGTGGAACATCAAGTTTTCTACCACAGTGTTTTTGAATTGGAAATTTACAGAACATTAACAAACTACATTCAGGTGTTCCACAAAGTTGTGCAGCAGAGTCCTGGATGATATTCTCAGTTCGAATATAACAAATTTCCTTGAGAGGGAAAAGTTTCTGTCCACAAATCAGCACAGTTTAAGATAGCGCCTCCCATGTGATACTCAGCTTGCTCTTGTCTCACATGATATCCTGTGAACTATGAATGAAGGGCAACAGGTGATTTCCATATTGCTAGGTTTCTGTAAAGCATTTGACATGGTGCCACGCTGTTGATTGTTAACTAAGGTACAAGCATATGGAATAGGTTCCCAGACAGGTGAGTGGCTTGAAGACTTCTTAATTAATAGAATCCAGTATGTTGTCCTTGATGGTGAGTGTTTATCAGAGACAAGGGTATTGAAATCGTGCAACAATTTTGTCTTAGAATTGTCTCACAATCATTTCCAAATGTCGATTTCAACATCTTAGGTAAATTACATTTTGGAAGAACACCCCTACTGCCTTTCATCCAATCAGTCAATGCTTTCCACCAAACTATCTTCATTGAAGAAAAGAAAGCCACGTCTAGAGACTGGCATATGTTTGTTGCAATGGGAAAGGGGGGGGGGGGAGGAACTAGATAAATTTAATATTTTTCTCCTCACATTGGGGAACTAGAGACATGGAAATGTGGTTTGAGAGATTGTCCCCCTGTCAGAACTTGAACTTCCTCAAGCAGTCTAAGACATGGCAAATCTACTGTCTGAAGCCAGTCTCCTAAATATAGTGTGGTCATATCGTACACTCTGGTTTCTGTTGTAGGCTCCACCATTGACTCCACTTTCTGTCCACATTTTGTGTGTGTGTGTGTGTGTGTTTTGCTCCAGTTCTTTAAGTGAGTTTGTGATTCTGTGTGGATGTCTACATCCCTTCCTGACCAACACTATGTGACTAGGCAGGGCACCTATCACAGTCTCCTCTAACTTTTAAAAATAGTGTACTGTAACTTCTCTAGCCACTTGAGCTCTAGCTCTCTCCGTATTTTCGCTAAAACATATGGTAACATCCTTATTACGTGAGAGCAAATTATTCACCTACTCATATCCAGGCCAATTGTCTTGAAATCTCATTTGTGCTCTTGCACTTCAGTCCAAGTAGCACTTTGCACTATCCCTAACTTCATTTGCTGTAACTGACTGGCCACATCCTCCACTTTTAAATAAACCACTGATTAAAATCTTCTCCTCTTCTACTGTAAAGATAGTCTGTTCAATTATTTTCAAAGGATTTTTTTTTGTTTAACTTCCTCGAGAGTGTACTAGCAGAGCATTCCAGAGAGAGATTTCACTTGCCCTTACTTCATTAACAGCTCTCTAGAGGCTTGTATCACTGCATTTTTATAACCATCTGGTCCAATCATCTCAATCTTCTTTTCATCATTCATGGCATGTTCCAATTCATCCTGAAATAATGACTTTGAACATTTGTGCCTGTAACTAAAAACTGACAGAAACAAACTTTTCGTACAGCTTGACTGATAGATGTCGTTAACATACCAGTGGCAGAGAAACCTTTTTACCATTCTAGCTATGCAAAAGTTTGTTTTTCGAGTTTAAGGAAACAGGGAATTTTACACTAAAAATATTCTTTCTTTAAAGAAAAAATCGCAAACCTCTTTGACACGCACAATCGTTATATATCTGTAACGACTAATATCTCTGTTGACCATGGTAAGTGGTTTCCATTAATAACAATAAATTATCATTCTACAGTAACGATGACTTGTTGGAATGGACGAAGTGTTACCATTGACCACAATAGTTCCAAGTAACACCAAATTATGGTAGCATAGTTTTCTTTTATTTCTGACTACTTAAAAATAGCTGTGGCAACAAAAGCCAAATATGTCGCATGATCTAACAATAATTTTGGCCCTGTATGACTTTAAGCAGTGATATCCAATACCCCTGTGGGGGGGGGGGGGGGGGGGGTTATAATTATAGTCAGATCAGTATAATTTTATTAAAAGAATCTTCATGATTGATGTTATTGGAACACGGTACCTTGAACCACAAATACATTTGTTTCATCGAAAGACAGACATTGAACAGCATAATATTGAGTAAGAAGCATCTGATTATCAACTACTTGTTTACTAATCCAATCTAAGCTTACTCATCAAAAAATGAAAGAAAAAAGAGTTTTTCCTTTTTCCTCTTCAGGTGGTTCCACTTAACAATCATCTCCCAGTATGATACTATTCAATATTCCTCCATTCATACTCAAACACCATGTCTAAGCTGAGAATTAAAATACACCCCCTTAAATATCTTCCCGCATATTAACATAGTTGGATGCAATCTTCTACATCACCAAATGTCTGAGTCTCCAACTTCCTACACAAGGTAAAACTTAAATAGATCTGGCCACCTCTCACTGAGGCATTGTACAAAATACACTCCTGGAAATTGAAATAAGAACACCGTGAATTCATTGTCCCAGGAAGGGGAAACTTTATTGACACATTCCTGGGGTCAGATACATCACATGATCACACTGACAGAACCACAGGCACATAGACACAGGCAACAAAGCATGCACAATGTTGGCACTAGTACAGTGTATATCCACCTTTCGCAGCAATGCAGGCTGCTATTCTCCCATGGAGACGATCGTAGAGATGCTGGATGTAGTCCTGTGGAACGGCTTGCCATGCCATTTCCACCTGGCGCCTCAGTTGGACCAGCGTTCGTGCTGGACGTGCAGACCGCGTGAGACGACGCTTCATCCAGTCCCAAACATGCTCAATGGGGGACAGATCCGGAGATCTTGCTGGCCAGGGTAGTTGACTTACACCTTCTAGAGCATGTTGGGTGGCACGGGATACATGCGGACGTGCATTGTCCTGTTGGAACAGCAAGTTCCCTTGCCGGTCTAGGAATGGTAGAACGATGGGTTCGATGACGGTTTGGATGTACCGTGCACTATTCAGTGTCCCCTCGACGATCACCAGTGGTGTACGGCCAGTGTAGGAGATCGCTCCCCACACCATGATGCCGGGTGTTGGCCCTGTCTGCCTCGGTCGTATGCAGTCCTGATTGTGGCGCTCACCTGCACGGCGCCAAACACGCATACGACCATCATTGGCACCAAGGCAGAAGCGACTCTCATCGCTGAAGACGACACGTCTCCATTCGTCCCTCCATTCACGCCTGTCGCGACAACACTGGAGGCGGGCTGCACGATGTTGGGGCGTGAGCGGAAGACGGCCTAACGGTGTGCGGGACCGTAGCCCAGCTTCATGGAGACGGTTGCGAATGGTCCTCGCCGATACCCCAGGAGCAACAGTGTCCCTAATTTGCTGGGAAGTGGCGGTGCGGTCCCCTACGGCACTGCGTAGGATCCTACGGTCTTGGCGTGCATCCGTGCGTTGCTGCGGTCCGGTCCCAGGTCGACGGGCACGTGCACCTTCCGCCGACCACTGGCGACAACATCGATGTACTGTGGAGACCTCACGCCCCACGTGTTGAGCAATTGGGCGGTACGTCCACCCGGCCTCCCGCATGCCCACTATACGCCCTCGCTCAAAGTCCGTCAACTGCACATACGGTTCACGTCCACGCTGTCGTGGCATGCTACCAGTGTTAAAGACTGCGATGGAGCTCCGTATGCCACGGCAAACTGGCTGACACTGACGGCGGCGGTGCACAAACGCTGCGCAGCTAGCGCCATTCGACGGCCAACACCGCGGTTCCTGGTGTGTCCGCTGTGCCGTGCGTGTGATCATTGCTTGTACAGCCCTCTCGCAGTGTCCGGAGCAAGTATGGTGGGTCTGACACACCGGTGTCAATGTGTTCTTTTTTCCATTTCCAGAAGTGTAATTACAGCTACAATTAAGGTATGAGATGAGTTACAGGCAGTAGTAAAGTTGTGAGGGCGGGTTGTGGATTATGCTTGGTTAGCTCAGTAAGTAGAGCACTTGCCCACAAAAGGCAAAGGTCCCAAGGTTGAGTCCTCGGCCCAACACACTGCTTTAACCTGCCAGAAAATTTCATATCAGCACACACTTCACTGCAGAGAGAAAACTTCATCCCGAAAATTAACATACATTATAAGATATACACTGAAGCACCAAAGAAGCTGGTATAGGCATGCATATTCAAATACAGAGATATGTAAACAGGCAGAATATGGCGCTGCAGTCGGCAATGCCTATATGAGAACAAGTGTGTGGCACAGTTATTAGATCAGTTACTGCAGCTACAATGGCAGGTTATCAAGATTCAAGTGAGTTTGAGCTTGGTGTTACAGTCAGCACACAAGCAGTGGGACACAGCACCACCAAGGAAGTGATGAAGTGGGGTTTTTCCCATACAACCATTTCATGAGTGTACCATGAATATCAGGAATCTGGTAAAACATCAAAACTCCAAATTTGCTGCGGCCGGAAAAAGACTCTGCAAGAACGGGACCAATGACAACTTAAGAGAATCATTCAACATGACAGAAGTGCAACCCTTCTGCAAATTGATCCTGATTTCATTGCTGAACCATCATCAGCATGCAAACTATTCAATGAAACATCATCAGTATGGGCTTTCGGATCTGAATGTCCACTCATGTACCCTCGAAGACTGCACGGCACAAAGCTTTACAGTTTGCCTGAGCCCATCAACACCGAAATAGGACTGTTGATGACTGGAAACATGTTGCCTGTTCAGAAAAGTCTTGTTTCAGTTTGCATTGAGCGGATGGACATGTATGGGTATGGAGACAACCTGATAAATCCATGGACCCTGCATGTCAGAAAGGGACTGTTCAAGCTGGTGGAGGCTCTGTAATGGCGTGGGGTGTGTGATATGGGACTCTTGATACATCTAGATACGACTCTGACAGGTGACGTATATAAGCATCCTGTCTGATCACATACATCCATTCCTGTCCCTTTCACATTCTGACAGATTTGGGAAGTTCCAGCAGGGCAATGTGACACCTCACACGTCCAGAATTGCTACAGAGTGGCTCCAAGGACACTCTTCTGAGTTTAAACACTTGCACTGGCCACCAAATTCCCCAGACATGAACGCTATTGAGCAATCTGGGATGCCTTGCAACTTACTATTCAGAAGAGATAAGCCCCTCGTACTCTTACTGTTCTGGATTTATGGACAGACCTGCAGGATTCATGGTGTCAATTCCCTCCAGCACTATTTTAGACATTAGTCAAGTCCTTCTGCATAGTTGCAGGAGCCGTAAGCAATATTAGGCAGGTGTACCAGTTTCTTTGGCTCTTCAGTGTAAATTTGTCCTTTTCTTAATTCTCCACAAAATTTTAATAAGTCCCTTGGTATTCTGAGTGGTGGAAATCTTAGAAAGGAAATATTTGAATCTGGCAAAAAAAGTGGTACTATAAAAATTGTAGTTTATCTATAAGAGAGACCACTTACAGAACACTTGGGTAACTTATTATCGATTACTGTTTGATCATTTGGGGTTCTCACCAGATTGGATTAAGGGAAGACATTGCAGCAATAGGGAGCCATGCTACGAGATTTTTTATCAGTATGTTTGGTCAAAATGCAAATGTTATGGAAATAATTCTTGGACTCGAATGGGAATCCCTGGAAAGATGATGATGTTTTGTATAATAAATGACTGTTGAGAACAGGCATTTATGACACACTGCAGGATGACTCTCATGCCAAGTTTGTGAAGACAAGATATGAAAAATCAAGGCTTGTGCAGAAGCATGTAGACATTCATTTCTCTTGCTCCATATGTAAATGGAAAAGGAAAGCAAATGGCTATCTATGATACTAGATGCCCTCCGCCATATGCTCCAAATATTCTATTTGTGTAGGTATTGTGTAGGTATAGGTGTAAGCAAACAGCTAGCAGAGTCATATTGTACTCAGCTGTATTTAAAGACACAATAGTAACTTTCACTAGTCTTATTACTGTATGTTGATCATCCTTTGGCAGGGTTTAGGGTGCAGTCGTCTGCAAGTTATGGGTCATGTTGGCACCAATGATGCATTCACTTGGGTTCCGAAGCCATCCTCAGTTCACACAGACAGTTGACAGAGACAGTAAAGACTGCTGGCCTTGTGCAGAGTGCAAGCAGAGCTCACAGTTTGCAGCATTGTTCCCTTAGTTGATTGGGGTCCTTTGGTTTGGAGCTGAGTGTAGGGTCTCAACCAAATGCTTCGTCGGCTTTGTGACAGTCTTGGCTGTAAATTTCTGGACTTATGTTATCAGGTGGGGAATTGTAGCACTCCTCTTGACAGGTCAGGGGTGCACTACAGAGAGGAAGCAGCTACTCAGGTAGCATAGTACTTGTGGAGCGGTCATGGGTTTTCTTATGCTAAGCGGTAGGATGAGCTACTTTGATCAGGACTCATCAGACGAGTCACAGATTGTGAAATCGGATCACATTCAGAGTGAAGACACTTTGACTGTCAAAATTTTGTCAGTAAATTGTCAAAGTATTTGTAACAAAGTACCCAAATTTACTGCCTTCTCGTGCTCAGGTTATTTTCGGGACAGAGAGCTGGCTGAAACCTAAAATGGGAAGCTCTGAAATTTTTAACGATTCATGAAACATGTGTCGAAAAGTCAGATTAGACACCAGTAGGATGTGTTCTTTGCAATAGACAAAAATATTGTCTCTATTGAGGTCAAATTTGAGTGTGACAGTGAAATTATCTGGTCGCGTATAACAGATCTAGATGAAATCAAATTAACTGTTGGATATTTTTACTGGCTTCCTGATTCCATTGTGATGGTTAGAGCCATTCAGAGAATGTCTGTGAACAGTAGCATCTAAATACTTAGATTAGGCAATATTAGTTGGAGGCAACTTTAACCTACAAAGTATAAACTGGGATGTCTATGGATTCATTGTATGGGGTACAGGCAGTCTGTGTTCAGAAGTTCTCTTGAACACATTTTCCAAAAACTGTCTTGAGCAGCTAGTTTCACAGCCCTCATGCAATGGAAATATGTCAGACCTTATAGCTTCAAAAAGGCCTGACCTAATCGACATCTTCAGTATAGGGACAGGGATTAGTGACCATGATGTCATCATAGCGACTTTGGTTTCTGAAGTTAATAAATCAGTCAAGAAGGCTGGGATGGCATTTTTCCTAGAAAGACCAGACAGACAGTTGTTAACATCCCATTTAGACAATGAACTGACATTTAGTTATGGTATAATGGGTATAAAGAAATTATGGGCAAAATTTAAACAGATCATGAATCATACTCTGGAGTAGTATGTGCTAACAATGAATTTTGAAAACTGTTGAGGATGCAAAGTCTTTGCACTCTCAGTTCAAAAGAGGTCATGCAAATGATGAAATACCATAGTTAATAGGAATTTGTGCATCTGTAAAAACATTGATGCGCAAAGCTTACAATAACTACCACTATCATACCTTAGCAAATGATCTTGCTGAGAATGCGAGAAAATTCTGTTCCCATGTAAAATCGCTAAGTGGGTCTAAGGCTTCTATCCAGTCACTTGTTGAGCAGTCTGGTGTGACAGTAGAAGATAGCAAAAGTAAAGTCAAAGTTTCAAATTTTGCATTTAAGAAATTGTTCATGCAGGAGAATTGTTCAAGAATACCATCATTTGACCAAAGTGCAGACTCTTTTATGGAGTACATAGTAATAAGCATCCCCGGTGTAAAAAACAAACTGAAAGAGTTGAAAGCAAATAAGATGCCACATTGTGCTGGAATCCCAATACAGTTTTACAAAGAGTACTCAACAACTTGCATTTATTGTGAATCTCTCACCCAGCACAAACGCCTTAGCAACTGGAAAAGAATGCAGGTGATTCCTGTATATGAGAAGGGCAAAAGAATAGACCCTTAGAATTACAGATGAATGCCCTTAACATTGGTTTGCAGCAGAATCCTTGAATATATTCTCAGCTGTTGTGGCTGAGCACTTGAAGGATAATTTGGAAAATATTTCGAGTAGATTTCCCCACCATGTTATAGTTCTGGGTGGAGATTTTAATTTGCCGGATATAGACTGGGAGACTCAAACGTTCATAACTGGTGGCAGGGACAAAGGATCCAGTGAAATTTTTTAAAGTGCTTTATCTGAAAACTACCTTGAGCAGTTAAACAGAGAACCGACTCGTGGCAATAACATATTAGACCTTCTGGTGACAAACAGACCCGAACTATTGGAACTAGTTAACGCAGAACAGGGAATCAGTGATCACAAAGCGGTTACTGCCGTAAATAGAAATATTAAAAAAGGTAGGAGGATTTTTCTGTTTAGCAAAAGTGACAAAAAGCATATTACAGAGTACCTGATGGCTCAACACAAATGTTTTGTCTCAAGCGCAGATAGTGTTGAGGATCAGTGGACAAAGTTCAAAACCATAGTACAATATGTGTTAGATGAGTATGTGCCAAGCAAGATCATAAGAGATGGAAAAGAGCCACCGTGGTACAGCAACCAAGTTAGAAAACTGCTGCGGAAGCAAAGGGAACTTCACAGTAAACATAAACATAGCCAAAGCCTTGCAGACAAACGAACATTACGCGAAGCGAAATGTAGTGGAGGAGGGCTATGCGAGTGGCGTTCAATGAATTTGAAAGTTAAGTTCTATGTACTGGCTTGGCAGAAAATCCTAAGAAATTTTGGTCTTATGTCAAAGTGGTAGGTGGATCAAAACAAAATGTCCAGACACTCTGTGACCAAAATGGTACTGTTCCTTCTCTAAATTGTCGCACAGATGACAAAATGGTAGATATCGAAATAGACAACAGAGGGATAGAGAAACAATTAAAATCGCTCAAAAGAGGAAAGGCCGCTGGACCTGATGGGATACCAGTTCGATTTTACACAGAGTACGCGAAGGAACTTGCCCCCCTTCTTGCAGCGGTGTACTGTAGGTCTCTAGAAGAGCTTAGCATTCCAAAGGATTGGAAAAGGGCACAGGTCATCCCCGTTTTCAAGAAGGGACGTCGAACAGATGTGCAGAACTATAGACCTATATCTCTAACATCGATCAGTTGTAGAATTTTGGAACACGTATTATGTTAGAGTATAATGACTTTTCTGGAGACTAGAAATCTACTCTTTAGGAATCGGCACGGGTTTCGAAAAAAACGATTGTGTGAAACCCAGTTCGCGCTATTTGTCTATGAGACTCAGAGGGCCATAGTCACGGGTTCCCAGGTAGATGCCGTGTTTCTTGACTTCCGGAAGGCGTTCGATACAGTTCCCCACACTCGTTTAATGAACAAAGTAAGAGCATATGGACTATCAGACCAATTGTGTGATTGGATTGAAGAGTTCCTAGATAACAGAACGCAGCATGTCATTCTCAATGGAGAGAAGTCTTCCGAAGTAAGAGTGATTTCAGGTGTGCCGCATGGGAGTGTCATAGGACCGTTGCTATTCACAATATACATAAATGACCTTGTGGATGACATCAGAAGTTCACTGAGGCTATTTGCAGATGATGCTGTGGTGTATCGAGAGGTTCTAACAATGGAAATTTGTACTGAAATGCAGGAGGATCTGCAGCAAATTGACGCATGGTGCAGGAAATGGCAATTGAATCTCAATGTAGACAAGTGTAATGTGCTGCGAATACATAGAAAGATAGATCCCTTATCATTTAGCCACAAAATAGCAGGTCAGCAACTGGAAGCAGGTAATTCCATAAATTATCTGGGAGTACGCATTAGGAGTGATTTAAAATGGAATGATCATATAAAGTTGATCGTTGGTAAAGCAGATGCCAGACTGAGATTCATTGGAAGAATCCTAAGGAAATGCAATCCGAAAACAAAGGAAGTAGGTTACAGTATGCTTGTTCGCCCACTGCTTGAATACTGCTCACCAGTGTGGGATCCGTACCAGATAGGGCTGATGGAGGAGATAGAGAAGATCCAACGGAGAGCAGTGCGCTTCGTTACAGGATCATTTAGTAATCACGAAAGCACTACGGAGATGATAGATAAATTTCAGTGGAAGACTCTGCAGGAGAGACGCTCAGCAGCTCGGTACGGACTTTTGTTGAAGTTTTGAGAACATACCTTCACTGAAGAGTCAAGCAGTATATTGCTCCCTCCTACATATATCTCGTGAAGAGACCATGAGGATAAAATCAGAGAGATTAGAGCCCATACAGAAGCATACCGACAATCCTTCTTTCCATGAACAATACGAGACTGGAATAGAAGGGAGAACCGATAGAGGTACTCAAGGTACCCTCCGGCACACACCATCAGGTGGCTTGCGGAGTATGGATGTAGATGTAGATGTAGATAATGATAGTAAATTTCCTTGAGAGGGAAAAGCTTCTGTCCACAAATCGGCACAGTTTAAGATAGAATCTCTCAGTGAAACTCAGCCTGCCCTTTTCTCACATGATATCCTGTGAGCTATTGATGAAGGGCAACAGGTGGTTTCCATATTCCTGGATTTCCGTAAAGCATTTGACACGGTGCCACACTGTCGACTGTTAACTAAGGTACAAGCACGTGCAATAGTTTCCCAGATACGTGAGTGGCTTGAAGACTTTTTAAGTAACAGAACCGAGTATGTTGTCCTTGATGGAGAGTGTTCATCAGAGACAAGGGTATTGTCAGGAGGGCCCCAGTGAAATGTGATAGGACTGCTGTTATTTTCTATACAAATAAATGATCTGGCCGACAGTGTAAACAGCAATCCGTGGTTGTTTGCTGATGACACTGTGGTGTACAGGAAGGTGAATGACTGTACGAAGATACAAGAAGGCTTTGACAAAATTTCAATTTGGTGTGATGAATGTCAGCTCACCAAAAATGTAGAAAAATGTGAGTTAATGCAGATGAGTAGGAAAACAAACCCATAATGTTTAAATACAGCATTAGAAATGTACTGCTTGATACATTAATGCCAATTAAATATCTAGGCGTAGTGTTGTAAAGCAATAGGAAATGGAATGAGCATGTAAGGATTGTAATATGGAAGGCTAATGGTTGACTTCAATTTATTGAGGAATTTTAGGAAAGTGTGGTTCATCTGTAAAGAAGACCACCTGTAGGACACTAGAATGATCCATTTTTGAGTACTGTTTGAGTGTTTGGGATACGCATCAGGCAGATTAAAGGAAGACATTGAGGTGGACTGTTAGATATGTTACTGGTAGGTTCAGACAACGTGCAAGTGTTATGGAAATGCTTTGGGAACTCAAAAGGGAATCCCTGGAGGGAGGGAGATATTTTTCTGAGGAGCGCTATTGAGAAAATTTAGAGAATTGGCATTTGAGGGCAACAGCAGAACGATTCTACAGTTGCCAATGTACATTTCATGTAATGACCCTGAAGGTAGGATTAGAGAGATTAGGCTGGTAGGAGGCATATAGACAGTCATTTTTTGCTTGCTCGTTTTATGAGGGAAACAGGAAAGGAAATGACTGGTAGTGGTACAGCGTAACGGCTTCCATGTACCATACGGTGTCTTGCAGAATAGGTGCAGATGCAGAATCAGATATTGCACTGTACTGAGAGGCTGTGAATGAAATTGTAATATTGTTATTTGTGGAAGATTTAGCACATTCTGAATTGTGCTACATTTTGTCATTCTTACTGTGTGGTCTGCATTATTTTTTCGGTATCTTTCATTTTGTTCTATCAGCCTTGGTGATACAGCTTATTTAAAATAATTGATACGCATTGTTGATTGTTATCATTTACACAGGTTCAAGCAGAAACTTTGCTTCTTGTGATGAGAATCATTATTTAATGTTAAGAGATACACAATGATGTCCCAAATTCAGAGCACTTCCATAGAACCTCTAAGATGAAAGGTCCAAGGGCAAAGTCCTGATATGTGATTAAAAATAGTCAGAAGATTTTTATAAATGATGTTAAATAACACTTTAAGCTACAGTTTAAAATTTTCTTTAATTTACGACTAATCCAGCACCTGTAGCACAGATGTCATGAATACAGAAAATTTTCAGGCGGAAAGGATGTTTCAAAAACTTATATTTACAACTTGGATTAATGGGAAGAGGCCCCCCCCCTCCTCTCTCTCTCTCTCTCTCTCTCTCTCTCTCTCTCTCTCTCTCTCTCTCTCTCTCTCTGTGTGTGTGTGTGTGTGTGTGTGTGTGTGTGTGTGTGTGTGTGTGTGTGAACAAAATGTCAAAAACAATATAATATTTATAAGTGAGGCATAGCCATGCAGTTGTAGATGCAGGGAATGCCAATTATAAATAATGATTGATGGAAAACACAAAATACACTGTTAGTGTAAGACATCACAAACCTGTAAATGCCATAGATCTTATTTTAATCAATTGGCCCTCATGACTAGCAATACCTTTGTAACAAGATATCCCAAAAGCTTTCAACATTTTTGTTTTTCATATGACATGGGAAGTTCTGTCAGAATATAAATAATTCAGAAGCAAAAATAACAACTCACCAAATAGTGAAAGCAGCACAGAGGGAGACAAGAGGTGCAAGGGGTAGGAATTTGATACATGGGCATTGAAGTTGGTGAGTTCGTGTGTGTATGACGACAATGACGTGGGGATAGAAGATAGAGGAAGGGTAAACTCTTGGGAAGAGGGTGTGGGTGCAGGAGGTTAGTGCAGATTGAGGCCAGAAGGAATATGGTAGTGAAGGATGTGTTCCAAGGATAACTTCCATGTACGTAGTTCATAAAACCTGTTGCTTGGGGAAAGCATCCTGATGGCATGAATTGTGAAGTAGCCATTGAAATCGAGGATGTTATACTCAGCAGTGTATTCTGCCGCTGTATGATCAACTCTGCTCTTGGCCCCAGCTTGGCAGTGGGATTCAGTCAAGTGGACAGTTGACTGGTGGCTATGCCCACAAACAATTATGCGCAGAAATCGCTTTCACAGGTGGCCCTGTTTTGATGGGTTTAGACATGCCTGTGACAGGAATGGATTAGTACATGTTGGCTAGGTGAATCAGACAAGTCATGCACCTGCGTCTTCTACAGGCATATGATCCAATTGACAAGGGGCTGGTAATGGAAGAGACTTGGAGATGGACCAGGACATTATGTAGGTTGGGTGGGCAGCAGAATGTCACTTTAGGAAGGATGGGAAGGATTATGGGTAGGATGTCCCTCATTTCCAGGCACTATGATAATTGAGGACCTGGCTGCTCCAGCCGGAAATGGTGTTGGGTGATGAGGGTTGCTCCTTTGGAACTGGTTCTAAGGGTTGGTGGGAGGATTAGGGGCGTGTGAGGATATGATGTGGGACCTTCAGCATACTGGGCAAGGAAACTGTACATATACTGTCCATAGGTGAGTGATTTTTTGGTATGGGAGGAATGACAACTTTCTGGTACTGTTAGTTGTGGGTTTGATATGGACAAAATTAGGGATGGAGACATCAGAGAGGTGAAGGTCAGTACCCAGGAAGGTGGCATGTTCCGCTGAGGAGGGTCTGCTGAAGTGAATGGGAGAGAAGGCATTGAGACTGTGGAGGAATGAGGGTAGGATGTTTTGGCCCTGAGTTCAGATCATTAAGATTTCATCAATGAACCTGAACAAGACAAGGGGTTTGGGAGGCTAGGAAGGTTTCTTCTAGATGTCCAATGACCAGATTGCCAAATGGAGGTACCAGATGAGCACTCATGGTCGTGCCACGGATTTGTTTATATATCTTCCCCTCAAAGGAGAAGTAGTTCTGTGTGTGACTGTAAGTGGTTCGATGTATGAGGTGTACAACGTTTCTTCCGCCGTCTTTTCCCCAACATTTGAGGCTATAATGAAACAACATGTATCATTCAAAGTATTTCCCATCACTGGCCACTACTTTCTCCCATCTTTCGGGCAGTGTACGAATCCCGTGTTGAAAAAATTGTTCATTTTTTTAAGCGATTCACGAATCCATCCAATTTGTGACTTCTTCGTGAGGCCAAACAGATGATAGTCAGAGGGAGCAATGTCTGGAGAATGCGGGTGGGGTAGGACTTCCTATTTTAACGTTTCCAAGTACGTTTTGAGCTCTTTTGCTATGTGGGGTCAAGCGTTGTCCTACTGCAAAATCAGTTTATTGTGCCTCTCACTGTATTGTGGCCGTTTGTCTTTTAATGCTCTGCTCAAATGCATTAATTGCATTCGATAATGAACACCTGTGATTGTTTCAGTTGGTTTTAACACCTCATAGTACATGACGCTGAGCTGGTCCCACCAAATGCAGAGCACGATCTTGGATTTTTAGACAACATAGTTGTAGCGAGATAAACAGCGATTAATTTGCTTATAATCAATTATTCAAAATGACACTCACAATCGCATTATCAATTTTGCCGCCAACCGGTTTCCACCTGCGATGGGGTCATCTTCAGGGCAATTTACACCAATTGGTTGCTCTCTGGAGTCGTCACCCTGCCTGTGCATGGTGGATAGTTACCAACTGTGCACAGGCAGTGTGAGAACTCCAGCGAGCAACCAAATGGTGTAAATTGCCCTGAAGATGACCCCATCGTGGGTTGAAACCGGTTGGTGGCAAAATAAATAATTTGATTGTGACTGTCATTTTGAATAATTCATGATCTTGGAGCCGTGAATATTCGGTTTGGCCGTCGACGTGGAAGCATGACCGGGATATCTCTATGATTTTTTGCTTTTGGGGTTATCGTAATAAACCCATTTTTCATCCCCGGTTACAATGCGATGCAGAAATCCCTTCCATTTTTGCCTCGGAAGCAACTGTTCGCAAACACACAAATGCCGTTCAACATCTCTTGGTTTCAGCTCACACATGACCCAAGTTCCTTCTTTCTGAATCATGCCCATAGCCTGGAGACGTTTTGAAATGGCTTGCTGTGTCACTCCCACTAATCGTGCAAATTCTTTTTGAGTTTGACACGAGTCTTCACTCAGCAATATCTTCATTTCTGCATCTTTGAAAACATTCTCTCTTCCACCACTATGTCGGTCTACGATGTTAAAATCACCATTCTTGAAGGGTTGAAACCGTTCATGACACGTTCTTTCACCAATAGCGTCCTTACCATACGTACTTGAGCGCATTCGATGAGACTCAGCCGCTGTTTTCTTCATATTGAAACAAAACTGTAACACCTCCCACAAATGACGAGAATTAGGCTCGTAAACTGACATTTTCAATCAGGAACAACTTTATGATGCAGACACAAATCGTCCAATGTTTGAATGAGGTTATGTTGATCGAGGTCCAAGCTAACTGCCTGACGTCTGTGATCTGTTTCTTTTGACCGCTACTTACCATTGTCGCCACCTATTGGCAAACCGCGGAAGCAAACTCGTACATCTTGTATAATAACTGAGGTAGAAGGTTTGGAGTGGAAGGACATTGAGAGAGCTAGTGTTCGAAAACAGAAGGGCCATGGGCACAGGGAATGTTGTTCTGTATGGAGATGGCATAAATATACTTGTCCCGAGTAGGTATTTAGGTGATAATGGGATGGGAATTGTCAAGAGTTGATGAAGGAAATGGTTTGTATCTTTAATATTAGAGGTGTGGTTATGTGCTATTGGTTGGAGGTCATGGTCTACAAGAGTGGAGATACTTTCAGTGTGAGCACAGTAACCAACTACAGTGGTGTGTGTAGGATTGTCAGATTTACGGATTTTGGGAAGCATGTAAAAGGTGTGTGTTTGTGTGTGTGTATGTGTGGGGGGGGGGGGGGGGTCATCATGTTAAGGAGGGAGATGGATTAAGGGAAAAGATTCTGGGACGGGCCTAAGGATTTTTGTAGGAATTGGAGGTTGTGCTGGACCTCTTGGACGGGATCATTATGGCAAAGCTTTAGATGGAGGAGTCAGCCAATTGGCAGATTCCTTCTGGCAGATAATCACTATGATACATCGTGGCATTGGTGGAGTTTTTGTCTTAAGGAAGGATGATTAATTGGCGTCTGTTTGATGCTGCGTATGACTATTCTTTTTTCCATTGAGAGGTTTTTGCTCTTGTAAATGGGCCTAGAGAATGATGGTGAGAGCAAGTTGGAATTAAGGAATTCTTGGAAGGTGCTGGTGGGGGAAGGTCACAACTGGAAAGTGGTATGAACAGAGAGAGGCAAAGTTCAATATTGGGATTAGGGTGGCTTTGGTTAGAGAAATGGGTAGCTAAGAAATGTTTCCATAGCAGGAAGTTATAGAAAGAGAATAGCCTTTTGACGAATCCAACATGGTTGAACTTTGGTGTGGGGAGAAGGTGAGGCCTTGGGATAGAAGTGGTGTGGGGAGAAGGTGAGGCCTTGGGATGGGAGTGGCTTGAGGCTTGAGGTTTTTGATGGATACACTGGCAGCAGTGTTTTGCTTTTGCTTAGATTCTAGGTTTTATGGGATGTTTGGAGGGAGTTTTGAAGCATGCTACAGGTGGAAATGATCAGCAAGATAGGGTATGATTGCTGTGAGAAGGTTGATGAGGGTCTCATTGGAGGTATGATGGGTGTTAGAGGAGGTCATGTCTGGACTGCTCTTCCAGATGTTGGAAGGCAAGGGTTTCGATTTGGGAGATATGTTGTAGGTAGTTGGGATTGCACAGTAGTTACAGTTAGGGATACATTTCTAAACTGACACACATAGATGGAGTGGGGCTCCATTTACGTGGGATATTGCTTGGGTGAGGAGGTGGGCTGGTGGCGGGGGTGGGGGTTGGGGGGGAGGGGAGACAATGTAAAGTAAATGGACAAATTAAAAAATTAGATGATAGTAGAAGGAACTATGGATAACAAGTCACTGTTTGGGAAATCAAAACACGGGCTAACAAGCTGTAGAAATCAAACAGGCTGAAGAGTAGATATGTGGCAGGAGGATATTCATTTGCACATTGATGGACATGAGGATATTCATTTGCACATTTGCAATCACGTATGACAAAGTTAGTGGCAGATGTAATATGATGACAGCAGTAATGTGTAGAGGATGGATGGAACTATTTGGAGGTGAAATGCAATTATTTGGAGTTTGGATAATGTTTAACTGTGATTTGTAACAATATTGTGAAAAGGAAAGTTGCCACTCACCAAATAGCATTTGCGTGAATGTGTATGAGTGTGTTTGCCGTCTAATTCTGAAGAAGGCCTTACTGGCCGAAAGCTATTATTGGTGACAGTCTGTTTGTTGTGCCTAACTACAACTCAGCATCTCCGCTATTTGGTGAGTGGCAATTTTCCTTTTCACAACATTGTTACATTCCATCCTGGATTTTCCATTGTTTGATTTTTAACTGTGATTTTGTGGAGATGTGACTGGTAGGATAGCGAACACTACAGTCGAAGTGGCCACGACTGTCACCACAAAAAAATGACTGCACAGTAACAAAGGATGAATGACACCAGGCTTAGGACAGAAGGGGGGCCTCTTGGCAATATAAAAATGATACGGAAATTTCTAGCGTAATGTAAATAAGTTAAGAGTGAGGGCAACAACTCATTGTGTAGTGGAAGTTTTGATTCTTTGACAGGCACACAAAAAGAATGAAAACTTAACTAGCTTTTAGGCGAATCCTGTTTAGAGCTAGATGACACATACACACACACACACACACACACACACACACACACACACACACACACAGTTAAATTATTTGTCTGAATGCTGGGACTGCAGTTTGGTGGTTAGATTGGCTTGAGGGTTCATATTGGGCTGGAATGGGTGACAGGAGAAAAGAAGCAAGGAACAGGAAGGATGATTGGGGAAGGTTGGCTGGCTGCTCAGAGGGAGGCAGCAGGTGCCCAGCTTAGGACTTTGACACAGGTACCATGCCCAATCCACATTTCCATGTCATTATGATCATCGTGCACAGCACGAATTCACCAGCTCCAGGGGCCGTGTGTTGTATTCTCATCTTCTGCAGTTGCTGACTCTCCCTCCCATCAGCCTATTTCACACAACTGCCGCTTCCCCCTGAGCCATCAACCACCATTCCCCAATTGTCTTCTCTCTCACTACCTCCCTCTTTTCTTTCCACATCCACTCTATCCAGTTTAATTCCTCAAGCTAGTCTACCTGCTGAAATGCAGTGCAGGCATTGTGTGTGTGTGTGTGTGTGTGTGTGTGTGTGTGTGTATTTCATTTTTTTTTTTTTTTTTTTTTTTTTAAATTTTGATTTGTTCATTCAAAATAAAATTTTGTTCTTCATCATAATGTCAAAAAATTTGCAGCTGCGCAACGAGGTCCACATATATATACCTTTCTTCTTCTTATGTAAGACAGTACTAATATTTTCAGTTTTATCCACTACATGCCTTTCATCACATAAATGCATAGTGAATGTTGATGGGTTCCTTTTGTTGGTATTAAAATGCTGTTTGTGTCATGTACATACTTTTTTTACTGGTTTGTGCAACTGTCCTGTATACAGTGATTAGCCAAAACATTATGACCACTGGCCACTGCGATGCTGGATGCCACCTGGTGACATTGTAGACACGTGTTGTGGTAACAAAAGTATGTAAGCAGATCAGACGTGGATGGTGGATCACCTTAGCAAAGATATGTGGATGATATCTTGAAAAAATGTTACCATTTTTTCTGTTAGATTTGTACATGATAATGGTTGAATTACCTTTGTCGGTTTTAACTGCTACAGCATTATGGGTAGCTACTTTGTCTGTGGGACACAGTCAACAAAACATAGGAGAGTTTGTGGTGAAACCTAAAAGCATAGGAGAGTTTGTGGTGAATCCTAAAAGCAGTCCATTGCTCGTCCCAGCGCACGTTTGTACAGGAACCTACAAGATTGCAGTCACTGAGCAAGGTGCTATATTTTTTAATACACTGGGCTCACATTTGGAAGGACACTGGTTCAAATTCCCCCTCTGGTCATACAGATTTAGGATGTCCTTGGTTTCCTTAAATTGTTTAAGACAAATATCAGAATAGTCCATTTAAATGGGCATGGCAAAACACAAGAGTGCTCCTTTTCCAATTACCTTGAAGGGAGATTAATCTTCCTTCTTCTTCCTTTGAGGTGGTAACTACATACAAATGGCGCTTGGAAAACATCTCCATACATTCATTGCAGCAGCTGCATAATTCCATAATATTTCCATCACTTTGGTCAGAATCAATAGTTTTGACACCATCAAACGTTGTAACTGTTAATGTTTATGCTCTTATATGCTAATGTTGATTCTGATAAAATGTGTTGTTAAACAACTTTTTTTTTTTTATTCAAGAATAATCTCTGTCACTACTTCTTGCAAAATTTAGCTTAGGGCATTTCCTTTCCTTCCCTTCATTGAAGGAAGAAGAAAAGTAGGGTCTAATGTTCCACCAACAATGACATCATTAGAATTGTGGCACAAGTTCAGAGAGGACAAAGCTAGGGAAGAAAACTGGGCATGTCCATTCCAAAGCATTGTGGCATTTACTTTATTTGTTTGAGAGAAAACACAGAAACCTAAAACTGGATGTGTGGACAGGAATTTGAAACCCTTCCCTCTGAATGCAAGTCTACTTTTGTAGCAACTTTTTAACTTTACTATTGAATCATGACAGATCTTCCTTCCTACCCCTCATTGTCTTTCCTAGAATAACACCTGTCTTACAACAGTCCTGAGTTTGTCTCACATTTCCTTCATATTTTTATACTTAGAGGTGAATGTTTGATACTGTCCGCTCAGATAATTAGAAATAAATTTTTTGTCACACTTGCTGACCATTACATATATCTCATTAATTAGTGCTATAAAATCCTTATCTTTATTGTTTGCTGCCTTTGTGTTCACTGAAATCCAAAAGTTCAGGCCTGTTTGTTGCCAGGAAACCTAAATTGTTACTTTCAAAAGTGTGCTGCACAACTGCACAAAATAATTTGCAGAAAAGAATAAAGTGCTGCATTAATTTTTATGCCTGTCCCTGTCATTTATCAGGACCCAGCTTATGTTGGAGGCATCAGAAGTGTCACAAACATCACTCCAGGTACTCAATACCCCTTCAACTGATGGCAGTAGCCTGAAGCGTGCTGCAGTTGTTATGCAGCTTCTCGCTGATTTCAGACAATGGCCAATCCCTCACTCCCCTCTCCATATTGCATTTACACACGATGAGTATAGATCCTATTAAATACAAATATGAACAAAAAATATAAAAAAATGACTAATTCTTCAGGGAGTGTAGACACAAAGCTATAATAAATTTAAGTAAAAATAACCAGTAAATTAACATGACTGAACAAAACCAGGCACATTTCATTCCTGCACGGAAAACAGTATTCGTCAGATGGAAGTGCGAATATTGTAATTGAATTATGCTTCTACATTACACTTGGCTGTATTGACTGATGTCCGTTATGTTGCAGTACTTTGTTACACAAAGTTGTATATGTTTCTTAGGTATACCAATCCTTTAACAATTTCATATACGCAAAATTAAAAATCTTAAATGAAGTAACAGATAATGTTAAAAATTTAATGAAGTAAAGTCAATTGTACTCACACTGTAATGATCTTTTTCAGTGAAATACTGTAATAATTTTTAACTGTTCATGATGAAAACTCTTCTTCAAATTCTCGAATAACTTTAGAATCATTTTTCATTATTGTGTACGTCTGTTGATACAGTCGGAATTAGTAATATTACAGAACTCCGTTGAACATACCATATAGAATAAATATGACCAAGCAGTGATATAATTGCATTTATTTCCACAATTGTAGTGGGTGCTCAACAAATTCGTGGGGTGACAAAGGAAACACAAACTAGTACATGCCAATGTCTTGCAATTTTTTTAATATCAGTAAAATAAGATTTTTCCATCTGTGAAAAACTCTAAGCTCATTGTTGTAATTTGATGTAAATCTTCATACACCCTACCATTTTTTTGAAATCAGGGAACAAAAGTAATAGTTGGAGCAAAACATGTGAAAGCATTTTCAAGTGAATGTCATTTACTGTGGTTTTTCAACAGTGATATATGGTGTTAGTTATGTTTTTACCACAGATGGAATCATTTTTTATTTTCTTGGAGCCACTTTCACCTTCTGTCACCCATTGTTTCAGTAGTTGCAACATCTCTGGCACACAACAATTAATACATGTTTCAGCTACTGCATAAAATGCAGACAGTTATCGTTGGAGACAGTGATTGGAATTGTTTTTAAATATGTCCACACACTCTTTAGAAATATTAATTTAAATGTGTTATAGGTTGACATTTAATAACTGCAGCAACCATGGAGAATTAAACTTAGTGGACATGACTTATGGAATATCAGTTAGCTTGTGTAATATTAATAATCTTTCCATTAGTACAGCTTGTGAATTTTTGCCACAGATGTAGTTACATAGATTATTGGATGTCCTGTGTTCTTGTCATTGTCAATTGATGCATGGCTTTGCTTAAATTTAGCAGCTCACTTTTTAATGATAGAAAATTAAGGGGAATAAACCTTTAGTGTTGAATATAAATTCTCTGTTGAGGTTAAATGTAATAAAACAAAGTTCTGTATATCAGCTTATAACTAAGTATCACCAGCTTTTCATAACATTTCATGGTGTACATAGTGAAGCAACCAAATGTCTGTCACTTAAACTTCAAAGCACACAATCTACAGAGTTGTATTTTCCAAACATTGCAGTATTTTACAAACATTAATACTACCTCTCCTTTAGGAGAAGAATGTTACAGATGTCTCGTGTACTTTCCTGTGTTTGTAAAACTTCTAACAAATGAATGATGAAAGGTTCACGTTTATAACCATATTAACCCCTAATGTTAGCATTCAGAAAAGTAATAAAGGCAGCTAATGCGCACACACACACACACACACACACACACACACACACACACACACACACACACACACAAACTGTCTAGTATATTTATTTATTAATTTACCTGCCAATAGGTGATATGAATTGTATTAATGTTTACAACTAACTTACCTGAAACAGAAGGAAGGTATTTGTCACTTGTCTGCTTCTTCAACAATAAAGAGTTTGTTAAGCACAACATATTTACAATTACATGACAGGGAGTAATAGTTCTTGAGTCTCATGGAAATGCAGAAAATAAGAAACTCCTGGATGCGGACTGGGAAGCAAATGGATACGAACCACACTCTCAGTGCACCCACACACCATTTGTTTGTTCACTCAAAACACAACGTTGGGTTAATGGTGAGTGACTGCAATCCCACATTAGGCAGACAGGCATGTCCTTGTGCTAACCAAACATCAATAGTAGGTAAAAACAAAGTACAGATCACAGTCCAGGAGAAAGCTACTTAGTACAGATTCATCGTCAGCGGGCACACTGGAGTGTTTGCTGTAAAAATCAGCTGGTTGTGACAGATGAGAGTTTTGGTCCTACGCAGTGCTTAAATCTGCCATGGATGTTTTGCAACATTTCTTGGTGTTGGAAGATACATCCTTCCACATCATGATTAGTGACCTCACCAGGCAAATGCATAATTGTATCGAGTGATCAGTCACCGTGTGCAGTGGGTTTACAACAATGTTGTTTTGCATTAAGCAGTGTGACAGTCATAACTGAGCTCTGCTGTGGAACGACTACTGAGCTGAAAAATATTGAGTTTGAGGTACAGAGCTCCAAATGTTTTAAATAGTTTTCTTTTTATTCATTTTGACCTCTTGTACAATGACTACATTTCTGTCAAACTAAAACAAAATACTAACAATGTAGAAAAAGACAGATTGCTACTTACTGTAAAGAGGACATGTCAAGTTGCAGAAAGGCACAATTAAAAGACTCTCACATAAAGCTTTCAGCCACAACCTTCATCGTAAAAGACACACACACACACACACACACACACACACACACACACACACACACATACACAAAAGCAAGCATACCTCAAGCACACAGAACAGCCAACTCCAGCATCTTGGACCAGAATGCAACATCCCGTGGGATGTAAGCAGCAATCTGGAGGGGGTTGGGAAGGGGGAGGTATAGTAGTGTATGGGTGGGGAGAGAGGCAAACGCTGTCTGATGGAATATGCAGGGACTAGACTGCCAACAGATGCTATGTCAGGAGGTTGTTGGGCAGGGAGGTGGGGAAAAAAAGGAAAGGGGCAGGGAAAGATGGACAGATGCATTGAAAGAGGGCTACAAATAAACAGGGTGGGAAATGAGAATGGGGAGGAGATGATGGGACAGAGGGGGTGGAAACTGTTGGGTGGAGGGTGTAGTAACAGTATGTTACCACAGGTTGAGGCCTGGTAATTGTGATCCAGTTGTTCGCAGTAAATGTCCTGCATTCACAGTATATCTAAGTTAGCTCTTCAAAATGAATGACCCTGTGAATACTCTACCAGACACACAAAACTGCCTTTTTGATGTGTAAACCTGGCTGTACTGTACTTAAACAATTAGTGGCAATTCATTCAGAGTCAACCGCCACACTTTGCATTTTGCTTTATCATAGAGGATCTATTTTTCATCTGCATTGATCAAGTGATCAAAAGAAGCTTCTTTATTGTGCCACTGAAGCAGTAAGTTGGATGTGGTAGATTGGTTAGCTTTCTTTGTTTTTACTGATCTGCTGCAAATGTTATTGGATGATCGACCAAGGTTGTCCAAGAGTGTTTGACAGTTCCTTGATTGTCTGACATGGATTCACTTCCACTTTTGCCCTTAACATGTCATTGTCTAAAGCTATTGACCTTTCTGATCAGTATGAAACAGAAAGATCAAAATTACCCAATTTGAACTTGGAAAACCATCTGTGACATTTACCAATGCCTAACACACTTGGTTAAACATCACAAATGTATCTGGTAGCAACTGTTCTGCTACTATCCTTGCAGAACTCAGAAAGTGTATGATGCTGGATGTATATCTCTTCTGCTATTTGGCTGCTCATTTCACCATAAATTGCAAAAAAAAGTAAGTTTTAATTATTTATAAGTAAACAAGTCATTCTAACTTAAAATGTCTTTGGCATGACTTTGAAGTATACAGTGAGCTGATAAATGATAAACTAATATCATCATACACAGAAATGACATTTCATTTGTGAAATTGAAGTTCTGATGAATACCTTAGTAGAGGTTGGCCATTCTGTGTTGGAAATGATCACAGTGTCAGTTTTGGCAGATATGTATCCTCAGATGCGACAACAAAAGAGATGAATTAATGTCAGTTGTTACATCATGACGTGGCTTTGAGTTAAGGAATGTTGGCCATTAATGGAAGATCAACAAGATAGGGAGAATAATATAAATACAGAAAATAAGAATAGTGGAAGGAAAAAAAAAAGGTAACTGAGAAAGAGGAATCAGTGAAGACAGCAAAATAAATTATTTGTAGAAGTGTCTGATGGGTGCTTGCAACATGCTCCCCCCCCTTTCCCCTCCCTCCCGTGTGTATGTGAGCATGTGTGTTCTTGTAGCATTGTTGTTGTTTTTGAACACTGCCCCTCTCACTTTTTTAATTTTCATTTGATATTTTTTTTTATTTACTTTGTTCTGAATGAATAAAAGTGATCATTTATTTGCTCTGCTGTTTTTTCCTCATCTCATCCTTTATAGTTTAACTGAATACCATTTGTTTCTGTGTTTCATTTGTACCATCCAACTGATTTTTATTTGTGACATCATAAATTATTGGTATTTTGGTTTATCTCATATTTTAATTGGAGAGATCTCCTAGTTCTGTTATATGCGTTTAACACGAAAACTTTTATTTTACCCATTTCTTACACAGCTATTGGTATCTTTTTGCCTTCAGGTTTGTGTGGTAACTGGATTGAAATAGCATATGGAACAAGTTCAGGAACAGTGCGTGTTATCGTTCAGCACCCAGAAACTGTAGGACATGGGCCCCAGCTTTTCCAGACATTCACAGTTCATCAGAGTCCTGTCACAAAGGTATGCAATTTTTCTGATTTTTTTTCTTTAGTGATCACCTAAATATTCATGTTAGATGACTTATGATAGTGGAATTATACTCCCCTCCTTTCTTTCAGGTCACACTGTCAGAGAAATTTTTAGTATCTGTGTGCAGTGAGTATAACCATGTTCGTACCTGGAGTGTAACTCGATTTAGAGGAATGCTTTCCACCCAGCCTGGCTCCACACCTGTCGCCTCATTTAAAATTGTTTCATTGGATGAAGTGGAACCAAATATCAGTTATGCAGCAGGAAATGACTGTGGTATGTGTCTCTCAGTTTTTGCTAGTGTTGGTGTTATATTTCAATTGCACATTATCAGGTAACAGACAAGCAATTCCTGTAACTGTCAACTACATTTGAAAATTTAGTTACCCAACGTATGAATGATGTATTATATCGGATATGCATTACATACCATAGGTTTATGTGCATTTGATGTTGTAAAAACTTTACTTTGTGCCTTGCACAAGCTGCAACTAGGACATATTAATGGAATTTTGCTGTCATGCTGATCCAGCAGCATCATTACCATTGAATGTTTTTCTGCTAACTAGCATTACATTATATTGTAACACATCAACCACAGTCTGCATATCTCCTCATAAATTTTTCTCAGGGTTATAGAATGAAGCAAAAGATGAATGTTTTCTGGTTGTAATTTTTCTCCAAGGAAGACAGTATGGCAGTTATTCCAAAATATGAATTATGAGCTCAGATGGAAACCCAGTTCTAAGCAAAGAAGGGAAACCAGAAAGGTGGAAGGAGTATATAGAGGGTCTATACAAGGGTGATGTACTTGAGGACAATATTATGGAAATGAAAGAGGATGTAGATGAAGATGAAATGGGAGATATGATACTGCGTGAAGAGTTGGACAGAGCACTGAAATACCTGAGTCGAAACAAGGCCCCCGGAGTAGACAACATTCCATTAGAACTACTGACAGCCTTGGGAGAGCCAGTCCTGACAAAACTCTACCATCTAGTGAGCAAGATGTATGAGACAGGCGAAATACCCTCAGACTTCAAGAAGAATATAATAATCCCAATCCCAAAGAAAGCAGGTGTTGACAGATGTGAAAATTACTGAACTATCAGTTTAATAAGTCACAGCTGCAAAATACTAACGCGAATTCTTTACAGACGAATGGAAAAACTGATAGAAGCCGACCTCGGGGAAAATCAGTTTGGATTCCGTAGAAATGTTGGAACACTTGAGGCAATACTGACCCTACGACTTATCTTAGAAGAAAGATTAAGGAAAGGCAAACCTACGTTTCTAGCATTTGTAGACTTAGAGAAAAACTTTTGACAATGTTAATTGGAATACTCTCTTTCAAATTCTGAAGGTGGCATGGGTAAAATACAGGGAGCGAAAGCCTATTTACAATTTGTACAGAAAGCAGATGGCAGTTATAATAGTCGAGGGGTATGAAAGGGAAGCAGTGGTTGGGGAGGGAGTGAGACAGGGTAGTAGCCTATCCCCGATGTTATTCAATCTGTATATTGAGCAAGCAATAAAGGAAACAAAAGAAAAGTTCAGAGTAGGAATTAAGATCCGTGGAGAAGAAATAAAAACTTTGAGGTTCGCAGTTCGCCAATGACATTGTAATTCTGTCAGAGACAGCAAAGGACTTGGAAGAGCAGTTGAGCGGAATGGACAGTGTCTTGAAAGGAGGGTATAAGATGAACATCAACAAAACCAAAACTAGGATAATGGAATGTAGTCTAATTAAGTCGGGTGATGCTGAGGGAATTAGATTAGGAAATGAGACACTTAAAGTAGTAAAAGAGTTTTGCTATTTGGGGAGCAAAATAACTGCTGATGGTCGAAGTAGAGAGGATATAAAATGTAAACTGGCAATGGCAAGGAAAGCGTTTCTGAAGAAGAGAAATTTGTTAACATTGAGTATAGATTTAATTGTCAGGAAGTCGTTTCTCAAAGTATTTGTATGGAGTGTAGCCATGTATGGAAGTGAAACGTGGACGATAAATAGTTTAGACAAGAAGAGAATAGAAGCTTTCGAAATGTGGTGCTACAGAAGAATGCTGAAGATTAGATGGGTAGATCATATAACTAATGAGGAGGTATTGAATAGGATTGGGGAGAAGAGAAGTTTGTGGCATAACTTAACTAGAAGAAGGGATCGGTTGGTAGGACATGTTCTGAGCCATCAAGGGATCACCAATTTAGTATTGGAGGGCAGTGTGGAGGATAAAAATCGTAGAGGGAGACCAAGAGATGAATACACTAAACAGATTCAGAAGGATGTAGGCTGCAGTAGGTACTGGGAGATGAAGAAGCTTGCACAGGATAGAGTAGCATGGAGAGCTGCATCAAACCAGTCTCAGGACTGAAGACCACAACAACAACAACAACAACGAGCAAAAACATTACATTTCTAATATTCTTAGATAGCACTGCCTTTGAAATTCTTTTAGCTTCTTCATCTCTAAATTTCTGATGGTTCACTTTTCACTTCCAAATGCTGCTGTGCTCTAAATGCACACTTTCAGGAACTGGTTCTTCAACTCCAAATCAGTATCTGGTATCAGTGAAGCTCTTTTGTTGAAGAAAGTCTTCTTTACCTGCATCAGTTTATTTTTGAATCTTCCTCGCTTTGGCCGCCCTGTGTAAACTCACTTCATAGATAGTAGATTCTTTAACTTCTTCCACTTTGTGTGGGCCACTATTTTGATGTAATTCTCCTTTATGCTACTCATCATCAGCTTCACCTGTTTTTCTGTTTATGTGCTAGTCATACTTTCTTCTAATTATATTATCCCATCCTATCAGCATGTGTTCTATGTCGTCTTTACATCCAGTCAGTAGGGTTATGTCATCTGCAAATCTTAGTGTTGATACCTGTCCCCTTGACTTTTATTTCTGTTGCAAAGTTTTCTTTCGCATACTTCTTTTATGTGTGTGTTCTCCTGCCGCCCCTTGGCAAATAGATTTTCTTCTCTATCCTATTACATTATATTGTTATTTCTTTGAAGTAAAAGTTTAACACAGTGGTTATAAGCTGCAACCTTATCTTAAATCACTGTAACATGAACTTGTCTTCCTTTGCCTTCCATTTTTATTATTCCCACTTAAAAATAATACTGAAAATTATTTGTTTCTCTCCTTACTTTAGTATTCTAAGAATGGTAAACATCTAATATGATATGACATGTCAAAGTGGCAGTGACCTCTAATAAATGTATGAGTGTAAGTTAATGTAGAACCACAGAGAATAGTGAAGTGTTGTTTCTTGAAGAAAGCTCCTCCGGAATAGTCTCATACATAATTGCAATTTGATTTAATATCGAAACATTACTAACTAGTAATAGAATAGTATCTTATCCATGTATAACTACGATGACAAGTTGTTTTAATTGCAGTATCATATGTTATTTAAGTAAATAGCGTACAAACAGATTATGTATGGAAACTGTACAGAACAGTGCTGGCTCATGACTTAGCCACAAATTGACTAGAGGACTGTTCATACTAGAAGATATCGGACAGTGTTGTTATGCGGTAAAATTTGTATAAAAATGGTCATGCGGCTGTAAGTGTAGATGATTCCCCCCCACTTGGTGCAGCTAAAATGTGAGACTACCGAGGTAGCCACAAACATCTGAAATAGTGTTGTTACAGGATAAGATTAATAGAAAATGCTCATTTGGCTGTAAATGTAGGAGATTTTCCCACTCATTGTGGCTAAAACTCAAGGCACACTAAGGTAGCCACAAATTGAAGAGCGTCTAAAGCATTCCATGTAGGTTAAAACCTTAAAAATAAATTAACGCTCTCGTTTTTGTGTCATTAGTTATTTTAATTTTAATTTATTCCTGAGAATCAAGGACTTATTGTTATAGTGTATAAACTACTGATGAAACGAGCTGTGCTACATAGTGTGTCATGTAACAGTTGGCGTCACTGGCTGGCATGCAACAGGTTGATCACCCACAATTATTTTTCATTTAATATTTATCATTTCTGGGAAGTTCTTATGTCCATAATGTTTGTATAATCTAGAATTTCAATATTTGCATAAAAAGCGGCACTCTCCATCTAGGAGTTCAATTCTGTTATGGCTCTACGTTGCTGTTCATAATAAACAAGCTTCAAGTGCTAAATATTGTACTTCATTGACAACCCTGTTTTTGAGTTTGGACTTGATTCTTATGACATGACATTGTTTGCTGGAGGTGCCACATACCTCAAAATGTCTACATCAGCATGGTTCCAACTAGACAACATAAGAACCATCACCTACATGGACAAAACTGGGAACTGGAATATAAGCTGTACATAGTTCCCATGGTCTATTTACTCAGATGATGGTCGAAGTAGAGATGATATAAAATGTAGACTGGCAATGGGAAGGAAAGCGTTTCTGAAGAAGAGAAAATTGTTAACATAGAGTATAGATTTAAGTGTCAGGAAGTCATTTTTGAAAGTATTTGTATGGAGTGTAGCCATGTATGGAAGTGAAACATGGACGATAAATAGTTTGGACAAGAAGAGAATAGAAGCTTTCGAAATGTGGTGCTACAGAAGAATGCTGAAGATTAGATGGGTAGATCACATAACTAATGAGGAAGTATTGAATAGGATTGGGGAGAAGAGAAGTTTGTGGCACAACTTGACTAGAAGAAGGGATCGGTTGGTAGGACGTGTTCTGAGGCATCAAGGGATCACCAATTTAGTATTGGAGGGCAGCGTGGAGGGTAAAAATCGTAGAGGGAGACCAAGAGATGAATACACTAAGCAGATTCAGAAGGATGTAGGTTGCGGTAGGTACTGGGAGATGAAGAAGCTTGCACAGGATAGAGTAGCATGGAGAGCTGCATCAAACCAGTCTCAGGACTGAAGACCACAACAACAACAACAACAACGAGCAAAAACATTACATTTCTAATATTCTTAGATAGCACTGCCTTTGAAATTCTTTTAGCTTCTTCATCTCTAAATTTCTGATGGTTCACTTTTCACTTCCAAATGCTGCTGTGCTCTAAATGCACACTTTCAGGAACTGGTTCTTCAACTCCAAATCAGTATCTGGTATCAGTGAAGCTCTTTTGTTGAAGAAAGTCTTCTTTACCTGCATCAGTTTATTTTTGAATCTTCCTCGCTTTGGCCGCCCTGTGTAAACTCACTTCATAGATAGTAGATTCTTTAACTTCTTCCACTTTGTGTGGGCCACTATTTTGATGTAATTCTCCTTTATGCTACTCATCATCAGCTTCACCTGTTTTTCTGTTTATGTGCTAGTCATACTTTCTTCTAATTATATTATCCCATCCTATCAGCATGTGTTCTATGTCGTCTTTACATCCAGTCAGTAGGGTTATGTCATCTGCAAATCTTAGTGTTGATACCTGTCCCCTTGACTTTTATTTCTGTTGCAAAGTTTTCTTTCGCATACTTCTTTTATGTGTGTGTTCTCCTGCCGCCCCTTGGCAAATAGATTTTCTTCTCTATCCTATTACATTATATTGTTATTTCTTTGAAGTAAAAGTTTAACACAGTGGTTATAAGCTGCAACCTTATCTTAAATCACTGTAACATGAACTTGTCTTCCTTTGCCTTCCATTTTTATTATTCCCACTTAAAAATAATACTGAAAATTATTTGTTTCTCTCCTTACTTTAGTATTCCAAGAATGGTAAACATCTAATATGATATGACATGTCAAAGTGGCAGTGACCTCTAATAAATGTATGAGTGTAAGTTAATGTAGAACCACAGAGAATAGTGAAGTGTTGTTTCTTGAAGAAAGCTCCTCCGGAATAGTCTCATACATAATTGCAATTTGATTTAATATCGAAACATTACTAACTAGTAATAGAATAGTATCTTATCCATGTATAACTACGATGACAAGTTGTTTTAATTGCAGTATCATATGTTATTTAAGTAAATAGCGTACAAACAGATTATGTATGGAAACTGTACAGAACAGTGCTGGCTCATGACTTAGCCACAAATTGACTAGAGGACTGTTCATACTAGAAGATATCGGACAGTGTTGTTATGCGGTAAAATTTGTATAAAAATGGTCATGCGGCTGTAAGTGTAGATGATTCCCCCCCACTTGGTGCAGCTAAAATGTGAGACTACCGAGGTAGCCACAAACATCTGAAATAGTGTTGTTACAGGATAAGATTAATAGAAAATGCTCATTTGGCTGTAAATGTAGGAGATTTTCCCACTCATTGTGGCTAAAACTCAAGGCACACTAAGGTAGCCACAAATTGAAGAGCGTCTAAAGCATTCCATGTAGGTTAAAACCTTAAAAATAAATTAACGCTCTCGTTTTTGTGTCATTAGTTATTTTAATTTTAATTTATTCCTGAGAATCAAGGACTTATTGTTATAGTGTATAAACTACTGATGAAACGAGCTGTGCTACATAGTGTGTCATGTAACAGTTGGCGTCACTGGCTGGCATGCAACAGGTTGATCACCCACAATTATTTTTCATTTAATATTTATCATTTCTGGGAAGTTCTTATGTCCATAATGTTTGTATAATCTAGAATTTCAATATTTGCATAAAAAGCGGCACTCTCCATCTAGGAGTTCAATTCTGTTATGGCTCTACGTTGCTGTTCATAATAAACAAGCTTCAAGTGCTAAATATTGTACTTCATTGACAACCCTGTTTTTGAGTTTGGACTTGATTCTTATGACATGACATTGTTTGCTGGAGGTGCCACATACCTCAAAATGTCTACATCAGCATGGTTCCAACTAGACAACATAAGAACCATCACCTACATGGACAAAACTGGGAACTGGAATATAAGCTGTACATAGTTCCCATGGTCTATTTACTCAGATGATGGTCGAAGTAGAGATGATATAAAATGTAGACTGGCAATGGGAAGGAAAGCGTTTCTGAAGAAGAGAAAATTGTTAACATAGAGTATAGATTTAAGTGTCAGGAAGTCATTTTTGAAAGTATTTGTATGGAGTGTAGCCATGTATGGAAGTGAAACATGGACGATAAATAGTTTGGACAAGAAGAGAATAGAAGCTTTCGAAATGTGGTGCTACAGAAGAATGCTGAAGATTAGATGGGTAGATCACATAACTAATGAGGAAGTATTGAATAGGATTGGGGAGAAGAGAAGTTTGTGGCACAACTTGACTAGAAGAAGGGATCGGTTGGTAGGACGTGTTCTGAGGCATCAAGGGATCACCAATTTAGTATTGGAGGGCAGCGTGGAGGGTAAAAATCGTAGAGGGAGACCAAGAGATGAATACACTAAGCAGATTCAGAAGGATGTAGGTTGCGGTAGGTA
This sequence comes from Schistocerca serialis cubense, assembly GCF_023864345.2. NCBI lineage: Eukaryota > Metazoa > Arthropoda > Insecta > Orthoptera > Acrididae > Schistocerca > Schistocerca serialis. Next base: position 129,157,236 of record NC_064642.1, read on the forward strand.
CTGAGAGATGAAGAAGCTTGCACGGGATAGAGTAGCATGGAGAACTGCATCAAACCAGTCTCAGGACTGAAGACCACAACAACAACAATAACATTTACTCAGATATCATTGGATTCCAAAACAGCAGCAAGTTAGCTGTACTTCCAACACCCTTCAGTGTTTACTGGAGATATTGCTCAGGGCCTGAAACAATGGCTGAAAGGATTTTACTGAGTCATCAGATACAACAGATGGGATGACATGATGTATTTGGCAGATACATACTTAGCCCTAAACAGTGGTTCAAGAGCAACAAAGAGAAGCTCAATAACTAGAATAGATTCCAGGCCAAACTGAAGGAAACATTTGCCAACAATCAGCAGCAAATGCACTGAGTGGAAGAAAAGGTGTCATCATCACAGGGAGATGACACATTCTTACATACAACAAGTTTTGACCCTAAGGCACATTGTGAATTCAGATGTGACAGAAGCTGACAAAATCTCATACGTGATGAAGGGAGTCACAGTGAACATGTACCAAGCTCTTCTGGTAAAGGATACCACAACAACAGAGGAATTCATTGGCTGGTGCCAGTGCTTCGAGGAAATGCAACAGAAAAGAGTTCGACAAAAGAGGTATGATCAACTCCCGAATATAGTTCCTGTGGCAGTTGGTGAAAGGCCACATCTCTCATACACCAGGTTGTAAGGGAAGAGAAACTGCAGTTTATTGGCAACCAGAATTGTTGGACCCAGTAAGCAAGAGATAGTAGCCATGAATGCTGTCCCCATACATCAGGAGGTAAGAGACACTGTTGAAGAAAATGTGTATCGATCTTCAGTGTCAGTTTCTGTCACCAGTCAAACACACCAAGAAGAACAGAACTGGCAAACTAGGATTTATGCCACAGTCATCAGAGGACAACCCAGACACGATAAACACAGGTACAACCATCTCCTCTACTATCACGCTCTGCAGAGGAACAAAAATTTTAAGCTTGTTCATTGATAGTGCACTAGAGTGCTTGGAGGGAACAAAGTATTTCTCAGCTATGGACTTGAATCCAGGTCACTGACAAATTGAGGTTGACAAAGCTGACTGGGAAAAGACTGCCTTCACGTAACTCCTGACGGCTCCTATGTGTTCATAGTTACACCATAGGTACTATGTAACACACCAGCCATCTTCGAGGGTATGATGGAAAACCTGCTTTGACGCCTTAAATGGACAATGTATGTTTGCTGTCTGGATGATCTTTTCATTGTTTGAAAGACATTTGGAAAACATCTAAGTCACCTGACAGTCGCTTGAAGTGTGTTCAGACTGCACGTACCCACTTGAATATGAAAAAGTGCCTTTCCACCACCCAAGAAAAAAAAAATCTTGGGGCACCTACTGGATGATGATGGAGTCCATCCCGATCCAGAGAATATAAGAGCAGTCACACATATTCTCCCTTCTTAGCATATTTGTATGTGAGAAGTTTTCTTGGGATGTGCTCCTACTACTAACAATTCATAAAGGATTGCTATACTGAAACACATTCCTTGCAAGGATTGCTGCAGGGGATGCAGATTTTCATGAAATGAGGTGTAAGAAAGATCTTACCTTGTACTTAAGGAGGTGCCAACATCCTCTCCAGTCCTAGAATTGTATGATGAGAATTCTTGGACAGAACTTAACACCTACACTAGCAGTTATGGGATAGATGCAGTTATTGTATAAATCCAGGAAGATGCTGAAAAGGTGATAGTGTATGCTTCTGGAATACCATACAAATCTGAGAGGAAATGTTTTAGAACTGAGAAAGAGTTCCTTGCAGTTATTTGGGTCAGCAACAAATTCTGTACATATTTATTTGGCAAACCATTCACTGTTTTGCTGGATCGCCATTCTCTCTGCTGGCTGACTATCCTTAAGGGTCTGTTAGATCAACTGGTGAGATGGGGACTGAGGCTTCAGGAGTATGATACCATAGAGTTACACAAAAGTGGATACTGACTGCATTTCAAGGAATCCAGTAGAACTGATGAAAGTTCAGTCGCCATTGCATTAAATGACATTGCTGCTGAACAGAGGGAAGATCCAGCATTGCTGAAAACCACAGAGGCCTTGAAGATTGAGGAACTGGCCAAAGGAGAATTCCAGTTAATAAATAGAACATTATATAACAGGAACTAAGATCTGATGAGGCAGAAATGGTTAGTCATCATCCCAGCTCATCTACGGCCTGCTATCATGAAATTTTTCCACAACACTCCAACTTCTGATTGCCTGAAATTTGTGAAGACTGTAGACAGAATTAGAAGCAGGTATCACTGACCAGGTCTCTACAGATTTGTTAGACACTATGTGAGCCACTGTAAGGAATGCTAGTTATGGAAGCATGTGCCACACTTATCTCTGGGTCATCTGGTACCAATTCCGCCTGCAGCAGCACCTTTTCCACCAGAATGAAATTGACCTCTTGGGGGTGTTTCTGAAGTTGACAAATGAGAATTGATGGTTAATAGTCAGCACTGACTACATAATCCACTACACTGTCACCAAAGCTCTGACAACCACCAGAGCTCCAGAAATTGCAATCCTTGTGGAAGACTTCATTTTAGAGTACAGAGCATGCTATGTATAGTCTGATTTAACTAATTGTCTCTTGACAGGTAGCAGGCTGCATGGCTCCTGCCACTTATACACCAATGGAAGCCTGGTACTGTTGGCTCCCACTATGTTGCCACTTCTGCTGCACTGAGTTGCTCTGCCTAAAGCATTGTGCCAGCCTGTCCTCAATGAGCCTTTGTAGGGAAAGATTTGGGCGACTTTCGTCTTCGTGTGCCTTACGATGTGTGATCAAAGTAGTCGAAAGAGGGGTAGACCGAGGCCGCACTCTCCTAAGAACTTTAAAAAAGTGTCAGACATGGTGTGATTATACACAGTCAGTCACATGAATTTGTGTTTTCCATGAGGGACTATTTTGAGAGAGAGAGAGAGAGAGAGAGAGAGAGAGAGAGAGAGAGAGAGAGAGGGATGCAGAAGCATCTCTATTTTCTTTGGATAAAGTGCTGGAGTGAACTACAACTGCTCTACAAATTTGCAAATGATCAATGATAAGAATCTGCAAGGGGAAATTTGCGAAAGAAGAATCAGGCGCATCTTCTACGTTAGAGACACCTGGGAAGAAGAAGTGCCTCGAGAAGAGGGCCACAAATCTCAACACTTTCCAGGAAGATGTTATTTGTATTATTCAAGGAAGGAGTGTGTGGCACTCAAAAAGCTACATGCTACCCTTTTAGCGGCAGACCTATTTCAGGGTAGTAAATTGTCCTTGTTATGACTTGTGGAAAAATTGGGATTCCACTATGAATCCATTTCAGGTCAAAAGTTGTGAATGGAAAGCCAAGATATTGCAGTTTGGCAATGACACTTAGAAAATTAGTAGGCACAAATTTTAATGATATTGTTTGGCTTGATGAAACATGGATGAATGTGGGACACTTTAAAAAAAGGCTTAACAGACAATAATTGTAGCACTTGCCAGAAATTCAAAAGGTTTTATTTCTAATTGTCTGTTGTTATTCACCTCAAACGTGACCTCCAACTACAGCAAAGAGATGAAGCACAATACTTTTGTGAAATGGTTTGAAGACATTTTGCTTCAAAACTTAACAAAAAAACTCTGTAACTGTCATGGATAATGCTCCATATCATTCAGTTATACAAGACAAGCCGCCAACAATGGCAGTAAAGAAAAGTGACATTGTTTGATGACTAGAGAAATGTAAGAAATGGATTAACAGTAACTTGATAAGGGCAGAATTATTAGAACTTGTGTCACAACGCAAACCAAAGAACCCCATTTACAGTGTGGATGAAATATCAAAAAAATATGGGCATAAAGTGCTCATACTGCCTCACTACCATTGCTACTTCAACGCCATAGAACTGATGTGGGCTCATGTTAAACGTTATATTGCTGCAGAAAATAAACAATTTACATTGACTGAAGTGAAACAGCTGTTGAAGGATGCAGTTGAGAAAGTGACACCAAAAGACTGGCAAAAGATAGTGAATCATGTAAAAGGAGTGATACAGGAACATGGAACAATGAAAGTGTATTGCAACAGTGCATTGAAGACTTGATAGTAGCTGTCACTACAGCAGTGACACTCAATAGCTCCACTGACTTTGCCTCTGAATTAAGCGGTGTCTTTCCATTGTCTGACCAGTATATAGTTTATAGTGTACTTCAGTGAAGATCTTATGTCCATTAAATCTTGTTTTTGTGACTTTATTTTGATCAGTTCTCTTTTCTGTCATGAGACTAAGGAAGACTGTTTAGCCACCTCCCATCATTAAGTTAGACTGCATTTTAAATATATTTCATTTTGTGTAGGCACCAAGATGTTTTTTACATTTACATCTATATGCTGCAGACCACCATGAGGTTCATGGTAGAGGGTATGTCCCATTGTACCACTTATTAGGATTTCTTCCTGTTCCATTCACATATGGAGTGCAGGAAGAATGATTGTTTGAATGCCTCTGTGCTCGCAGTAATTATTCTAATCTCATCCACACGATCCCTATGTGAGTGATATGTAGGGGGTTGTTGTATATTTCTTGCGTAACCATTTAAAGCCGGTTGTTGAAATTTCTTTGATAGACTTTGACAAGCTGAGAAACACTAAAGAGGTCTATGTTGTCTGTGAATTTGAGATTTTGTACTTCATTTTTGTGGAAGATAGAGGCTTTAAAGTGGTTTTTTATCCCTGCAAGAGCGATATGCTGTGGCAGGTGCCTGCAGACTGTACTTGACAGGACGATGCCACAACTTTGGGGCTCAAATGTCAAGTGACTACTATTTTAAATCAGTCTGTAATGATATCAGATCATGGAAAAGTTTTCCAATTGAAACTGTTGTTGTTGTTGTTGTTGTTGTGGTCTTCAGTCCTGAGACTGGTTTGATGCAGCTCTCCATGCTAATCTATCCTGTGCAAGCTCCTTCATCTCCCAGTACCTACTGCAACCTACATCCTTCTGAATCTGCTTAGTGTATTCATCTCTTGGTCTCCCTCTACGATTTTTACCCTCCACGCTGCCGTCCAATGCTAAATTTGTGATCCCTTGATGCCTCAGGACATGTCCTACCAACCGATCCCTTCTTGTAGTCAAGTTGTGCCATAAACTTCTCTTCTCCCCAATCCTATTCAATACCTCCTCATTAGTTACGTGATCTGCCCACCTAATCTTCAACATTCTTCTGTAGCACCACATTTCGAAAGCTTCTATTCTCTTCTTGTCCAAACTATTTATTGTCCATGTTTCACTTCCATACATGGCTACACTCCATACAAATACTTTGAGAAACGACTTCCTGACACTTAAATCTATACTCGATGTTAACAAATTTCTCTTCTTCAGAAAAGCTTTTCTTGCCATTGCCAGTTTACATTTTATATCCTACCTACTTCGACCATCATCAGTTATTTTGGTCCCCAAATAGCAAAACTCCTTTACTACTTTAAGTGTCTCATTTCCTAATCTAATTCCCTCAACATCACCCGACTTAATTCGACTACATTCCATTATCCTCATTTTGCTTTTGTTGATGTTCATCTTATACCCTCCTTTCAAGACAATGTCCATTCCGTTCAACTGCTCTTGCAAGTCCTTTGCTGTCTCTGACAGCCGGCCGCGGTGGCCGTGCGGTTCTGGCGCTGCAGTCGGGAACCGCCGGGACTGCTACGGTCACAGGTTCGAATCCTGCCTCGGGCATGGATGTGTGTGATGTCCTTAGGTTAGTTAGGTTTAATTAGTTCTAAGTTCTAGGGGACTTTTGACCTAAGATGTTGAGTCCCATAGTGCTCAGAGCCATTTGAACCATTTTTTTGTCTCTGTCAGAATTACAGTGTCATCGGTGAACCTCAAAGTTTTTATTTCTTCTCCATGGATTTTATACCTACTCCAAATTTTTCTTTTGTTTCCTTTACTGCTTGCTCAATATACAGATTGAATAACATCGGGGAGAGGCTACAACCCTGTCTCACTCCCTTCCCAACCACTGCTTCCCTTTCATGGCCCTCGACTCTTATAACTGCCATCTGGTTTCTGTACAAATCGTAAATAGCCTTTCGCTCCCTGTGTTTTACCCCTGCCACCTTTAGAATTTGAAAGAGAGTATTCCAATCAACATTGTCAAAAGCTTTCTCTAAGTCTACAAGTGCTAGAAACTAGGTCCAGAGATAATTTATTGTTGCGATGTCATATACAGAATGACAACTGCATACCGCCCACCAACAAATGGTCTGACAGAACCCATTAATAAGACACTGCCAGATACACTCTCGATGAACCTTGATTTTTAACAAAGACATTGGGATACAATATTCTATGATTTGACATTAGCATACAACATAACAAAGCAAGACAATGTAGCCTTCACACCATTCTTTCTGTTCCTTGGTAACGAGGCCGAAATGATAATATATACACTTCTAATGGTTTTGGCAACAAAAGCGGTGCAAAACTTCACACTTCTCTTATTACAGTTGACTTACTTGCAACGTTTAGCCGATGCTCTTCTCTGGACATGCGGCCGCATCAATCTCCCCAACTTCTTCTCCAAAGAAATAATGCTAGTTAGAGGAACCAAGAAAAAATACTATTTCTCTCACTTGAAATAACTCTGTACTCTCATACTTTCAGTTCAGCTCAGGTATATTTTCATTTCCACAAGTTTCATATAAGCATACAAACTCTTGCGAGTCAACTACGCCGATACCCATTAGATACAATTAAACATAATCACAATTGCCTGGTTTTAACAACCAAATAATTTATAGATGTCCCATGGATCTTGCTTCGTTCAGAGCTAAGGCATGAAGTAAGTTAAAAGTCTATAGTCAAATGTTCGTTTCTCTTTCTCTACAATAATCACTTTCACTAACACAGCAAAGAATAGCATTTAATTACTCCGTGTCCTCTCACACAGCGTCTGTAGTGCTTGCGACAAACACTTGTCGGCATCGTTCGACTGCCCCACTTATCGTCTTCTCATCACAAAATTCCAACCCGCACACAGAAACGGGTGGTGCAATAGATACACTAGATACATTTCCCCTCTTCTACACTCATACTTAAAATATCGGGTGTTCGAGACAGTGGAAAGCCGAGTGTCTCTAGAATTTACACCAAAATTCTCAAGGCACTACATATCCCTCCCCTTAGCTCGAACACACAATATTTTATACCTATTCATTATGTACTTTAATTTCCCACATAACACTAATTTGCATTTTAATCAGTATACATTATATTTCTTTTAGTAATCGTTTACTTAATATCTAGCTCTTCTTTTTTCGTTTTGATGATAACTATCTGAGCATTTCACCTAATGTTGGAGTTAGGACTTTAATATCTAGGAATCGTGTGGACAACATTCTTGACTTCCAGTCACAAACTCCAGGTCTCACAGACACTTAGTTATTTCATTCTTCATTCTAATTCTCTGTACTATTTTTTTCTTTAGTACGTAATAGTTTCATTACCTACAGTAGCTTGTAATCTGGAGGAACTCTGGGCAAATGAAAATGTTCTTTCTGACACTCATAAACATAAAACATAATAATGCTAGTGGAAAACAGAATTCAAATTTACCAGAATAATTCCTACAAAATGTGTGACTTCTGTCACGATACTGTCCTTTTACCTTCAGGAACAGTACCTATACCTTACATACGGGTTGACCCTATCAGTGCACTTCCTCCTTCTGTTTCAGTAGGTACGCCCCTCTTAATTAATTTTTTTTTTCTCCTATGGTTCAGGTCAATCCCCTTCTTGGTGCCCCTGTCCGCACAATATAGGTCAGCCTTTCTTAGGTCTGACCATCTGCCCATTATATTCAATAAATGCTGGGTGCGCCCTCCTCTTATCCTTCCTGAGTAGGACTCATGGCTCGACTGACATTCCTGAATAATTATCACAATTAGTTCCTCCCTGGCTTATGCTCATTAGTTCATCCTAGGTTTATGCTCTCCTTAATTACTCACACTTCCTTTTTATGTATCCCTGATGTAGAATTATCATAGTTTTTATATCCTTACGTACATATGCAATATAGAATTGACATTGTTCTTATACACATATTTTCCTATATGATAGTTTCTTTCACGTACCTAGGCAATGTCGAACCATCATAGTAAATGACGATGTGTGCATATGTCCCTTAAGTGTTCTTATATAACCACGTGTACAATGTAGAACCGTCACAATAAATGACAATGTGTGCATCATTTTTCGATGTACACATTCCTTTCCCCCTACAACGCTTGACAGTTCTCCCCTATTGATGTGTAAGATCATTGTTTGTGTAATCATTTGTGTGTGTGTGTGTGTGTGTGTGTGTGTGTGTGTGAAAAAGGACTGCAGCGATAAAAGTATATGAATGTGTAAAGGGTGAAAGATAGACGGGTATTCAAATGAGATGTAAGAAATGAAAAAGTAGAAATGGTTGCTAAGATCAAAGAAGGAAAGAAGATAGCCCCAAAGACAGGAAGCCCTCCCCACCCCCCTTCCCCAGGGTCCCTCCCTCGCCGGTACTTGAGTGAGAAGCCGGAGGAGGTATGGTGTTAAATCGCCTCCTACAGAATGGACATCCTCACCTTCACCCTTGAGGTCCCTGAAGAAAAATCTTAGCAACACCTATGGTACGGCAAATGGTGAAGAATCAGTCACACTTGTTGGTGAGGGTCATTTGGAAGGTGTGGTGTGTGTTCTGTGTTAGCCGTATTTGTACTTACACTACCCACCCCTCCAAAAACTAATACAAACCCTCCCATCTACATCACATTTCATAAAGGGTATAAAATATTCTGTACTAAATAGAAAATTATGCACTACGATAAAATAGTTGTTTAGTCATTAAGCTTATACTATATTTTTATACACACATAAAAGAATGTGTTCAGTTCATGTCATCTAGATATCATTCTGTTTGAATAGTACCATCATATTATCTTTTCCACTAATACTATATACTATTCATTGTATTTCATGTTTAGAGATCACAGTGTATCTGTGATTCTCTTAAGTCTATTATCTTTTAGTCATATTTAGTTTCCTAGGTACTAACATTATAAGATAGTTTAAGAATTCATTAATAGATAACAAAATAGTTTAAAATTTGGAGGGAATTCGGTGCAGAAAAAATAGTACAGAAGAAACACCAAAAACAACTTGGGACCCAACGGTCGCCACTCCGCCCGTTAACCAAGAATGTTAAAGTCCCTGGAGAACAGATGTGACTCCACCCGGATCCCATGAATCCCCATGGATCTGATATTAGCTTTACTTGAGCAAGTGTAGACCAGTACTTCTCGTTAAATTTTATGTGAAAGTCTCCCCACAGCAGAACAATCACTACTTCACTCAGTAATGCAACATTAGGTAAAGCCATTCTATGTTCTACTTTGTCATGGATAAATTTGAACTCTTCCCACAAGCCATCCATAACCTTGCTGGAATTATGAAGTTTGGAAGAAGCAGTAGTCAAAATGTTTCTGGAGTTTATAGTCTCGGTAACTTCTCGATCCATAATTGTTCAAATAGTTCCGCCAAACTGACAGCTCGTTCATTAACACCTGGAATTTGTGAATGAATAATCAACATTGATTCCTTAGGCTGATTTGTGCTCTCTGTCAAAGTATTCATTTCCTGTCTTACAGAATTAAATTTAACATTACATACATTTTTACAAGATTATAATTTTTCATTAAGATTGGGTTCTTTATTATTACATTTGTCTTCAATATCAAATTCTAATTTCCGAGCCAACTTCTGAAATTTGTCATCCTGCTTTTGGTTAAGGTCAGCAAACATTTGGTTCATCTGGATAGTTAAGGAATTATTTAATTCATTTTTTAAATCGAATTTCAGACTCTCCACACTACATTTAAGGCATTGAACTTAGCATTTAAAACCTCACCCTGTGCTTCTAGTTTTTCACTTAAAGTAACACTTAGTTCTTTTGTTATGGCTGCTGAATTCGCCTTCTGTTCATCTAATGTATCATTTAACTGAGCATTTACTGAATCTAACTGAAGACTTAGTTCTTGTCTTAAAGTAGCTGAATTTGCACTCTGTGCATCTAATTTTTCACTTAAAGTTGCAATTTGAGCATTTGCAGCTGCACTTTGGTCATCCAATCTAGCATTTAGTTGAGTATTCACTGAGTCTAACTTGTGACTTAAAGTAGTAATTTGGGCATTTGACTCTGTTCTTTCGTTATCTAATTTAAGACTTAATGCTTTAATTAAATTTGCTGCCTACGTGTGGTTCCTGGAGAGGGGCAGCAGCCTTTTCAGTAGTCGCAGGGGCAACAGTCTGGATGATTGACTGATCTGGCCTTGTAACACTAACCAAAATGGCCTTGCTGTTCTGGTACTGCGAACGGCTGAAAGCAAGGGGAAACTACAGCCGTAATTTTTCCCGAGGGCATGCAGCTTTACTGTATGATTAAATGATGATGGCGTCCTCTTGGGTAAAATATTCCGGAGGTAAAATAGTCCCCCATTCGGATCTCCGGGTGGGGACTACTCAAGAGGACGTCGTTATCAGGAGAAAGAAAACTGGCGTTCTACGGATCGGAGCGTGGAATGTCAGATCCCTTAATCAGGCAGGTAGGTTAGAAAATTTAAAAAGGGAAATGGATAGGTTAAAGTTAGATATAGTGGTAATTAGTGAAGTTCGGTGGCAGGACGAACAAGACTTCTGGTCAGGTGAATACAGGGTTATAAATACAAAATCAAATAGGGGTAATGCAGGAGTAGGTTTAATAATGAACAAAAAAGTAGGTGTACGGGTAAGCTGCTACAAACAGCATAGTGAACGCATTTTTGTGGCCAAGATAGACACAAAGCCCACGTCTACTACAGTAGTACAAGTTTATATGCCAACCAGCTCTGCAGACGACGAAGAAATTGATGAAATGTATGATGAGATAAAAGAAATTATTCAGGTAGTGAAGGGAGACGAAAATTTAATAGTCATGGGTGACTGGAATTCGTCAGTAGGAAAAGGAAGAGAAGGAAACATAGTAGGTGAATATGGATTGGGGCTAAGAAATGAAAGAGGAAGCCGCCTGATAGAATTTTGCACAGAGCATAACTTAATCATAGCTAATACTTGGTCCAAGAATCATGAAAGTAGGTTGTATACATGGAAGAACCCTGGAGATACTAAAAGGTATCAAATAGACTATATAATGGTAAGACAGAGATTTAGGAACCAGGTTTTAAATTGTAAGACATTTCCGGGGGCAGATGTGTACTCTGACCACAATCTATTAGTTATGAACTGTAGATTAAAACTGAAGAAACTGCAAAAAGGTGGGAATTTAAGGAGATGGGACCTGGATAAACTGAAAGAACCAGAGATCGTACACAGTTTCTGGGAGAACATAAGGGAACAATTGACAGGAATGGGGGAAAGAAATACAGTAGAAGAAGAATGGGTAGCTTTGAGGGATGAAATAGTGAAGGCAGCAGAGGATCAAATAGGTAAAAAGACAAGGGCTAGTAGAAACCCTTGGGTAACAGAAGAAATATTGAATTTAATTGATGAAAGGAGAAAATATAAAAACGCAGTAAATGAAGCAGGCAAAAAGGAATACAAAAGTCTCAAAAATGATATCGACAGGAAGTGCAAAATGGCTAAGCAGGGATGGCTAGAGGACAAATGTAAGGATGTAGAGGCTTATCTCACTAGGGGTAAGATTGATACTGCCTACAGGAAAATTAAAGAGACCTTTGGAGAAAGGAGAACCACTTGCATGAATATCAAGAGCTCAGATGGAAACCCAGTTCTAAGCAAAGAAGGGAAAGCAGAAAGGTGGAAGGAGTATATAGAGGGCCTATACAAGGGCGATGTACTTGAGGACAATATTATGGAAATGGAAGAGGATGTAGATGAAGGTGAAATGGGAGATATGATATTGCGTGAAGAGTTTGACAGAGCACTGAAAGACCTGAGTCGAAACAAGGCCCCCGGAGTAGACAACATTCCATTAGAACTACTGACAACCTTGGGAGAGCCAGTCCTGACAAAACTCTACCATCTGGTGAGCAAGATGTATGAGACAGGCGAAATACCCTCAGACTTCAAGAAGAATATAATAATCCCAATCCCAAAGAAAGCAGGTGTTGACAGATGTGAAAATTACCGAACTATCAGTTTAATAAGTCACAGCTGCAAAATACTAACACAAATTCTTTACAGACGAATGGAAAAACTGATAGAAGCCGACCTCGGGGACGATCAGTTTGGATTCCGTAGAAATGTTGGAACACTTGAGGCAATACTGACCCTACGACTTATCTTAGAAGAAAGATTAAGGAAAGACAAACCTACATTTCTAGCATTTGTAGACTTAGAGAAAGCTTTTGACAATGTTGATTGGAATACTCTCTTTCAAATTCTGAAGGTGGCAGGGGTAAAATACAGAGATCGAAAGGCTATTTACAATTTTTACAGAAAGCAGATGGCAGATAGGAGTCGAGGGGCATGAAAGGGAAGCAGTGGTTGGGAAGGGAGTGAAACAGGGTTGTAGCCTATCCCCGATGTTATTCAATCTGTATATTGAGCAAGCAATAAAGGAAACAAAAAAAAGTTCGGAGTAGGTATTAAAATCCATGGAAAAGAAATAAAAACTTTGAGGTTCGCCGATGCCATTGTAATTCTGTCAGAGACAGCAAAGGACTTGGAAGAGCAATTGAATGGAATGAACAGTGTCTTGAAAGGAGGGTATAAGATGAACATCAACAAAAGCAAAATGAGGATAATGGAATGTAGTCTAATTAAGTCAGGTGATGCTGAGGGAATTAGATTAGGAAATGAAACACTTAAAGTAGTAAAGGAGTTCTGCTATTTGGGGAGCAAAATAACTGATGATGGTCGAAATAGAGAGGATATAAAATGTAGACTGGCAATGGCAAGGAAAGCGTTTCTTAAGAAGTTGTTAACATCGAGTATAGATTTAAGCGTCAGGAAGTCGTTTCTCAAAGTATTTGTATGGAGTGTAGCCATGTATGGAAGTGAAACGTGGACAATAAATAGTTTGGACAAGAAGAGAATAGAAGCTTTCGAAATGTGGTGCTGCAGAAGAATGCTGAAGATTAGATGGGTTGATCACATAACTAATGAGGAGGTATTGAATAGAATTGGGGAGAGGAGGAGCTTGTGGCACAACTTGACTAGAAGAAGGGATCGGTTGGTAGGACATGTTCTGAGACATCGAGGAATCACCAATTTAGTATTGGAGGGCAGCGTGGAGGGTAAAAATCGTAGAGGGAGACCAAGAGATGAATACACTAAGCAGTTTCAGAAGGATGTAGGTTGCAGTAGGTACTGGGAGATGAAGAAGCTTGCACAGGATAGAGTAGCATGGAGAGCTGCATCAAACCAGTCTCAGGACTGAAGACCACAACAACAACACCTCAGTCCAGTCTGGCATGTCATTTCTCACTGTCATGGCTGTGGCTGGTTCTGATGTTTCCCCAGTTTTTTGAGTATTATCCATATTTTTCTTACTTTTAGATCGAGTTATCATTTAAAAAATTCACCTCTGAGTATAATAAATATACTAACAGTCTATTATTGAACAGTATCCTTAACTTCACACTTAAATAATTGTCTTTCGCTCACCCAGCATAGAGTTTTAGGCTGCATCAGTGAGTAGGTGTGGAGACAGCACCGGTGAACAGCACGGGCACTGGCAGCGTCAAAGGTTGCTTTCAGTGTTGGTGTTGGTGAACGGATTTGTTGTCAGCACTGGTGAGCAGCAGCGCCCCCACGATGTGTGTGAGGGCTGCTTACTCTCCACACTGGATCTTCGTCGTCGAATAGATCTCGTCATAACTCTGCTTAGTCTAAACTATTGAGATTTTCCTCGCATCTTCTTCTTGTATGGTATTCATTAATTTTCACTCCTTTTTACTGTTTATGCCGAATCCAACTCTGTGAACCATTTCCCTGTCTTGTCACTAATGGTTGCTATGGCAACTTACAATATCCTTTTATCTTGATTTCATTTCAAAATTCCTCTTTCTTTGAGTCCTGATCACGTTGGTCACCATGTTCTAACGGTTTCCAATGATAGAACGTGTGGAGTAAATATACAAACTTTCATGTTTTCACCAATTAATGATGTGTTGGATTATGCAGAATAACATTCTCACATTTCACGTGTAAATATTTCTGTCTTTTCGTATTTCACTTGTATTTTGAGCTTTTAACCACCAGCATTAGATACTATTAAATACAATTACAATGTGGGGGGTTTAATAACCAAATAATTTATAGGCATCCCACGTGTCTTGCTTCATTCAGAGCTGAGACATGAAGTAAGTTAAAAGTCTATAGTCAAATGTTTGTTCCTCTTTTTCTACAATAATAACTTTCGCTAGCACATCAAAGAATAGCATTTAATTACTCCGCGTCCTCTCACACAGCGTCTGTGGCACTTGTGGCAAACACTTGTCGCTGTCGTTCGACTGCCCCGCTTGTCGTCTTCTCATTACAAAATTCCATCCTGCACATAGAAACGGGTAGCACAGTAGATACGCTTCCCCTCATCCACACTCAAACTTTAAATATCGAGTGTTCGAGACAGTGGAAGGCCGAGTGTCTCTAGAATTTATACTGAAATTCTCGAGGCACTACACACTGTTCCCATTTCAGTCAGACGACACTCAGGATTACGGTCTGCATCACCTCATCACCAGGGCTGAAGAAGGAAGACAGCTGGCTTGCATACATATTCTGGATAGCTGGGATATGAGTCATATGGTAGGAATTTATTACCATCACAGATAAATGTGATGAGTAGGAGAGCAGGTGACAAACTGCTTAGACCTTTTACAGAAACAGAAACAACAAATAAACAGGTGTGAAATATATTACCACAAAGGAATTCAAGAGTCAAAACTCCCAAGACGGAACGCAAGAGTCACAGCATATGATATTTGTGTCGAATAAAGAGGAGATATGTGCTCCTGGAGACCACTTTCTTACACTTCACAGTTGCAAACGGATGTTACACAGCGACACAGACACAAATTTGAACACAGCGAACACACACGTCAGTGACCCTACGGACAGTTCATAATTTTGTGGAACCAAAAATGGGGCACGTGGTAGGTTTGAACATAGATCCCCCACTTTCCAATCCAACTTGATGACAATAGCACCACTACACAGCAGCTAGTCATATGCACTTGTTGCGTATCGTAGGCTTGTAATGTTCACTGTTCCAAGTTTGTTTCTTTTTTCACAGTTCAGTAGACCTTCTTCCTGTTTTTATGCTTGATCTGTTTTCAGTTTTGACACACTGTCCACTGAGCCATCTTACCACTAAATCTGAGGGCAGATGCAATGGGAAGTTTCCCTTGCAAGGGCCCCTCTACAACCGCTAGAAGCCTGTAACAGGAACTGTGAAACACTCCGGGTGTCCTAGATGTTGCGGCAAACTTCTAGGGGAGATGGGGCACAACATAAGAACTAAGAAATGTGTAACAAACCATGGTCACAAATCTCGGTGTACACGAGAATAATGGAGAGAAATGTGAGGATTTCCTGATTCGAACACTAGCCATCATACTGGGAGGATGGAACAGTATATGACTGGTGAGCTCTACAGACATGTACTTAATGTATGGAACAGCTGAGTGCACTTAATGTATGAAACAGCCATTGGACACATGAATCAAGAACACTTCCCAGACAGACATCAATGGTACCACAGTTTGATTGTGCATCTGCATTGAAAGAAGTGATGAGGATAGAAACAGCAGGACACAATCAGCGCATTCAGTTGTTAGAGAAGAAAGTGTGTTGGATACCGAGGAAGCAACCCAAGCATCAGCATACATGTACTGCCTCAGTCTTAAGAATGTCTCATAGCAGTATCCAGCGTGTTTTAAATGGCGAGTCCCTACATGTGTTTCATCTCCAAAGGATGCAGTTATTGCACCTTGATGACCATCTGCACTTGTGCATTTTGCACAATGGTTTCTGCAACAAAGTGGCTGAAATGTGCATTTCCCAGCTTATGTGTTGTTCCCTGATTAGGCGACAGTCACTAGGGATGGCGTATTCAATCACCACAATGAGCATTTGTGTTTGCGAGAAAACCCTCGCAATATGTGGTACCATGTGGCTCAGCATCGCTTCATAGTTAATGTGTGGGCAGATTTGGTTGGTGATCGCTTAGTTGGGCTGTACCTTATACCACTCCACTAGACCACCACAAATTACCAGACTTTTCTAGAACAGGTTCTTCCCAGCGTGCTTGAAGATGTTTCAGATAGTGAAAGGCGCAGCATATGATTCCAACATGATGGAGCGCTGCTCATTTCATAATGCCTGTTCATAGGCGTTTGAACAGGTCATGCCTGCATCAATGGATTGGGTGTGGTGGACTAGTTCCCTGGCTCACATGCTCGCCAAATTTATTGAGCCTTGATTTCCTCCCGAGGATAGCCATGAAATCTCTCATGTATTGTGATGCTGTAGGGTTTGAAATGGATCTTGTTGCAAGAATCATCTGCACAGCTACTAGCTACTATACTCTGTGTATCTGGCAGCCAATACTCTGTTGGTGTCAGTAATACATAGCGTCTGATGGTGCAAACTTAAAGCATCTGTATAACATTAGAGATGTAGTCAGTCATCTACCATGTGTACTCGTTATGTCAAATAAATGTTTCAGGCGAATTACTCTCTTGTTTCCTTTCCGATCTCTGACCTCTGCTGCCACTTACTCATGATGTTTGTCTCCATGCGTTGCTAAGCAGTCCTCAATCGTTATGATGTGCCTCACACTAGACGTTTGTCACAACCTTTCTCAGGTGTGTGTGTGTGTGTGTGTGTGTGTGTGTGTGTGTGTGTGTGTGTGTGTGTGTGTGTGTGTGTAGGATATTCAACATATTGAACAATCTGCTTAGCCATAAGAAAGCAGATGTTAAGGGCAATAAATAAATAGATACAAGACCAGTATTAATATGCAGTCTCCATGTTTGTAGGATAGTATAATAGATAAGTATGTTGAAATAAATATGTCAGAAAAGCTTAAGCAAGGTTTGTATCTTGCGCTAAATTTATTAATATTCCATCAGAGCAGGAAAACACAAGGTAATGAAATGGGCATAGATAAATAAATGCACGATAGGCATTAGCGATATAGGCTGTTTATAGACCAGGATGCTACACCAACAATACCATACCTTTCAGTTGAAATCCAGTCAGAAAGCACATATCAGACTACCACTTCTAGCATCTGTAGGCAATTAGTTAAGTTTTTGGAATATTGTGCACAAAAATGAAATTGTGAATTTGGTTGGAAATTCAGACACATAGCGTCAGTCAGTCATGCTGTGAAAGCCTCACAATTTATACAGTTCTTTCAGTTTTGAACTATGGAGAATGCCCTGTCTTTGATTACTATGATGTACTAATAGGATATAAAGCTCTCCCTGTTCTTCAGTTGGTATATGGATGAGATAGGTAAGCATCCTTCCTGACAGCTTGACACTTATGAGGTCCTTAATCACTTCATTATTCTGTCAAATCAGGTATTTTTCTTCTTTGCATCTTTGCAGTCTTTTTAATGGTGTTTTTTTAGAATGATTAATTCCTGTTCAGCATCTGTTGTGTTAAGTGGTGTATTGATAAATAAATCCAAAAATTTGTCTTGCAACATAGAGCAATCAGTTTCATTCTGCAGGCTGTTGATGTTGAATTTTCTGTTGGAAGGATTCGAGGAGGAGGATCGTGGTTTACAATGGACGAGGTTCCTCAGATGGCTAACCAGTAGTTTGTGATCAGTTAAGCAGTCATCAGTGTTTCGAGCTGTTTCTGTGAGCAAGACATCTTTCTTGTCATTTTGCTGATTGATGACACAGTCAGTCAGATGCCAGTGTTTGGAACATGTAGTCTTATAACAACTAGGTAAGCAGTACTGTGTGTCGGTCATGAAAAGGTCATGCTCAGCATGGGGACCAAAAAGTAGCAGCCCATTTGCATTGTAGTTTCCAACACCTTGAACATTATGCTACACAACCAGTTTGTAAAACACTACTGTTTTAAAGTTGAAGAGCATAATGCAAAATCCCAATCCTGACACCCCCCCCCCCCCCCCCCCAATTGTGCAAATGATCACCCACCAGGTTTTGAATGTTTGCAGGATTCTAACTAAGACTTTAACTTACATCACTGTATATATGACTTCAAAAAGTTGATCCCACCGCTGGGGACATCTCCTTGTGCATGGTCTTCTTTGCAATACTCTCCTACACACATTTGTATCTTTTTCTGCACCTGACAAAGGTCTTTTTCTAATAGCTTTACAATATCCAACAGTCTTCTTTTAAGTGTTGATGTCAGTTGTTGAAATATTGTGTATAAAATGGACTCAACCACTACCTGAAATCTCACCATCAATCAATCATGCTGCATAAATCAGATAAATCTCATAATGTATTGTATTTAAAGATCATCTGTTGGGTATACAACAAATTACAAACTGTGTTTGGGTGCTTTGAAAGTGCTGACGTCAAATTGATAACAAAGCCATCTATGGTACATTGAGATTCCAGGTGTTGGGGTTAGGAACCAATAATAAAATATGATGAGAGTTGGGTAGGGTAGCACTACAATCAAAAGCACCTCACATTCCATATCACCTAGACAGTAAACAGGCCTACATCTTAAAACTTCTAGAGCACTCGCCCACACCATGGACATCTCAACTCTGGGCTTCTGTGGCTGTCATCCACAAAAAGGGCATAGAAATATTTTTGATTGCTGTGGCAGTTGACTGCACTAACTACTATTAGAGTTGTTATCACTTTGAGATGGAACTTAAAGTAGCAGAATATGTCCACTTTGCTTAGAGTTTGTATTTCAATTCAATTTCTTGCTTGCGAGAAGTAAGGACTGTTTCGAAGTACTCAAGCTATGTAATATTTAGTAACAGTCCCAATTGAGATGAGATGGTAATACAATGGCCAGAACTGCCACTGCAATTCATTTTGTTATCATCTTCAGTGTTAGGAGCAAAGCCCAATCTGTTTTCTGTTGTAGGTTTTGTGCAAAGTTTTCAGTGACTAAGGTGATTGGCGTCAGAAATCTGTTAATAGACCAGTTGGACAACAGACACATCCTTTTTGTGCCTGCATTTTGGCTCAGTCAAATCTCCAAATCTAAGAAAGCCACGGCAGTAGTGTAGCTTTCTCTTGAAATTTTCATTAGGTTGATGGAAAGTGAAGATGGTGCCTGTGACAAACAATCCTGAGCAAGTCGAGTGTGCAATGACATAGTCTCCATTTCTTCTTTTAAGTGTCAACCAAATGTGGTTCAAATTCAGAGAAATAATTTTGACAGCAACTGAGAGTTGGTAGTACATTAATAAGAGACAGAACAGATCACCATGATACACAAAACAGGTCCCACACCAAAACTCTTGTCTTGAAGTGTGGCTGCCAATCAGAAGGGGTTCTCTGGTCATGTGTAAAGTATACGAGCAGCAAGAAACAATTAATACCTTCACTGCGTGTCAGTAATGGTAATGTTACAAACATGAAAGGGAAGTTATTAAACAAGGTTTTGTGAAATTCTTTCACCAAAGAAGCTGCAGCATTTATTCCAGAATTTGAATCAAGAGCAGCTGTCATCATGAATAATTTGGAAGTAGATACCCTTGGTGTAGTGAAGCAACGAAATTCACATAATAAAGGAAAATCCTTTGTCCAGATAGTACACCAATTAGGTTTCTTTCATAGCATATTGATGAAATAGCTCCATTATTAGGAATCATATACAAATCTTGACAAAAGATTCACACCTAAAGACTGAAATGTTGCACAGATCACACCAACACATAGGAAAGGGAATTGAAATTACCTGTTGAATTGTATATTCCTATCATTGACATCAATCTATGGTAGGGTTTTGGAACACATTCTGTGTTCCACCATTATGAAATACATCGAAGAAAATTGTCTATTGACACACAACCAGCACAGATTCAGAAAATATCATTCTTGTGAAATGCAACTGGCTCTTTTTCACTTAAAGTAGTTATTGTTGTCGACAGGCAATCTCAAGTTGATTCCATATTTGTATATTTCGAGAAGGCATTTGATGCCATTCCAAAAGAACAGGCCTTAATCAAACTGTTTGCCTCTGGAGTATCGTTTCTGATATGTGACTGGATTCATCATTTCCTGTCAGAAAGTTACAGGTCATAATAGTTCCAGGAAGTCATTTATCTGAAACCAAACCTATATTTGGTGTTCCGTAAGGAAGCATTATAACTCTCTGCTATTCCTAAGCTATAAAAATGATTTTGAAAACAATGTGAGCAGCACTCTTAGATATTTTGCAGATGATGTTGTTTACCATCTAGTGAACTCATCAAAAGATCAAAACAAATTATAAAATTATTTAGACAAAGTGCAAAAAGTGGCAGTTGACCCTGAACTTTAAAAAGAGTGAGGTCCTTTACATAAGTACTAAAAAAAGTTAAGTTAAATTTCGATTTCATGATAAAGGTTGGATACCAGGGGATTGCAATTACGAATAAATTAAATTGGAACCAGTGTGTAAATGATGATGTGGAAAAGGTGAATTATAGAATCTGTTTTATTCGCAGAACATTTAGAAGCTGTCAGAAATCTACCAAAGAGACTGTCTACACTACACTTGTCCATCCTTCTAGTGTATTGCTTTCCCCCAGGGGGTTCAGTGGTCTTTGGTGGATTTGTGTTTGGCTACCACCGGGCTGTAACCTTTGCAGCATCTCTTCCCATGTCTGTTCTCTTGCTGTTCTTTCTCCCCTCCTTGGGGAACATGTCTGGGGTGTAGAATGAGATTTTCACTTTGCAGCGGAGTGTGCGCTGATATGAAACTTCCTGGCTGATTAAAACTGTGCCCGACCAAGACTCGAACTCGGGACCTTTGCCTTTCGCGGCAAGTATCTTCTCTCCTACCTTCCAAACTTTGGTAGAGTACTTGCCCGCGAAAGGCAAAGGTCCCGAGTTCAAGTCTCAGTCGGGCACACAGTTTTAATCCGCCAGGAAGTTTCACGTCTGGGGTGTTTTTGGAAATGTGTTCTGCATTTTCAGTAGCTGATATCACAACAGTCCGCCCACTGTTTTTCGTTCTTTTTTTCTCTCTTTGTTCCCCTTCTCCTATCCTTCCTCTGCTTCAGCATTTGAGGCTCCTCTTTTTCTTCTTCCTTCCTATACTCTCCTGAAGGCCAACCCACACGTCTGACGCGTAACAGGTGACTGGATAATGCGTAATTCCCAGCCCCGGATTGAGAGACGGGGTTCAAATGTACCCCTTGGTAAAGGCCAGGCCAAGGGATGGGTGACTGCCTGGGCTGCTACCTTCTCAAATTGCTGATTGGTCCCTCTGTCATGTGTTCGGGGGGAGGGGGGGGGAGGGAGGGGGGGGGGCTTGAGGTGTGAACGGTCATCTAAGGTAAGGCAAATGCTCCCCCTTCTGAGGGCAGCCCCCAGGTGGAGCACACCATCAGAGACACTGCCAATCATGGGCAGGTTATGAAGTTATCACAGCCCGATCGTACATTCCAAACCTGATGCGCTGTTACCAGTGTTAACACTCAGCCAAATGTGTAACCTGTGGTTGGAATGCTCATAAGGGCGATTGTCTGCCTCCTTCTAACCTCTGTATCAACTGCTGCCGTGACCATGCAGCCTCATCCCGAGATCGTCCCGTGTATCTCGATGAAAAGGCTGTCTGGGAGATCCAGGTGAAGAAAAAATTGTCTTACCCAATCACTCGCAAGTCGTTGGTTTTTCAGAAACCCTGTGTCCTACCATCCAGCACTTACAGTACTGTTCTTGCTACATCTCGCTGTACGAAGGACTTGGCCATGCAGACATGCAACCTCAAATTCAGCACCATGGTTGTAAAATCGCCCATTGCCAAGTTAGCATCCCCGTCTCCTTGTCCAGCTGTGCAACAAGCCACCAAAATTTCACAGCATGGCGCAAAGTCACTTGCTACACAACTGGCAGACCAGAAAGGACAGAAGGAATACTCTTTGAAGACTTCCTACGTCCGTCCAGCCAACTAACATCTGAGTCTTCCTCTGCTAACCGGAAAGGCTCCAAGAAGTCAAACAAAGGCAAGCGGTTTTCTCCTTCGGTGACTCGGAGATCCTCTTCAGTGCTGTCCCCACGTGATACCCTCACCCAGCCGACCTCCATGTTGTCATTACGCCCCACAAACCTTTGTTCTGCCCTGGACTCCGCAGACCAACAGAATGATAATGCCAGTGCCGCTGTAAACCTTATGGAGTGGGATCCTACTGCCTCTGCGTCTTGTAGCAGTGAGTCTTCGACGGCTGACACCCCTTCAATTTTTCCCTCCTCTCATTTCCTTGCCATGACTCTTCTCCGATGGAAATTTGCAGCCTTCAATCCAACAAAGAGGACTTAGGGATGCTGTTAGAATCACAGTATCTCCTTCTTCTCTGCCTGCAGGAAACAAAATTGCATGCTCACAATCGCTTTGAGCTTTCCCATTTCTTCCTGGTCCGCTTAGAGAACCCCCCCACCCCAATGTTGCACGCAACATCCTTTACTACCATGCTAGTGTGATCAGCAAAGAGAAATATTTTAGAATTACCTGTAATACTAAAGGGCATGTCATTTACATAAATAAGGAACAGGAGTGGCCCCAACACTCATTCATGGGGCACTCCCCACTTGGCCGTACCCCACTGAAACCACAAATCACATCCATTCTCAACACAGTGAATAATGACCTTTTGCTGTCTGTTGCTAAAGTAAGAGGTGAGCCAATTGTGAGCTACTTCCCATATTCCATAATAGTCCAACTTCTGGAGCAATATTTTGTGACCAACACAATCAAACCCCTTAGTTAAATTAAAAAAAAATATGCCTAGCATTAGAAGCCTTTTGTTTAATCCATTCAGAACTGAAAAAAAAGAGAATATAGCATTTTCAGTTGTTGAACGACTTCTAAAGCTGAACTGTACATTTGATAGCAAATTATAGAACATAAAGTGATCAATTATCCTTACATACACAACCTTTTCAATAACTTCAGCAAACACTGATGGCATAGAAATAGGTCTAAAATTGTCTGTGTTACCCCTTTGTCCATTTTTATAAAGTGGCTTTACTGCTGAGTACTTTAATTGTTCAGAAAACTGACCACTCTTATAGGAAAAATTATAAATATGGCTAAGTCAGGGCTAACACATGCAGCACAATACTTTAATATCCTGCTAGGCACTCCATCATATCCATGAGAGTACTTAGTCTTCAGTGATTTAAGTATTGACTCTGTCTCTCCCTTGTCAGTATCACAGAGGAGTATTTCAGACATCAATCTCGGAAAGGCATTTTCCAAGAGTGTTATATGATTCCCTGTAGAAACTAAGCTTTTATTTAATTTACCAGCAATAATCAGAAACTGATTGTTAGATACTGTACATATATCTGACTTATCAGCAACAGAAATATTTTATCTGCAAACTGACTTTATATCGTCAATGTGTGCTGCTGACCAGACGCTTCCTTCAAAACTGACCATATGGTTTTAATTTTTTCCTGTGAATTGGTTATTCTATTTGCATACCACATACTCCTTGCCTTCCTAATAACATTTTAAGCACCTTACAATATTGTTTGTAATGGGCTACTGTAACTTGATTGAGACTACTTCTAACAGTTTGATATAATTCCCACTTTGTCCTATGTAATATCCTCATCCCACTAGTCAGCACTCAGGCTGAACATTTGTTTTTATATCAGTCCATTGTCCGTTCGAAATGGACCACCCTCCTCCGTTAGGACCGGTCCCTTGCCCATTCAAAGCTAGACTATTGGTGTTTCATTTATGCATCTGGATGTCAGTCCATCTTACACGTCTCAATACTATCCACCATTGTGACATCCGTTTGGCCACTGGCACCTTTTAGACTAGCCTGGTTGAGAGTCTGTATGCAGAAGCTGCCGAATTACCACTGTCGTACCGCTGTGACTTTCTCCTTAGCCGATATGCATCCCATTTGTTCACCATGCCCGGCGACCCCTCTTATGCCTCCATCTTCAATGACTACTTTGATCGCTAGTATGGGGCGCATCCCTCTTATGTGTTACCTCCTGGAGTCCGTTTTCGGCTCTTGCTCCAGCAGCTTAACTTCACTCTACCTGCCACTTTCCTGGTGGGTGTGAACCCTTCATCACCTTGGTTTCTTGTGGCAGCCCATGTTCACCTTGGCCTTCATTCACTTCCTAAGGACACTACTACAGCCTTGCACTACCGCCGTAAGTTTTGCGACATTTGTACAGAACTTCTTGATAGTACCTTTGTGTACACTGATGGGTCTCGAACTGACCGTGGTGTCAGGTGTGCCTTCGTCATTGGTCCAACAATTTTCAGTATTCGCTTATGGAACTATGCTCAGTGTTTACAGCAGAGCTCTTCTCTCTATATCAGGCGATGCAGTACATCCGATAACTCAGACTTTTCAATTGTGTCATCTGCTCTGACTCTCTCAGTGACCTTCAGACCTCTGTGTGCTGTACACCGTCCATCCCTTAGTGCAAAGGGTCCAGGAAAGCTGCACTTGCTCACTCTTGATGGAGCCACTTAATGTTTATGTGGGTTCTAGGTCATGTCGGTCTGACAGGAAATGAGGCTGCAGCCAAGGCTGGCTGGAGTCCTTGTACCTCGGCTGTCTAGTTCTTCCATTCCCACCGAAGACCTCTATGTTGCCATTTGTCAGCAGGTGGTTTCACTTTGGTGTCACCACTGGTCCTCCCTTCATGGAAACAAGCTCCAGGGAATTGAGCCTCTCCCAGTGGCTTGGCCGACCTCTTCTCAGCCCTCTCGCCATGAGGAGATTATTTTGGCTACATATCTTTTTGGGCACTGTCTTTTTAGCCATTGCCATTTGTTAAGTGGTGGTCCCTCACAACTTCGTGCTCATTGCCCTCAGCCTTTGATGATTTACCATTTACTGACACAGTGCCCTTTCTTTAACCACTTATATTCTCATTTATGTTTGCCGTCTGGTCATTTTAGTGAACAACACGTGATCTGTCGACTGCACAGTGTGGCGTTCGCTGTGTTCTTCGGTGGTTTGGTATTTAACTAATTTGTAAATGGAAATGATAATCTTATTTTCTTATATTGAGTAACTACAAAATAATTTTTCTCCCGGCTAAAGATTTGATCAAGTTGCTAAAGAACTCCAAGTTAACGTCGTGTTAAAGTGTTGTTTGTAAGTTGTGTAAGTGTCACTAAATCACAGTTCATACAACAGATTCAATACAACTATTGATTAAGATGGAAGCAGTTATCTTCAGCAAAATGATCATTAAAACCATCGAATATCAGCTGCGCACAACACTGACATATGTTACTTGAAACAATATTCTTCGCAACTCGTGTGTAATTAATTTCGGCTCCATACATCAGCTAGAAAAGTTTCTTATAAGGATCGTGCTATGAGCACTGTTTTTAAAGAACCAATGTGATTCGAATCATTTTCATTAAAATGAGTTCGGGACCACCGGTGCACATTTATTTTTACACGTTTGTATTACGTTGAGCATTTATGTCTGCAGAGTTGCGTAATTAGAATTTGCCGCTGTGGTAATTGTTAAGATGGCGGCAGACAATTGATAGAGACTTTCTATTGTTGTGGTTGTTGTTGTGGTCTTCAGTCCTGAGACTGGTTTGATGCAGCTCTCCATGCTACTCTATGCTGTGCAAGATTCTTCATCTCCCAGTACCTACTGCAACCTACATCCTTCTGAATCTGCTTAGTGTATTCATCTCTTGGTCTCCCCCTATGATTTTTACCCTCCACGCTGCCCTCCAATACTAAATTGGTGATCCCTTGATGCCTCAGAACATGTCCTACCAACCGATCCCTTCTTCTGGTCAAGTTGTGCCACAAACTTCTTCTCTATTGTTAGAGCAAATAAGTATTTTAAATGCTTATTGAACTTTACAGAAACTCTAC
This sequence comes from Schistocerca serialis cubense, assembly GCF_023864345.2. Lineage (NCBI taxonomy): Eukaryota > Metazoa > Arthropoda > Insecta > Orthoptera > Acrididae > Schistocerca > Schistocerca serialis. Next base: position 129,183,301 of record NC_064642.1, read on the forward strand.
TTTCATATTGTGCAGTATTTAGGCTTCATCAAGCAAACATTTGATTTGTTTCTAAGGAAGACACAGGCAAACATGCGATACAAATCGCTATCATCAATGGCTGCGCTCCTTGCAGCGGAAAGAAACAATTACCACAGATAATGCTTACTGAGAGAGGAATTACACTTACAAATAATTATTCACTCTTGTTTATAATAATAATGAACTCTATTTTCAAGTAATAATTAACAAATAATTACAATTTCTTAACAGACCTCAGTTTGATATGCGTCTTGCGTGCTGAACGTACAAAAGCCAACCAACAAAAGATAAAAACAAAGGAAGACAAACGCAGATCATAAAAGCACTTTACAATTATCATTGTCTTTGTATGATACACATCGATATGTCCAATTATATCATAGAATATCATATAAATAATTAATTCACTATAAGTTTTCATTGTTTTTTCATACGTCGAATACATAATGTTTATAACTGTTAGAGGCATAATTTCCTCTCGTCGCATTGTAGCCAAATATTTATCCCGTGGATGTTACAATGCCCCTTGGGCTGAGAAAAAAAATTAGTCTATCTATTGTACGTAATCCACGTAGATTTGCTACTCTCAAGATGCAAATGTTTAGTTTCAATGTTGTTTTAGACATGACAGAATTATAGTTGAATCGAGTACTTTAAATGACTTCAGTGACTGTATTATCTCGGAAATTGCTGCGGGTACGTCCCGGATTAACATATAACCCCCCCACCCCATTTGGGTTCACTGGACTCGGAAAACCGGGAATAAAACCGTCCGAGGGGCTTCAAGAAAATACAGACACCTACTTTTAACAGTCAGGCTTGACATGAATGTAATAAAATATGCTGGAAAATGCAAATTTATGATTCTGTTGTAAGCATCTGAGATAAAGAATGTTTTCTCATGGTGGGGTATCATAAAATTTCCAAAGTCACTCATTTATCGAATGTCATAACAATTTGCTGCTGACGTCGTAAGACTGCCCCCGTGTCGAGCCGTTGGACCGCAGACAGGTAGAAGCTGCTGCTGGACCACCCCCCGGCCGAGTCGGTGGGGAGTCGGTTGCCGTCGGCTGCATCGTGGTTTGGATCTGCTGCTGGCTAGAAGTCGCGCTGCAGCAGGTCTTGTTTTCCTTTCCCATGTCCCTCAGTTTAAGACAGGTACAGGAAAAGTCAAAATATAACCATCAGTGACAAGATAATTACTATTCTCATCCTGTGGAAAAGTTTATTAGTGTCCATTTCACTCGCATTCACACGGATGGAATTAGACTGTTTTTGGAGTATGTTCTGTATTTTGACACTGTTCAACACAATGTAGTGATTCACACGTAAGTTTATCACAATATGCACATTTTGAACACTGCACCGTTAAGCATACAAGTGTCCGTAGTGTGCTTCGTTTACTTAAGCGGAATGTAAATATTTTCGCGGCGCGCTGCGTAGCCAACGTTGCATTATTGTTTTGCTGCGCGGCTGGCTGTACAGTCTGTCACATTAAATTTGGCACGCGGAGACGCTTCATATCAAACTACTAAAGGTCATCAGTTGAAATTAATTATTAATACAGTCAACAGTGCTCAACGTTCATAGCGTTGCTGCTAACTTTGACACTCCAAGAGCGTTCATAAAGTTACGTGATCACAGTTTTTATCACTGTTCATCATTATTCACAATGTAAATCACAGTTCTTCACGCGTCCACTAGTTCCTGCGAAACACGTTTCACTGTTCTGATTGCTGTCAGTAGTTTTCCACAGTACTTAACAGACAATCTATATGCCAATGACACTTTTCAAATAATGAGGTCTGGTACACTTGCACATAAGTTCATATTACCATGACTGAATAACAAAATTTAAAATTTTACACTGTCACATGAACATGAGACAATATAAAACTTTCAGAATCTGCTACATTATCTTGACCATGAGATCATTACTGAACTGTCCAGATAACAGTACATTTCCATTTTTATTACAGATACATATATTTATATATTTCTATTTTTTACTTTTTTTTTATTGGGATTGTTATTTACCATGTTTTTGGCACAGATGTCCATGTTCGGTTTATCTAACCGGAATGTTGCTCATAAGAGCATTTTAAATGACTTTGTAATGAAACCGTGTACGTAAATCAGTACACATTCAGATTTCGCTTCACTAGTGGTGAAAGCAGTTTATTTTATTTTTTATTTATTTATTTCTTTTTCTCAGTCACACAGCTCACACACCACCAACACTCACTATGTGTGTGGGACTACATGACTCAATCTTATGAAAATATTTTTGTTATATCTGTTGTGGTTGGCAGGAGAGCCAACACCGTGTTACTAGAGGAAGCCGAAAGGCATGCGTTTTAGCTCACGCAGGCTGGCGTGAGATCTGGAACAGTACAAGGAAATTAGAATTTAGAAAAAATGGACGTAGCTGGTGGAATACTTAGCTTTAATCCATTAATGGTGAACGTCGCTCTTGACTGTACATGATTCAGTGTCAATAGTAACTGGTAATGGCGCCTTGCTAGGTCGTAGCAAGTGACGTAGCTGAAGGCTATGCTAACTATCGTCTCGGCAAATGAGAGCGTATTTTGTCAGTGAACCATCGCTAGCAAAGTCGGTTGTACAACTGGGGCGAGTGCTAGGAAGTCTCTCTAGACCTGCCGTGTGGCGGCGCTCGGTCTGCAATCACTGACAGTGGCGACACGCGGGTCCGACGTATACTAACGGACCGCGGCCGATTTAAAGGCTACCACCTAGCAAGAGTGGTGTCTGGCGGTGACACCACATTCCTCCCCCGCAAATCGGCGTATGGTTGTGGCATAAGGCTTCCGCCCGCCGTGGGGAGGACCCCATGTTGACGTATGCGATGAGGTGGGGAGCCTAACAACAGGCGAGGCTGTGCCACATGCACCCTGCCATTCGGACCGCGGGGAACTAGGAAACGCCTGAAAACCTGCTCCAGGGTGTACGCCAACATGTGGTGTATGCGCTCGCAGAGACAGGAGGGGCCGAAGGGTCGACCTCCATCGAGCCGAGGCACCCAATGGGCGAAGACGACATAACGTTCGGAGCGGGCAAGAGTTCCATGTCGGAGGACAGCTGGTCACGGGAAGCGATCGGCGGCGCGTGACCCAGGGAGGCGCCCGGCGGTTGTAGCGTCGCGTCCACTGCGGGCGTCGCCGGCGGGAGAACAGGCGGTGGCAGCGGCGGCACATCGCCATGGAGGAGGAGGAGGAGGATATTAGTGTTTAACGTCCCGTCGACAACGAGGTCATTAGAGACGGAGCACAAGCTCGGGTGAGGGAAGGATAGGGAAGGAAATCGGCCGTGCCCTTTCAAAGGAACCATCCCGGCATTTGCCTGAAGCGATTTAGGGAAATCACGGAAAACCTAAATCTGGATGGCCGGAGACGGGATTGAACCGTCGTCCTCCCGAATGCGAGTCCAGTGTGCTAACCACTGCGCCACCTCGCTCGGTCATCGCCATGGGGCAAAATGGAAGGCAGCGTCGGTAACACCTGGGGCTGAGGCGAGCCAGTAGATGGGTCCCCAGGGCGCTGACCGGACGGCACCGTCGCTGAAAGCAGACGGGGAGCGGCAGATCCCGTGCGATGACAGAGGCGCAGCTGATTGAGATGCCGACGCACATCACCAGAGGCCCCCAAAACCAGATACATAGCGCGGCCGAGGCAGAGAAGAATGCGCCCTTCGAGCCAATTCTGTGAACCTCGATAGTGGCGGTAGTGGACAACATCGCTTGGGGCAAAAGCAGGTGTCTGCCGCTGCACAGGAACCTGATGCGGCGGATGTAGCAAAGACATCAAGGTTCAATGAGGGCGACCGTGGAGCTACTCAACCGGTGAGTGACCATCTTGGGGCTGAGAGCGAGACGAGGACAAAAAGAGCAATAACGCATACTCCCGAGAATGCGACTCTTTCAACTTCAACATCTGTGACTTGAAAGTCCTGACCAATCATTCCACGGCACCGTTTGACTGTGGCGAAAACGGCGCGAACGTCAGATGTTGAATACCATTGGCCTTGCAGAATGACTGAAATTCTGTGGACATGAATTGTGGGCCATTGTCGGAAACATTAGTCTGTGGAAGACCTTCAATGCAAAAGATAGCAGATAACGCTTGGATGGTGGCAGATGACGTTGTGGAAGACATCCGGACAACAAAAGGAAAATTACTTAATGAATCTACCACAACCAACCATCGAGCATTCCAGAACGGACCAGCAAAATCGATGTGTAGGCGTTGCCAAGGGGAAGTGGCTTTTGGCCATGCAAAGAATTTCTGCGGTGGTGCTGATTGTTGTTCGGCACACACCATGCAAGAAGAGCACATATTCGTAATCGCAGCATCGATTCCGAACCAAGTACAGTGCTGACGAGCAAGTTGTTTCGTTCTCACTATACCCCAATGTCCTTGGTGGAGAAGCTGTAAGACAGAGGACTGTAACGAACGTGGGACCACGACCCTGGACTGATCATTATCAGAACGCAACAGCAAAACACCACGTCATACAAAAAGTCTCTCCTGGTGAGCAAAAATCGGCGAACCAATGGATCACCGATCCGTGACTTTGACAAGGGCCATTGCGTAGCAACAAAACGCAGAATGGTAGCAAGGACAGGGTCGGCAGCTGTGGCTGTAGCTACACGACGAAAATCAATCGGAAACGATTCGACCACGTCATCGGTTTCCGAATCAATGAACATGCAAGCAAGTTCGGAGGAATCGAATGCTCTATCCTCAGCAACAGGCAAACGGGACAATGCATCGGCATTTCCGTGCTTAGCAGTGGACTGATACAAGATATCGTAGCGGTACTGCGAGAGGAAAATAGACCAGCAAATGAATTTCTACGCTGTACGTGGAGGTACAGGCTTGGTCGGATGAAAAAGCGATGTCAAAGGTTTGTGGTCTGTGATGATGGTAAAGTGACGACCATACAAGAAATCATGAAACTTTGTAACACCAAATACGAGAGCCAATGCTTCTTTCTCGATCTGTGAATAATTTCTTTGCGCAGACGAGAGCAATTTGGACGCAAAGGCAATAGGGCGATTGTGCGATCCATCTTTGTGCGCAAACACAGCACCGATCCCGAAATCCGATGCATCCACCATCAACAAAAGGGGCTTCTGGGGATCAAATGGCGTAAGGCAAGTATTGGAAAGCAACGCCGATTTCAACTGGTGAAAGGCGCACTCGCATGCCGTCGTCCAGACGAACGGAACACCTTTACGGCGTAAGCGATGAAGCGGAGCTGAAATGGAAGAGGCATGTGGAACATATCTGTGATAATAGTTACTTTTTCCCAGCACACTCTGTAGCTGCTTCAAATTCTGCGGCGAAGGCAAGTCTTGTATGGCACGGAGGTGCTAGGGACTGGGATGTATGCCTTGGGCATTGAGTACATGTCCCAGGTAGGGCAAGTCACGAGCAAAAAACACACATTTGTCCTTCCTCAAGCGAAGACCATTTTGTCGCAAGACCTGAAATAATGTTCTGAGATTGGCAAAATGTTCTTCTTCCATCTTTCCGGAGATCACAATATCGTCCAGATAGTTTGCTGCAGTAGGGACAGAGGCACAAACAGTTTGCAGATATTGCTGAAACAATGCAGGGGCGGACGCACACCCGAATGGCAGTCTTTTGAATCGATACAAACCAAGATGCGTGGTAACCACCAAGACGCGCTGGGATTCGTCGTCCACTGGTATTTGCAAGTACACATCTGCTAGGTCCAACTTCGAAAAATATTTACCCGGGCACAGTTTGTCAAAAAGATCGTCCGGGCGGGGTAAAGGATAAGTTGCAATCACTAGTTGTGGATTCACCGTTGCCTTGAAGTCCACACAAAGTCTCAATTTTCCGGAAGGTTTTGGCAAAATTACTAAGGGTGACGCCCAGAGAGAAGCCTGCACACGTTCAATCACACCTTGTGATTCCAAATCGTGTAACGTTCTTGCGACCTCATCACGCAATGCGTGGGGAACATTGTGCGCTCTGAAAAATTTCGGTTGCGCGTTGACTTTCAGTTCCAAATGTGCTTCATAGTTCTTAGCGCAACCAAGGCCCGGTGCAAAAATGTCTGCAAATTCTTCACATAGACGAGAAACACTGGCTGAAGGCACAGTCTGGTTCACTGATAGGACCTGATTTACTATAGACAAGTTAAACAACTGAAATAAATCGAAACCAAACAAGTTCACTGCAGAAGAAGAATGAAGGACGTAAAATGACACAAGTTTTGTTTGTCCTTTGTATGTTGCAAGAAGGCTGCACTGTCCTAACACAGGGATATCTTGACCTGAATAACTAGTTAACTTAACATTTGCGGCACGCAACGGAGGTGTGCCCAGCTGTTTGTACATGTCTTGATTGATCAGTGAAACTGCAGCTCCGGTATCGAGCTGGAATGGTATCAGTTTGCCGTTAATGTCCAAGTCTACAAAAAGTTTATAGTCCTGGTGACGACAAGAGCGACTGTCTCGTGCAACGTGAACTGACACAGGTACAAAATCACTTGCGACTTGACGGGATTTCTGGCGATGTCGACGCACACTATTTGTGGGACGAACACAGTCACTGTTAGAGAGAGTGGCACTGAGCGGAGTGGAATGAACTACATGAATTTCCATGGGCGAAGTTTCACGAGCCTGAGTATCCTTGGTTCGAATTCGGCGCAAAGCAAAGGGCCTGGAATGGTTGTGAGTTTCCGATCTGAGCTTTTTCTGGCAAACACCCTGAACATGTCCGTTTTTATTACAGAAAAAGCAAATAGCTTGACGTGACGGGCAATTCTTGCGCGAATGTCTAGTAGCACACAGCGGGCATGATTTTAGCACTGCATTTGATTGCCTGCGCGGCACACGTGGCTGAGAGCCTGGCGGCAGCGGTGCGGCCGGGCGCGAGGGCTGCTTACTGCTCCGTGCAGCTCGCCCGGCGGGCCGGTTAACCTGACACACGGCTGGTGAAATTTCAAATGATTCCTGAGCAAAGTCAAGCGTGTCCTGCCGATCCAATATGTCCATCACTTGTTGAAGGGAGGGATTGACTAGTTTCAAAATCTGTTCCCATATATGAACATCAGAAACGTTCTGTGCAATTGCATCACGTACCATAGTATCTGAATAAGGTAGTCCACATTGACACTCAAAAGCACAATCCCTAGTAAGGCCTTGCAAGGTTGCAACCCACTCCCGATTAGTCTGACCTGCCGTACGTTTTGTACGAAAGAAGGTATACCTTTTCGCAAGTACATTGACTGATTCTTTGAAATATGCATCTAATGCAGACAAAATTTCATCGTAGGACAGAGTTGCTAAGTCGCGTCGGGGAAATAATTTGACTATCACATGGTACGTTTGTACGCCGACCGAAGACAACAAAAATGGCTGCCGCTCGTTACCTTGAATTCTGTAGGCGGCGAGATGGAATCCAAATTGGCGTGACCACTCCGTCCAGCTTTCCAGTGCAGCATCAAAAGGACGAAAAGTTGGTGCAACTGCGTGTTGTGGCTGTGTTAGCGGTGGAGCGGCGGCTGCCGCGTTGTTTTGCATTGCACGTTAACCCTGGACGAGCTGTCCAAGGGCATCCAGTAATGCCTGCGTCTGCTGATTCTGTAAGCGATAAAATTCAGACAGCACATCTGGAGATGATGGCAAAGCCATTACACAAGTAAATCAGGGCAGTATAGTTAAGAACGCGGTATTGCCTCGTCGCCAATGTTGTGGTTCGCAGGAGAGCCAACACCGTGTTACTAGAGGAAGCCGAAAGGCACGCGTTTTAGCTCACGCAGTCTGGCGTGAGGTCTGGAACAGGTCAAGGAAATTGGATTTGAGAAAAAACGGACGTAGCTGGTGGAATACTTAACTTTAATCCATTAATGGTGAACGTCGCTCTTGACTGTACATGATTCAGTATCAATAGTAACTGGTAATGGCGCCTTGCTAGGTCGTAGCAAGTGACGTAGCTGAAGGCTATGCTAACTGTTGTCTCGGCAAATGAGAGCGTATTTTGTCAGTGAACCATCGCTAGCAAAGTCGGTTGTACAACTGGGGCGAGTGCTAGGAAGTCTCTCTAGACCTGCCGTGTGGCGGCGCTCGGTCTGCAATCACTGATAGTGGCGACACGCGGGTCCGACGTATACTAACGGACCGCGGCCGATTTAAAGGCTACCACCTAGCAAGTGTGGTGTCTGGCGGTGACACCACAATATCCATTCTTACACACGAACAAATATATTATTTAAGCATTTTAATTATTTCTATCCTACGTATAGAAAGGTAAAATTCCTCACATCTAATGCAACAACACTAAAGTGTTTATCAAGTTATTTATCCCTTTTAGAGTAAAAATACATTTATTATGGGGATTCTCTACTCCTTGTTCAAATAATTCAAAACCATTACAGTGTAATACTTGACATAAAAGCTTATAAACTAATACATGCATAATATTATCAAATTATTACTGCTAATTATTTTACCAGAAACATTATATTTACAGTTATGGGGTAGTGCACTTGCACTTCTGATTGGTCCTTTGTATCACTTTGTTTTTCTTAGTCCAGGGGACCGAGTAAGATGCTCTGCAATAGGTCTTGTGCAGATGTAGTTTCATATTATACTGGTAATCTTTTATGATTCCAGGGTGTTCAGTGAATACTTCGAGGTATCCAGATAATAATTCTGTTAATTGTCTAGCCTCTGAATCATCAATGCAAGATGCCTCCTGTACTTTCTCTTCTATTGTTGTGACGATATCACTCACATTGCTGGGTGCATCGTTATTTCGATTTTTGTGGCACATCTGTGGATGCTTATGATCCAACACTAACAACTTCTGTTTGCTGACAGAAATATTCATTTTTCTCATCAGCGGAAGGTTCGCACCGAACTCCCGATTCAGCATTAATGTTATGGGTCGCTGTTGGTACTTAAGTGCACATGTCCCACGGGCGAGATCAATTACAGCTTCTCTTTCCCGAAGGAAGTCAAGACCCAGAAGCACCGGTACTGACGAGTTATCCATTAGTAGGAACGTGCATAATAAGCGATCATTTCCCAAGGAAACTACCACCTGTGTCTGGTATTTTATACTCTGTGCCTTTTTTCCCAATGTCCCTATAAACTTACAATTTGCAACCAGCAAAATCGGCAATCTTCTTATCTCCGATACCTTCTTGAAAAACTGCATGTTCATAACTGATACATTCGCACCTGTGTCGAGCAGAATAGTGGTTGTTACACCATTTACAGCTCCGGTGACACTTGCTTGGATATTTTCCCTTTGTGGCTTATCAGAGACAGCAGGTTCCTGATACAGCTCATCTTCGATCCTGTTGCCATCCTGATATCGTATCATGTTTATTTTTTGTTCTGTTGACCTATTGCCTTCATTGTTGGCCTCGGTCACCTGGCGAAGGCCTACAGGGACCGAAATTAGTTTGTTGGCTTCTGAGTGTGTTGTTTCGTTTCCGAAGGTACCTCCACTGTTCTAACATTTTGTGAGTTTTCAGTCGGAGGAGGCCTACTTGGATCCCACCACGGTGGATATTGATTGCTTGGTATAGGTATAGCCTGTACGTAATTTATTGGCTGACCTGAATTGATAGAATTTTGCTGCAGCTGCCAATGACTTGGCCCTGGCTGTCGCCAATATTTACTGTCACCTCGCATATTTTTAGGCTTGTCTTTATATGGACTGTCTGACCTGTTGTCATTTTGTCTCTTTCAGTTGCTATTGTTATTGTTTGGGTTTTCATTGTGGTACGGCCTCTGATTACCATTCGGTTGTTGGTGTTCTTCGGCCTTTTGATAATTACTGTTATTATTATTAGTATAACCAAAATTTTGGCTGTAGGGATTCCTACTACTATTATTATTATTGTATTTTCCGTTACTATATGCTTTATTTTTCTTTTTCTTTGGACTACCTTAGCCCCTATTTCCATTATTTCCATTCCATGAATTTTTTCTATTAGGACTATTATCATTGCTGATCACGTCAGAATTTTTTCTGGTGACTTCTAGCACTAGATCCAGAGAATCAATTACAGACAGAAATTCTTTCAGATCGGTGTCTGTAACATTAAATAATTTTTCTCTAATATGTATAGGTAATCTAGCTTTTAACACTCGCAATAAGTCTCTGGTGGTTACTGGCTCATCCCAGTACCGGCTCATGTTAATATATGTTTCAAAGTACTTTCTTAAAGAACCTAACTTCAGATTGTATATTTCTGCATTGTAAACAATTTTACGGAGTCGCTCTTGAGTAGACGCTGACCAGAATTGATCAAGGAACGCCTTCTCAAAGTCATGGAAAGTCTTACAAGTTTCTGCTGCATTTAATACCCAGAGTGATGCATCACCAGAAATATGTGAAATCACAAACTGTATTTTCTGTTCTTCCGACCATGATTTTGGAAGAACACTTTTGAAGTTTCGAATGAAAACTACTGGATGTATGTTTTTCTTGCTTTCTTCGTTAAATATTTGGAACTGTCTATGCTTAATTAGGCTTTCTTCGTGCATCAAAGTAGTTAAGTACATGGAATTGCTATCATTCGCAGGTGGTGTGGTTACTTTATTACAAGTACATTCTGTTCCACTATTATTGTTCCTTGGTGTCACATATTGCTCTGGTAATATCGGTTGATTACCAAAATTTGGTCTTCCTTGTGGTGCATTAATATTCGCCGTCAGATTATCTGCGATCTTTTGTCTGTCAGTACCAGTGTTATCATTACTGTATACTGTCAGATTTTAAAAATTTTGATTTTCAGAGCTCTGCACCCTGGCTACTTCTGTTCGGACTTGCTTCCGGATTTCCGAGGGAATGTCCTCCTGCATTGTTTCCACAGCGGTAGCCAAGGCTTTGAATTGGTTCTCTAGTCTATCTACTTCAGTTTGAAGACTATTTACTTGAACTGGAATGTTTGTTAACAGTTCAAAAATGGCTCTGAGCACTATGGGACTTAACATCTATGGTCATCAGTCCCCTAGAACTTAGAACTACTTAAACCTAACTAACCTAAGGACATCACACAACACCCAGCCATCACGAGGCAGAGAAAATCCCTGACCCCGCCGGGAATCCGTTAACAGTTCAATAGTGGTTTTTACTGCATCGATCTCCTGCTTCAAATGGGTAGTAATAGCATTATCATGATCGACCAACACTTGATTTATCCTACGGACAATTTCTTTATCTCTTTTCAGAAAAATATTGTTTATATTTTTCATAAATTTCTTTTCCTTTTCTTGGTCCCTGAGCTCCTGTTGTTGTTTTCTATAAGCTTTTCCTGTCTACGTTTTTCCTTTTCCTGCTGACGTTGTCTTTCACGCCCCTGCTCTTTAAGTTCGCGTTGTTTTTCACGCTCCTGCTCTTTAAGCTCACATTGTTTTTCACGCTCCTCCTCTTTAATAGTAAACTTTTCAAATAATGCTGTTAGCATATCCTGTATGGACATAGCTTGAGCATTGCTAACTTCTGCCCCTTGCCCAGAAGAAATATTGCCATTAATTCCTAACTGGTTGAATCCAGGAGTGTCAGTTTGTTTTGGCAACTCCTCGGTTTTACTATCACTCATGACATCAGTTTCTAAATTATCATTCATAATTAAATTTTCTAATAATTCAACAGAAATGTGGGTAGATTGTTCTACCTGAGACTCTGATGTCATCTCTGCATCAGTATGCTCATTCGGTTTATTTTTCTTTTGTTTAACCATTCTATCACCAATATAGCACAACAAATATATAAATCACTGACAAGCACCAGTTGACACAAAATGATCTTATAACTAACACATAATAACACTCAAAAATATTATTCTCGCAGCCAGAATATTCAATTATTACTACTTATGGCTGGAGGTATTAATTACAATTTAAAATTGCACACGCAGTGAATGTTGTATGTGTGCTGCTGCTCAGTTACCGAATATGTACATCTGTTCCTACCTGAATTGACATTTGTGGACTGCACTGCTTATGTGAAGTTACTCGTGTGTCTAGCACCAGTGCAGATACAGATTCGTTCAGCAGTTTGGTAGGAAGATGTCAATGCTGATGAAACAAATAAATAAACAATGATTAATAGTTTGTTTTGGTACTCCGTACCTGTAATAGATCACAATTTCAATTATTAAAATGAATAAATGTGCATTGGTGGCCCCACGTTGGGCGCCAGTGTGGCGTTCGCTGTGTTATTCAGTGGTTTGGTATTTAACTAATTTGTAAATGGAAATGATAATCTTATTTTCTTATATTGAGTAACTACTAAATAATTTTTCTCCCGGCTAAAGATGTGATCAAGTTGCTAAAGAACTCCAAGTTAACGTCGTGTTAAAGTGTTGTCTGTAAGTTGTGTAAGTGTCACTAAATCACAGTTCACACAACAGATTCTATACAACTATTGATTAAGATGGAAGCAGTTATCTTCAGCAAAATGATCATTAAAACCATCGAATATCAGCTGCGCACAACACTGACGTATGTTACCTGAAACAATATTCTTCGCAACTCGTGCGTAATTAATTTCGGCTCCATACATCAGCTAGAAAAGTTTCTTATAAGGATCATGCTATGAGCACTGTTTTTAAAGAACCAATCTGATTCGAATCATTTTCATTAAAATGAGTTCGGGACCACCGGTGCACATTTATTTTTACACATTTGTATTACGTTGAGCATTTATGTCTGCAGAGTTGCGTAATTAGAATTTGCCGCTGTGATAATTGTTAAGATGGCGGCAGACAATTGATAGAAACTTTCTATTGTTAGAGCAAATAAGTATTTTAAATGCCTATTGAACTTTACAGAAACTCTACTTTCGTATTGTGCACTATTTAGACTTCATCAAGCAAACATTTGATTTGTTTCGAAGGAAAACACAGACAAACATGCGATACAAATCGCTATCATCAATGGCTGCGCTCCTTGCAGCGGAAAGAAACAATTAACACAGATAATGCTTACTGAGAGAGGAATTACACTTACAAATAATTATTCACTCATGTTTATAATAATAATGAACTCTATTTTCAAGTAATAATTAACAAATAATTACAATTTCTTAACAGACCTCAGTTTGATATGGGTCTTGCGTGCTGAACGTACAAAAGCCAACCAACAAAAGGTAAAAACAAAGGAAGACAAACGCAGATCATAAAAGCACTTTACAATTATCATTGTCTTTGTATGATACACATCGATATGTCCAATTATATCGTAGAATATTATATAAATAATTAATTCACTATAAGTTTTCATTGTTTTTTCATACGTCGAATACATAATGTTTATAACTGTTAGAGGCATAATTTCCTCTCGTTGCACTGTAGCCAAAAATTTATTTCGTGGATGTTACAATTGAAACAAGCTCCAGGGAATTGAGCCTCTCCCAGTGGCTTGGCCGACCTCTTCTCAGCCCTCTCGCCATGAGGAGATCATTTTGGCTACATTTCTTTTTGGGCACTGTCATTTTAGCCATTGCCATTTGTTAAGTGGTGGTCCCTCACAACTTCGTACTTATTGCCCTCAGCCTTTGATGATTTACCATTTACTGACGCAGTGCCCTTTCTTTAACCACTTATAGTCTCATTTATGTTTGCCATCTGGTCATTTTAGTGAACAACATGTGGTCTGTCGACTGCATTTTGATTTTTATGCGTTGCAGCAGTGTGGTGAAGAACATTTAATCTTTAGTTCAGGACCTCCGTTTCTGTATGGCATATTTTATGGACCGTTCTCCAAGGCCCTGTTTTTAGCTGTCATTCCTTCCATTGATTGAACTTAACATGTAGTTGTTTTTACCTCCTTTTTTTTGCCTTCGTGTTCTACAGTTGCGACATGAGTGCATATTACCCTAGTTGTTTTTGCACCCTAAAACAAAACAAAACTAAAGCAGAACTGTATGGCATGGTTACTTACTGGGTAGGACTGAAATAGGAAATTGATAAAATCATAAGTTACAATCACCAACTTTCTCCTCCAAATACCAAAATTTTTGTTGGCTCACACCTATGGAGGAGAAATGATATTACGATAAAATAAAATTGAGCTTGCATAGAAAGATTTAGGTGTTTATTTTTCGTGATTACTATTTGAGAGTGGAAAGGTAGAGAAATATTGGTAGTCTGCCAAACAGTTACGTGTTAATTGCAGAGTAATAATGTAGATGTAGATTATATATGACAGGAGATTAATTAGAGGATAGTTGGTACATTTGCTAAGCTTGCCACCTTTGCAAGATTTTGTGTTAATGCCGGAGTCTTTTTCCATCCTTCTCCTTGATACGTATGCAGTGTTGGATGTCTTGGACACGTCTATTCCATGCTGTGGTCAACTGATTTATTTACTTCTCTCTGTGTGGCAATTGCATTCAATCATATTAGTTTCTGTAGTGCTCTCTGTTTGTTTAACACTATCTCTTAAGTGTTAACCAGGTTGATTCAGTTGAGATGGTGTTGATTGGTGGAAGTACAATTTTACTGCACATTACTGTTTCCTGGTTTCTTGGTCTCCACTATTTGAATTTCTCTCTTTATTGCTCATTCCTATTTATCTTGTTATGATACACATTGATGTGTTAAGCTAATTTTGCTACAAGGATTACTGCCACATTTTGGACATACAAATCAGTAATTTAATGTATTGTAAATATTTTGACAATATTATGAAAAGGATAGGTTGCTATTCACCATATGGATGAGATGTTGAGTCACAGACTGTGCAGCTCTATATAGCGAGTAGCAATCCATCCTTTCGTACTATTGTCATATTTCATCCTGGTTTTTCCTTTTTATGTTTTGAATCAGTCATGGCCTGCAGGACAAGAAAATAATTTTAATTATGTATGGGATTTAAATATCTCTTGCAAGCATCTCTTAAAGCATTTGGGAATATTGACTATTTATACAGTTCATTTATTCACATTAAAAATTGTTTGAATTAGAGAATGATTCATTAACACACTTACAGAAGAAAGGAATAATCTGCTCTACCTCTAGTGAATGTAGCTCGAATGCAGAAAGGAGTGAAAAATACAGATAAGAAAACTCTTTGACAATCTACTTACTTTAATAACGTATCTGAAGGCAGCAAAGTGCTTTCAGGTGCAAATTACAGTGAGTTTTTCATAATTGTTGTTGTAAAATGATTTTTACATTACTTGCTACCAAGAAATGTATTCCATTTTCTCTTAAGCTGCATATTTGGTTCTTTTCAAGATAGTGTGAGAGCATTTTAATTTCAGGACCATTTGGTGAACAGGATGATGAACAAGTATTTGTCCAGAAAGTTGTACCAGAGACAGATCAGTTATTTGTGAGGTTGGCATCTAATGGGAAAAGGTACTGCAGTTTTAATTAACTATTTCATAAAGTTCATTAATTAATAAATCATTAATCAATTTAATTAAATGATTGACTTCTTTGGGGCTTCAAAATAAATCAAAGACATGGATATTTTCATACATCCATCTTCAGATGGATAGGGGAACAACGGTTGATAAATATATGTGAACCATTTAAGAACACTGTCAGCTCTGTGTCTGTATTTATTGTCACAGGGAGTGGCCGCATGGTTTGAGGTGCCATGTCACGGATTGCGCGGCCCCTCCCGCCAGAGGTTCAAGTCCTCCCTCGGGCATGGGTTTGTGTGTTGTTCTTAGCATCAGTTAGTTTAAGTAGTGTGTAAGTCTAGGGACCGATGACCTCAGCAGTGTGGTCCCTTAGGAATTCACACACATTTGAACATTTGTATTTATTATTTATTTAAAAACAACTGATTTTGGTGGTCCACTCCATGTTCATCAGACCCCTGTCTGGAAACTGGTGGTCGTATAATCAATGGCAGTCAACATCATACGCCACGGTCGCAGGTTCGAATCCTGCCTCGGGCATGGATGTGTGTGATGTCCCTAGGTTAGTTAGGTTTAAGTAGTTAAGTTCTAGGGGACTGATGACCTCAGAAGTTAAGTCCCATAGTGCTCAGAGCCATTTGAACCATTTGAATCAACATTGCAAGACCGCTACGGTCGCAGGTTCGAATCCTGCCTCGGGCATGGATGTTTGTGATGTCCTTAGGTTAGTTAGGTTTAACTAGTTCTAAGTTCTAGGGGACTAATGACCTCAGCAGTTGAGTCCCATAGTGCTGAGAGCCATTTGAACCATTTTGAATCAACATCATAAAAGAATAAAAAACAACAGTGTTCACAGTGATGCATCTAGTGCAGCCTATCAACCTTTGACTGACTGATTGATGGGTTGCACTAGACGCATCACACGTGAGTATGCAATGTTTTTGAACCTTTTATGGTGTTGATTACTATTGGTTATATGACAACCAATTACCATAAAGGGGCCAAGTGAAGGTGAAGTGACTACTGAAGCCAGTCACAAGATACAGAGCTGATGGTGTTATTCAGTGGTTCACATGTATAGATGTGGACTTTTGTCCTTTGATGAACTTAGGAACTTAAAAGCAATTATGAAGTTGGCAGTTGACTGAGTTACTCGATTCTCACATTAGAGTTACCATCACTCTTATCTTAAATGCCAATAATTTTTATAAGATAGATAGTAGATACATACTGATTTTTTTTATTTGACTTAATTATAATCATGTTATTTACTTTCTGTTTGTTGCAAGTGTTATGAAATATTTATGTGTGATGTAATCGCAGATGGAATTTGCTGATCATGTTTTTATTTTATTTGCTTGCATGTCAGTGTTTGGAGTACATTTTCAGATGCTAACACTATGGTTATGGTACTTTTTGTAATATGCCATCAATCCGTCTGCTTCTCGAGGTTTCCTAAGTGTTCATGTTGATTATCAAAATGCCTGTTTCCAGAGTCCCTATCATCATCACCTTCTAATATTGGAGTTCTCAACATCTAATAAGGTTTTATCCCTGCAGTAATATTATCATTTTTAAGTTTTGTGTTTAAATCAATATTTCTTTAATTGCAAATATAGACTCACCAGCCGTGTTCACTGCTTAACCTGGTTTTCCAGCTGTTCCTTTGTTTTCTCTCCCTAGTTTCTAAATTTCCCCTGACATCTTGTTTACTCTGTGATGTGACATGGTCCTGTAATGCAAAATGATTTTCTCTGTCTTGCTCTGAAGAAGAATGTTAATCCCTACTGTGTTATGTATGTGTACTTCTGCTCATCAGTCACAATCAGGGACTGGGTGTTGTGTTGTCCTAATCATCATCATTTCATCCCCATTGACGCGCAAGTCGCCAAAGTGGCATCAAATCGAAAGACTTGCACCAGGCGAATGGTGTACCCGACGGGAGGCCCTAGTCTCATGACATTATTATTATTATTATTATTATTATTATTATCTATTTTAATAATGTCTCCAAAAAGTAAATGCCATCAGTGACCAGCCCCAAATGATCAATTCCAAATAACAAATGTGTTCTGCTGCATACTCCTCACATTGCTTGCTGAACTGTTGTCTAAATCATTCATTTGTGAATAATTCATTGCCAGATGAGTGACACTGCAGTGATGCAGGAGACAGAAGCAGCTGAACTGGTTTACAGCCCAGTTGCCTAATTTGGTTTATGCATGGCATTCCTAAACCATTCAAGGTGATAACTGTAGTGCTTCTTAGATAAGGGCATTGCCTGCACCACACTTGCAATATTACCGGTGGATTTGGGCTGTTGAATATAAAGACACTATGATTTTAATGAAGCCTCTTTTTTTTTCCTTCTTTGATATGTGTGTCCTATGAAGGGATCAAAATCCATGTTCTCCATGCTGCTCTGCCCAAGCTTCTTCCATAATCGACTTGTAACTTTGTTAATTTCCACTATCATCCAGCATTCTTCTTCCTCTTCATCTCTTCGTTGCAGTCTTTTGTATCCAATATATAACTGAGGTAGAACATGTTCCTCATTCTTGTAATTTCCTCTCCTATTCTTAGAAGTATGTCTTCATTCCACTTTTTGTCAGTCCATTTTACCTTGAATATTTTTCTCCACTGTGACATTTCAGAGCTATCTAGATTTTTTCTCTTTATTTTGACTGCCCGTGGTTCACTGTCATGTTGTACTGCTCTCCAAACAAGCAACTTGGCAAAGCTGTTTCCTAGATGTAGCAGCATTCTTTTTCCTGTTAGCAAAACTTTCACTTCTTCAGAAGCTATTTTACACATAGATGTTCTACTTGACTCCTCCAAACAGTTTCCATTTTCTTTCACCAAATGTCTAAGTACCTGAAGGGCTTTACTTATTCCTTGCTCTCTCCATCAAACAATATTTTGAAGGAACCTCCATATTTGCTGATTGTCGTCACTTTGGCTTCCGTACATTGACCCTCATCGCCTGTAGTGCTTTCACCAGTACTGTCAACACTGCTTGATCATCTGCATACTTAATAAAATTAAGTCTCTTAAGGAGATGCATAATTAATAGGTATTATACAGCTAACTTAAATATGCCAAAAAAATTAAATTTGTGGCACCAAAACAATATTCTTATGTTGAATTCACAGACTCATTGCACCAGTGCTGAGAAATGCATCAGCATTTCTCTGTTGCCTTTTTTTACCAATTTACAGACAGCAAAAGATATCATGTTTCCGAATGTGAAAGAATCGTCCCATTAAGAAGCTTTTGCGTGAAACCATTTTGTTGGCCACTTTGGCAAATCTCTTGTCCTTGGCCACTAATTCATTTTAGAATCTTTGTATGAATTTTAAAGCACTGAATTTAGTTCATGAAGATACATCTGAGATTTCACAAATACCTCAGGTAACAATTATTCTATTCCATTGTGGCATTGTGACGCAGCAACCTTATTATGGCTAATATTAAAAACAGTTGTAGGTTGCACAGTGTTCTTTATTAACTCAAGAACAACATGTTACGCCCAGATAGGACACCACATGGTTATCTGAAAATATGAAGGGAGGATGATATTGCAGTTCATCCGACATGATCCTATCTGGACTACTACAACAGCAAAGTGAGGATGAGAAAACAAGTTAAATGAAATGGCATAGCAATACATATACTATGATAATTCACCTAAAAGTTTTTTAAAGTTACTACCATACACCAATTACACTGAGAGGACAAAGTCATTCAATACCTCTTACTATCGTGCAGGACCTCCTTTTGCCCAGCGTAGTGCAGCAACTGAATGTGATATGGACTCAACGAATCGTTGGAAGTCCCCTGCAAAAATATGAGCCATGCTGCCTCTATAGCCATACATAACTGCATAAGCGTTGCTGGAGCATGATTTTGTGCAGGAATGGCTCTCTCAATTATGTCCCATAAATATTCTGTGGGAGTCATGTTGAGCAATCAGGGTGGCCAGATCATTCACTTGAATTGCTCAGAATGTTCTTCAAACCAGTCACGAACAGCTGTGCCCCAGTGACAAGGCACATTGTTATCCATAAAAATTACATCTTTTTTTTTAGGAACATGAAGTCCATGAAAGGCTGCAAATGGTGTCCAAGTAGCCAAACATAATCATCTCTAGTCAATGATTGGGTCAGCTGGACCAGAGGACCCCGTCCATTCCATGTGAACACAGCCAACATTATTATGGAGCAACCACATACTGCACAGTGCCTTGTTGACAATCTGGATCCATGGCTTTGTGGCATCTATGCTGCACTTGAACCCTCCAATCAGCTCTTACCAACTGAAATCAGGACTCACCTGACCAGACAACAGTTTTCCAGTCATCTAGTGTTGAACCGATATGTTAATGAGCCCAGGAGAGGTACTGCAAGTGATGTCATGCTGTTAGCAAAGGCACTCACATCAGCTGTCTGCTGCCATAGGCCATTAATGCCAAACTTTGTTGCACTGTGCTAACGGACACATTCATTGTACATGTCACATTAATTTCAGCAGTGATTTCACACAGTGTTGCTTGTGTATTAGCATTGACAACTCTTCGCAAATGCCACTGCTCTCAGTCATTAAGTGAAGGTCGTTTAATGTGTCTTGTGGGCTTGCCAAACTTTTTGGGGGTCAGAATGTAAGAATAGTGTTTACCAGCTCTAGTAAAATCCAAGCTCAGTAATTTGCTGCCCCTGGCATATATAAACTTGCCCAGACAGGGAGGGATTTCAAAACTAGGTTTCAGGAACATCTACTCACAAGGAAGTGACAGAAGCATAATTTCACCTTTGCAGAACATCTCAAATCCAGTTCCCACCAACCACACACACATGAAAACCTAATGGTTTTACACCACACTCCCAAAGGGAAGAGACTCAAACTTATTAAAGAGATAGGATTTGTTGCCTAATGACCAGTTGACCAGTAAAAATCAAGCCTACTATGGCTCCGTGTTTCCCATTTTTGAAGAACTTACAACTTTTTAGTTCTTCTTATTCCATATGACCAAGGCCAGTATTATTTATAACTGTATATCTTCATTGTTTCATTTTAGCTTTATATTTATTGTCGGGTCTTTTCTTTTATTATTGCTTTTAGAAATTTCACTTTTATTGTACAGCAATTGCATCGATGAGCTTTAATGTCTATGCCTCCATACATAGTTTCTGACCTTATATGATGCAAATTACATGCACTTGCATTTTTATTCTAATATGGTTTACATTTTAGTGTGGGTCTTGGAATATTCAATTCCCTAATGATTTCTGTTCTGGAATGTTCCATGCATCTAGCTCCAGCTACCATTTCGTGCTGTGTTCAAAGTCTATTAATTCCCATCTTGCAGCCATAATCAGGTCAGAAACCTTCTCATGTGAGTCACCCGAATACAAATGGCAGCCTTGCCAGTGCACTGCCCTTTGTCTATGTGATACTGCCGCCATCTGTACATGCGCATATCGCTATCCCATGACTTCTGTCACCTCAGTGTACAGGTACGATACCAAATGGAAGAAACTGAAAAATATGCCGTAAAAATAGACTGTAGAAAAACACCAGCAACAGGGAGCGATAGAGAGCAGAAGGAGACCGCCAATGCCAACCTTTTATGGGGTATCTAGAAAATAACTTCCTATCTCCCAAAATGCCAAACCCTTAGTCTGGTTCAGCTGGACTCAGGGTCAAGACACCCTGCCTTCATTCCTTCACAATCTCAACACCTGTCCTGCTCAACTCAGCCTGCCACCTTCCTAAAGTCGACCTCCTCCAGTCTGATGGCTCCATCTACACCTATGTCCACATTAAACCCACCAACAATACTTGCATTTTGACAGCTGTCACCCCTCTCACACCAAAAAATCCCTCTCAAGCAGCCTGACCACTTGGGGATGGCATACCTGCAGTGACAAGAATTCCCTTCCCCAGTATGCTGAGGGTCTCACGAAGGCCTTCAAAGACGGGCACTATTTCCCAGGATTCCCCAGAACCAGTCTGCAAAAAAGATCACTGTGCCATTTCCCCCTCACACCCCACAATCCTCCCACCATCCCCAGGAAACGGCCACAAAGGAGTGCCCCATTCATCACCCAGAAGAGCCCCCACACCCACGCAATGAAAATAACTGAACCACATCCTTCACCAGGGCTTTGGTTACAAGACCTGCCCTAACCACCCACTCACCACTTCCTATTGCAGTCCTGTCACAGGTTTCCTACGAAAACAGCTATGTCATTTACCAGCTCTGCTGAAACCATTGCACGGCTTATTGTATTGGTATGACTACCAACTTGCTGTCCATCAGGACGAATGGCCACAGCCAAACTGTGACCAAGAGCAAAGTAGACTACCCTGTGGCACAACATATAGGTGAGCACAACATGCTTCATTTCAGTGGTTGCTTCACTACCTGAGCCATCTGGATCCTTTCCTACGTCACCAGCTTATTTGAACCACACAGATGAGAGTTAATCTTACAATACATTCTCCGTTACCATAATTATCCCGGTCTCAACCTACTGTCCTCACACCCTCCACCCAACAGTTCCAATGCACTCTCTTCTATCATCTCCTTCCCATTCTCATCTCCCAGCTTCTTTGTTTGTCATCCTCTGTCAGTGCTCCCGCCCATCTTTCCCCGATCCTCTCCTTTTCGCTCTCCCCCCCCCCCCCCCCCACACACACACACACATCCCTGTCCCACAAGCTTCTGATGCCACGCCTCTTAGCATTCTAGCTCCTGCACACTCTGCCGGACAGAGTTCCTCTGTTACCACACCTGTACACTACTGTCCCTTCCCTTTCCATGCCCAGCTGCAACCCCTTGTGATAGTAACATCCTGGCCTGAGCTGCCACAGTTGGCAGTCGTGTGTGTGTGAGGTGTGTTTGCTCATGTGTTTGAATGGTTTGTGGTTCTGTGCTTCTCTTTTGCTGAAGAAGGCTGTGGCCAAAAGCTTTATGTGAGTGTTTTGTAATTGTGCCTGTCTGTAACTTAATGTGTCTTCTTTATGGTAAGTAGCAATCTATCTTTTCCTGCTGTTTAAAAACATTATAAATACTTATTTGATTAATAATCACACCTGACAATGTTTTAGTTCTAAAAAAGGGAAAGAAAAGTATTCTGTTTAACAAAATATTACTAGATATGCCAGAAAAAAAGAAGAAAAAAATAGCCATGACAAAGAATTGAACTGGACCAGCAGTTTTAGTAGTCATAACATCTCAGCAACGTGGCTGCCGACTTTGCTGTACTAGACACAAAGAATGACAGGTAGCTTTAAAACGTAACCACCCTAATAATTTGAACATTATTAACTTTTGACCCCACATAATATTAATAAAAATGTTTATTTTAGACACTCTTATGATGTATAGCATTGAAAATACGATTTTTTGTCATCAGCTTTGACCTCCATTTTTCAAAAACTAGGGCGTGTCTGGCTAAAAGCTGAAGCACTTATGACATTATTTTCAATATAGAACATCATTGCAAAACTTGATCAAAATCGGAGCCCCACATCAGACTCTCCCGTTGTAAGCGGCAGTGGATGTTGTTGTGTACATCTTAAATCATCTTGAATCTCTCAGCTTGCATGACTGGCTATCATTACACATAAATTTTTCTCTTCATACAAAAATGAAAAAATCTTTTATTGATAAATTCACTGTAAAATATAAATTAGAAATAATGCTAACATCCACAGTATGTAACTCTAATTCTTCTTCAATGTGTTTCTTTCATTTTTCTTACAGGGTGTGTGTTATAAAAGCTGTAGATGGTAGCACAATAACATCATTTTGTGTTCATGAGTGTGAAGGATCAAGTCGTATGGGCTCCAGACCACGACGATTTATATTCACTGGTCATAGCAACGGAGCAATCCAGATGTGGGATCTTACAACAGCACTTGATCTCTCTAGTCGTGGAGAACCAGGTGATTAATGTAGGGGAATTTAATGGAGTGGGTACAGAAAATGTATTTGTACATTAGCATATGTAGTATAATACAAGTCAAATGTTAAAGTTTGGATGACATGAGTTTATTTTATCTTTCATATAATTTGCAGTATGCATAGTATTAACTGTCAACCATTTGTTGTAATTAGTATGGAACCCTTGTGATTTCAGTGAATCAGATGTCAGGAGGGCCAACAGCTGAAGAACTGCTTAAGCTGCTTGATCAATGTGATCTCAGTAATAGCCATTGTTCCACACCATGCATTTCACCATGTCCGTCAGCAGCAGCAAATTCTGCAGCACGCATCAAGACTTCAAATGTTGTTTTTCTAAATCAGTCACAGGAATCTAGTGAACGTATTAGCAATGGAACGCCTTGTTGAATGTTGAACTGCGAACATGAATGATCGTGTTGTATTACAGACATTTGTATGTGTTCAGTGTTACAATTTTTATTATGAAGCATGCGTGTCTATTTTCTTACTGGATGTGATGTGTATGAATGTGTTTTGTACTATTTGCATATATATTTCATGATTCATTAACAGTGGATCTTATTAAAAATAAGAAAATGAAATTTTAGTAATCATCAGATAGTGTGAGTATAACATTACCAATCATTTCAGAATTTTAACTTTGACATTTTGAAAAGAGTGATGAGAAGAGGAGAATTCGAGTGAAGTAAAGACTTGCCCCTATTAACATTGATGTTTGACATTCAGTTCTGCTTTCCCTTTCCTTTATTTCCACCCACCTCTTACAGTTTTCTCTACCCTTTTCTACTTTTCTAGTATTTTTTGTATGGCATATTTTCATGAACTACAGACCTTGCCGAGGTGAGGTGGTTTGCATGCCATACGATATAGATGGCTGTAATGTAGGTGCTATCACAACAAAGGGATATATGTGGAGAGGCGGATAAACATGTGGTTCCTGAAGAGGGGCAGCAACTTTTTCAGTAGTTGCAGGGTCAACAGTCTGGATGATTGACTCATGTGGCCTTGTAACATTAGCCAGAATGGACTTGCTGTGCTGGTACTGCAGATGACTGAAAGCAGGGAGAAACTAATGCCATTACCTTTCCCTAGGGCATCTGGCTCTGCTGTAGGGTTAAATGAGGATGGCATCATCTTGGGTGAAATATATTGCATCATCTTGGGTAAAATATATTGCAGGTAAAATAGTCTGGCATTTGGATCTCTGGGTGGGGACTACGAAGGGGGATGTCGTCATCAGGAAAAACAAAACTGGAATTCTGTGGCTTGGAACATGGAGTGTTAGATCACTTATTGGGTAGTTAGAGAATTTAGAAAGGGGAATCGATAGGTTGAAAAGACATAGTGGCAATTAGTGAAGTGCGGTGGCAAGAACAACAGAATTTCTGGTAAGATCTGTACAGCTGTATCAATACAAAAACAGATAGGGGTAATGGAGGAGCAGGCCTGATATCATCAAATGTAAAACAAGGTCAACGGAATGAATTAAATCAGATGATGCATTTGATAGATCTTATTTTGGTTTATTCACAAAGCATATGTCATCTAATAACGTCTGGAACACTGTGTGGGCCAAAGATATAATATAAACATGCCTGCTCAAAAAAACGAGATGTATGAATGTATGAAAGGAGAAATGAACATTCTTTAAGCTGATAAATTTTTCACTCTTCAACTATCTGTCTCTTCCTGTCTGGGTTTCTGGGTGGACGTGCTGCATTTGTGAACTATGTGTAGTTGAGTAAAAGCTTTTACAATATATCTTATGGAAGATGAGGCAGTTTCTTTCATACTTAAATTATTCATCTGGAAAATGATACCTGGAAACACAGCAACCTGCAGTCTTCGAGTATAAGGGTGATCTGATTTGTGATTGTATCATACTGCATTACTGGTCACAGCACGGGACAATGTTTTTGTCTCTCCAAGAAAGAGGGGATAAATATCATCCTGTTAAAAGGAAAATAAATATATTAAATACATTAATCAGTTAGACTGTTTCAGTGGTGATCGTAGTGAGAGACTGTGGAGATGCGAACTTTTTGATGTGTGAATTGTTGCTCATGAAAGTATCTGCCAGCCCCACACCTTAAAATAATCCACATTAGTCAGACACCTCCTTATGGCCCCAGTTATTAAATGCAGCATTGTAACTGGTGACTATAAAAGGGATGGTGTCAGGTATAGATAATTGAAAGAATTAAAAGATGAGACATTGTGAAAATTTTCCATTGTATCAATCATGTTTTGTTTTCTTTGTTGAATGAAACGAATAATGTTGCCAGGAGAAAGAGAGTAAGGATCATAAAGAAGGATATGCATGGACAGAGAACAAAATTTGTATGGAAACTACCAGAAAAAGAAACTGTGAAGCCCATCGAGAAGGTAGGAAAATTCTAACTTATAACTTGCATTGGCTGCACTTGGGAGCACCTCACTTGTATCTAATAGCAGTAGTACGTCTCCCTCCCGTCCTAAAAAATGGAGCATTTTAAACTGTGGCAAAAGAGTGTATTTATTAAAAATATTTGTTTCTGGAAATTTTGATTGAGAGTACGTGTGGCAACAATGAGTTGCAATATATTGTCACAACACGTCGCAAGATAATTTACCAAATTTTCTTAGAGTAATTAAGAAAAGGATATTTATTTTAAAATTTTGCCATTAATAAATGACAAGGATGGAAATGGACACAGCAGATAATTAATTCAGTAATTGATGTACAAGTACAAAATGTCAGTGCAACTAACACGACGACAAATGAGTGAGTGTGAAAATGTTGGTGAATCAGACAACAGTTGCGATTATTATTTAAGCTCAGCTATGATTGAGGACAGTATTGTGATTAATGATGTGACTTTACGTAGGGTAGATGAAATAAATTCACGAATATCACTTGGAAGCATTTTTTCACGAGGCTAGTGAAAGGCACAGTAGCGCAGATTCTAGTAGAAGTGAAACATCCGCATCAGGTGAAATGGACCTAAATCTGGTCAGATATGACTCACTAGGTGATCAAAATTGTACCCCAACATTGATACAACTTATGCAAGGGATGATGAAAACTCTTAATGATTTTAGGAATGAACGAATACAAAAAATTATTAACTAACACAATAATTAAAGAACAAACATAACAGGAGAGTACTGATCTAACATAAAAATTTAATAATTTAACACAAAAAGTCAAAGATTCTTCAAAACAACAAACACAAACATTTAATGATCTTAGGAATCATGTGTCAAAAATTTGATCACTTTCAAATGAACAAATGCAAAACTTTGATGACCTAAGTAACAAGTTACACACCGACCAGTCAATAATTTAAAATGTAAGTTGTCCAAAAAGGGAAAAGAATTAAGGTGGAGTTATTCACAGATCTTTCTCAGAAAATAGGTAAGCTAGATAAAAAGGTATCGATGTTGACAAAGCACGGAAGGAAATGGCAGGTAAGCTGTAAAACATGAGTGACACACAGATAAAAATGCAGGGGACTTGATCGGAAATTAATAAAAGTATAAAGGAGATCCAAGGTATTATTAGCGAATTGCACACTATATTTAAAGATTTGCCTGAGGAAGTACAGGAACTGTTAGTAGATCTGAATAATTTAAAATGGAGCAGTAAGTTCATAAAGAAAACCCAAGAATGAATTGATAGGGATGTAAAGAACTTAATGGAGAGAGCCAAATCAAGATTACTAGATAAGGGTATCACACTAGCACAGAAACAAGAGCATAAGGCTTATGTGGAATGGATCGAAGAGGTAGTCAAGGAGAAGGAAAGTCAACTAATTTCCAGGATTGAATCAGCTTTAAAGGCAGTGGAAGAAAAACTGTGGAACAGTTTGACTAATGGTACTGATATCACAAAGGAGCCACTAATTGCTAGCGATCAGGTGCAATCTGGCAGAATAGAGAGCTGCAATATCTGTCTGCCGTTTAACACTATTCCTTAAGGTGGACTGGAAGGAGAGTCAGTGCCAATGTCAATACCAACTGCAACGACAGTAGCTGACAGCACCTCCTGCCTGTCTACTCTTGTAGCTGATGAAGGGTAACTACGGCATGGGTAGTTTCTGATTTTTACCACAGAGGGTAAAAGATTGCCCCCCTGCAACTGGACTGAGGCACAGAAGATCATGTTTGTTGTGGGGTAGACCCAAGGTGTGAGAGTGCCTTCTTGGACAAATTCTGATCCATAGCACCCAAGAGAGGCTAAAGCAAGAGTTATTTAACTCTGCACCATTCAACGGTAAACATGGGGGACTGCAGAAATATTTTGAAAAATACCTAAACAAAAAAATATATATGGAGAAATCCAGTCTCTCATGGATGTACTAAAAATACTGAAGTCACCTACCAGCACATATCAAGGAAAACTTGATCACTATACCCAAGAATGATGTAGAATACTTTTTATCTATTCTGGCTTCGATTGACCTCATTTACGGAGAGAGGCAGTTGCAACCACAGAAGAATAATGTGCAAAGTGAACACCTGCAAAATAGCGGACTGCAAAGTAGTTAAGACGGAAGCAATCAACACGGTGGGCACCCAACCACCCATGTAATAATAACACACAAGAGGTAACTATGGTAACTTGGGAAACCAAGGACACAAACAAGGCTTTAAAGGAAACCACAACCTTAATTACAATGGACCAGCATATGTTGAATAGAGTGGTTTCAGACAACAGATTCAAAATGTAACCCAAGCAGGCAGTAATAACCAATATAATAATTGACGAGGGCTGACCAGTGATAGAAGGGCAGGTAGTCCTCCTCCTGGTGGCTACAACCAGTGGAATAACAATTATATACTGGGTAGAGGCCAAAGTCAAAGAGAATTTAATTTATGGGCATCACAAGACACAAACTGGTGAAGTCAAGACCACACTGTGCATATAGTGGAGGTAACCCAGAGTGGAGAGATTACTCTCCTTGACTAATCAGGAAAAGCAAAACAGGTCACTATAGGCCCCTGCTGTCAGACTGATGAAGGGATGGGGATACACAATTAATTCCTAATTATTTTCTGTGATATTACAAAGAAGTAGATGTCAAGGAAGACTTGTACTAAAATGTAGACTTTCACAGCCAGAAATATGTCCATTATAATTATCCGGGCTGTTATTCCGTGGTCGGTTGATGAATTCAGTGCCAATTTCCAACGCGGACATGGAATTTGGCGGCAGTCAGTAGCGAGCCAGTGGGTATGTTGGACCTTCCATCGAGCTACGGACCCCCTTGAAGATGTCTCCCGCAGTCAGAGACGAAACGTTGGGAATTGACACTGAATTCATCAACCGACCACGGCATAACAGCCTGGATGATTATAATGGACAAGGAAGACTTGTGTCAGGAAAATGTGTACAATTTGGAAGAGAACAGAAGAAAATCTGCACAGGCCTTAATAAATGCCAGAGCAGCTGATTCTGATATGCACATTGTACTGGATTCAGGTGCATCGACAAATGTAATCTCACAAGGTTTACTTAATGTATTCCAAAAATGAACACACATAACAACCTTCACTGTGCAGAACTGTCGAATCTTGCCTGCAGTAGGGAGCAAATCTAAAGGGGTGGCACTTCAAGCATTAGTACCCATTATTATTGAAAAAATTTCTGTAAAATGCATTTTTCTAGTAGTGGAAAAACGTGTAGTTAACTGTCTTATTGGTATGGATACCTTCCGACAGTACAATGTACAGATTGACATAGCTCAGAGAAACTGCTTCTTTACAATTAGTGAATGAAGATTATCAGTAGATTTAATCAGAACCAGTACAGTTGAAAACAAACTCCTGACAATTACATACATTTAAGTACAATTGTCTTATTCAGATGTATTGTTCTGTGTTGCACAAAAAGACGAACAGCTACATGAAGGAAACATGGATCTAGCACTAGCACAAGTTGTATGTGAGAAGACCAGAAAGAGGAGTACAGGAATTATTACTATGGTATGCACATTGTAATCTCCCTCCTCATTCCTTCTGTTTTCCACATTAAACAATGCCCAGTCCGAGTAATTAATAAGCAAAGTTTATTTTATGAGGATTTGAGAGGAGCGAAGATTACAGTAAACTTTCAAGTTTACTTAGCTTGTCATGTTGACATGGCTCCAGTTCTTCTTGTCTAGCGGGGAATTCTTGAAGCTGAAAATCTAACATCAGGTCCTCATGGTTTGTTTGAACTAAATAGAATTTTTTCACTTAAATATATGTTCCACTGATTTTCTCACATTTTAGTATGTCATACAGTATTTTGATTTGTCACGTTGAAAAAGGCGAAATTACATTGTTCACACAAAAATATGTCTGATCACATCTGAGGCAAGCTTATGACACTCTCACTCTGCAGAAATAACCATACTCCAAAGGGTTTACAGTTGTTCTTCACAAAAGAATTCCTACTAGTTTTTGTTATATTATTAATTTAGATTATTATCCCATAAATGAATCCAGAAATAAACATAGTAAACAGTACAGGATTGTGTAATTAATAATAGAAATTTTAAGTGCCCAAATAATTCATAATTTCAAATGTTTAAAAAAAAATAATTTTAACTGTACATTCAGAACTAGTACTTATCGATTATAACACCGAAACTAAAATATTTTATAAAATTATTCCTTTTCATAAATTTTAGCTTGAAATATAACATATTGTGTACAAAATTATATGGAAGTTTTCAGAAAAGCTACTGAGACCTGTCCAAAATTCGAAAAATAATACTGGAATCGACAACTATTGTTGAGGAAAGGTAATGCTAGAGGAGGATGTCCCCTTACAACATCCCCCCTCACGTAATATGGAATGTGTTTACAATATATCGTGACCTACTATAAGGTTTGCGAAACGGTGTAAAAAATGATGCCAAAACATAGAATACAGATTGTCAAAGTTAATTTCCAAAATTACAAGAAAATTTTATGTTGTGTGATCATCACTTCCCTATGAACACAAGTATACGTTAGCATACAAAAAACTGCAAAAGGTATACAAGAAAATACATAACATCTGACAAATTTCTGATTACAACAAACAGGGTTCTTCTTGCTTACAATTTGTCTATAGTTCAAATAAGTGTGAAACCTGAGTAGTGAAATGGCAAAATTAACATATAGTGACAATTTCCAAATTTATGGACAAAATTCACATGAAGTTGCTCTAACATATCTAGCTTCATACAGAATGGTCTAATGTAGTGTAATCTTTTAAGTCTCTTTCGGCATAGCAATGAATGAGGTTTAAGTGTCTGTTGTTGTTGTTGTTGTTGTTGTGGTCTTCAGTCCTGAGACTGGTTTTATGAAGCTCTCCATGCTACTGTATCCTGTGCAAGCTTCTTCATCTCCCAGTACTTACTGCAACCTACATTCTTCTGAATCTGCTTAGTGTATTCATCTCTTGGTCTCCCTCTACGATTTTACCCTCCACGCTGCCCTCCGATGCTAAATTTATGATCCCTTGATGCCTCAGAACATGCCCTATCAACCGGTCCCTTCTTCTTGTCAAGTTGTGCCACAAACTCGTCTTCTCCCGTATTCTATTCAATACCTCCTCATTAGTTACATGATCTACCCATCTAATCTTCAGCATTTTTCTGTAGCACCACATTTCGAAAGCTTCTATTCTCTTCTTGTCTAAACTATTTATCGTCCATGTTTCACTTCCATACATGGCTACACTCCATACAAATACTTTCAGAAACGACTTCCTGACACTTAAATCTATACTCGATGTTAAATAATTCCTCTTCTTCAGAAACGCTTTCCTTGCCATTGCCAGTCTACATTTTATATCCTCTCTACTTCGACCATCATCAGTTATTTTGCTCCCCAAATAGCAAAACTCCTTTACTACTTTAAGTGTCTCATTTCCTAATCTAATTCCCTCAGCATCACCCGACTTAATTAGACTACATTCCATTATCCTTGTTTTGCTTTTGTTGATGTTCATCTTATATTCTCCTTTCAAGACACTGTCCATTCCTTTCAACTGCTCTTCCAAGTCCTTTGCTGTCTCTGACAGAATTACAATGTCATCGGCGAACCTCAAAGTTTTTGTTTCTTCTCCATGGATTTTAATACCTACTCCGAATTTTTCTTTTGTTTCCTTTACTGCTTGCTCAATATACAGATAGAATAACATCGGGGAGAGGCTACAACCCTGTCTCACTCCCTTCCCAACCACTGCTTCCCTTTCATGCCCCTCGACTCTTATTTCTACCAGCCCTCATCTTTTTACCTACTTGATCGTCTGCTGCCTTCACTACTTCATCCCTCAGAGCTACCCATTCTTCTTCTACTGTATTTCTTTCCCCCATTCCTGTCAATTGTTCTCTTATGCTCTCCCTGAAACTCTCTACAACCTCTGGTTTAGTCAGTTTATCAAGGTCCCATCTCCTTAAATTCCCACATTTTTGCAGTTTCTTCAGTTTTAATCTACAGTTCAAAACAAACAGATTGTGGTCAGAATCCACATCTGCCCCCGGAAATGTCTTACAATTTAAAACCTGGTTCCTAAATCTCTGTCTTACCATTATATAATGTATCCGATACCTTTTAGTATCTCCAGGGTTCTTCCATGTATACAACCTTCTTTCATGATTCTTGAACCAAGTGTTACCTATGATTAATTTATGCTCTGTGCAAAATTCTACCAGGCGGCTTCCTTTTTCATTTCTTACTCCCAATCCATATTCACCTACTATGTTTCCTTCTCTCTCTTTTCCTACTGTCGAATTCCAGTCACCCATGACTATTAAATTTTAGTCTCCCTTCACTACCTGAATAATTTCTTTTATCTCATCATACATTTCATCAATTTCTTTATCATCTGCAGAGCTAGTTGGCATATAAACTTGTACTACTGTGTAGTAGGCATTGGCTTCGTGTATATCTTGGCCACAATAATGCTTTCACTATGCTGTTTGTAGTAGCTTACCTGCACTCCTATTTTTTATTCATTATTAAACCTACTCCTGTATTACCCCTATTTGATTTTGTATTTATAACCCTGTATTCATCTGACCAAAAGTCTTGTTCCTCCTGCCACCGAACTTCACTAGTTCCTGCTATATCTAACTTTAACCTATCCACTTCCCTTTTTAAATGTTCTAACCTACCTGCCCGATTTAGGGATCTGACATTCCATGCTCTGATCCGTTGAATGCCAGTTTTCTTTCTCCTGATAACGACGTCCTCCTGAGTAGTCCCCGCTCGGAGATCCGAATGGGGGACTATTTTACCTCCGGAATATTTTACCCAAGGGACGCCATCATCATTTAACCATATAGTAAAGCTGCGCATGTCCTTGGGAAAAATTACGGCTGTAGTTTCTCCTTGCTTTCAGCCATTCGCAGTACCAGCACAGCAAGGCCGTTTTGGATAGTGTTACATGGTCAGATCAGTCAGTCATCCAGTCTGTTGCCCCTACAACTACTGAAAAGGCTGCTGCCCCTCTTCAGTGTCTGTTAATGTTACGTAAAAATGAATAATAAAGTATTATAGAAAAATGTTACCATAATAACCTAATGTAAATGAACATAATACAAAAGTGAATCATTGTTCCTACAAAACATAGTACATACCACAAGTGTAAGCATATTAACCATCATAAAGCAGACTTCAGATGTACAGAAGTATCTGATACATAATATATTAACTACAAGAATATTGATTACACCAGTTTTTATGCCTCAGTAACCAACATAGCATGAGGACCAAACTCAATGTGTGAAATCAGAAATATATACATCTTGTTATACAGTCTATGCACAATTTATGATCACAAACGTAAATGTCTCCCACACTATTTGCTAATTGTTCATACAGACTAACCTATGTACATACTACCCCTAGAAGATTCATTTACAGTTGATAAAAATATTACATACTGAAGTTGAGATAAGGAAATTCATTGAGATGTATGACTACTAACCTAACAGTGCCTAATTTTATCAGGTTCTGATAATTATTTACAACATGGTTCATAGAACATATCCCTGAACTTTTTAAGTTCTCACTTTTCTGTGTTGAACATAACGAATCATCAGTCATAGAACATCAACCTTCCACAGCATTGAATCCTAGTCAAACAAGATTGAAAGTTACATAATGTGTTGGGAAGATAATCCCCCTGCTTGAAAAAATATACAATTATGTGAAATAACACTGTCCATAGCAGTGAATTCTTTTCTAAAAAAATAGGCCCTTGAAATTTATATAAATACAAGAATTTTGCATATAGGATAATTTCTTGGCTAACAGTTTGCATATTTCAGTCACAAGACTGATGTAGTTGACATGCTTGGGTACATTACCCAGCACCTATAAGCTGTTTGGACTAACAAGGGTGCAGCCATACAGGAATATGGGAGTGGATCCACCCACTGCTTTCAGTTTCCTCCCCAGATTTTTCATCACATGCTCCAACAGATAGGTAACTTTCTGTCTAGCTTTCTCATCGAATCCTGAAACATTGTTTCATGTACTTAGTATAATCCCAAACATCACTTGGCATATGTTTTGCCTATCTATATTGAAAAAAATAAGTATTCAGGGTGTAAGTAAGAATGGATTAAAAAGTGTTCTCACATATGGTACATTAATAAACAGAGCTAAATGCAATGAAAAAATGAACTAGTAAGGCAATGTACGCACATATTGTGTATTGAACTGGGGATCTAGAAACGACGGAGAGGCTTCGTGCCACCGTAGCCCTCAGTGATTCACAACCTCGCAACAGGCCACAGCAGTCCACCCACCCCACCGCTGCCCCACACCGAACCTAGGGTTATTGTGTGGTTTGGTCCCCAGTTAGGGGGTTCTTACGGATCAGATCTTAGATTTAGAATACACAAGTCTGTATGCATTAGGATGCAGATTTTCAAGAATTTCAAATGGTCCTATATAAATATTGAAGAATTTCCTTATCTCAGATGTCAACACTTTAGATTTCTCTTCGGCTTTCACCAACACAAGATCTCCTACCTCACACTTAGAAAATCTGCCTTTACCATCATGTCTCTGCCTTCTCCTGTCCCCCTGTTTTTTCATCATCTCCCTGACATACTCTTCTCTCTCTCTTGTGGTGACAAAATTTTACATTCTCAGAAATAAAGTTAGCTGTTCTGCGATGAAACATGTTTTCAAAAGGTGAAACACCTGTGAAGAACATTGTAAGCTGTTCATAATATCCTCAAAATCCCTAACATAATCTATCCAACTGGTGTGATTCTTACTACAATATGTTCTAAACAATCTTCCAATTGATCTCATATATCTTTCTGCAGGATTACTCGACAAATGGTACACAGAGGTAAGAGTATGCCTTATTTATGCATGATCAACAGTCTTTCCAAGCTTGTGATGTCAACTGTGTATATGATCTGGGACAATCGGGAGATCTGGGAAAAACCTGGGAATTTTTTAATGCGAGAGGAAACCAGGGAAAACCCAGGATTTTTTTAGAATTCCGGGAATTTTCATTGTTTTAGTTTTCAGTTAAATTTTTGTAACATTGACTGGTAAGAAATAATACTCTAACGAAGGATATTACTGTATCTTAATACTGCAGCAATAAAACATGAAAGAGAAGAAAAAAAAATTAAATTAAGTTTCCAAGGAAATGCGCCATATACAGCAACAAAACAAAGTTCACACATAAGAGTCTGCCAACAGCAAAATGTGTCAACGGCTTTAGGAAGACGATGCAATGCTTAATAACAACAAATTGCCTCCGATGAGCGTGGCGTCGCAACTGTTTACATTTGGTTCGTTTGAGCAGTTGCGAGCGAGCGCATGCGCAGTTGAGTCATGTATGAGTACCGCTTCTAGATACAGAAGTGTGGCAGTTAGCTGTATAAGCAATAGCGGCAAGCAGCCAGATAGATGCTGCCCAGAAAAAATTTTACTGGCGCACCCAAGCTGTCAGATTCACGCATGTGCAACAGGCCTGGATATAGGGGTCGGGGGGCAAACTGGGATATCTGCCACGGGCGACAATTTCTGTTGGGTGGGAGGGAGGAAAGACCTTGTTTCACAAAGCGCCTAGCATCCAGCGCACATCGGTCTGTCGATTATTCATATGATTTTGAAATGCATCCCTGTTGAATAACAGGTAAGAAAGATTACGTATTATCTTCTAGGTGTAACCACGAAAATGATATTTTGGCAGAAAATTTTTTGCCAGAACGCTACACTGGTAAGGGCCAGTTGTACAGTCCCCGGCTAGCAGCCGCTAAAGTTCTATTCTAGGAGTAGCACGGAAAACATGTTGTACGAACACGTAATAACGCCTAACCGTAGAATAAACGCGGGATAGCTACACCAGTGATTGTTGCAGAGTTAGACAAGTTAACCGGAGAATAAGTTTCAACCCTGGCAGGAATAGTTACAGAATTAGTGATGACAAGATTGTTTGTTAGAACGAGGAAGGAGAAGAAACGGGGACATCACACAAATTATGGAAGAATATGACGATTACAAATTTATATAAAAATTTTGTTCTACTACTTTTCAATCTCATGCTTCAGAAGCTAGAGCGTATGACTGAAATGTGAAACTGTTTCCTAACATGAAACAGTGGCGGTGTGTGTTACAATTGCTGCAATATTAGGGAGACCTATTTCATGTTATCTAGCAGATAGTGACAAAATACACGTAATCAAATCGAGAAAGCACACCAGTCTTGGGTACTATTCTTAGGCATTAATAGCTTTTTCAGTATTAGACAATGGCATTTGGTTTGTGCTTGCAGCGAAACCTTTAACGAACTTTGATGAGCTGATGGATTCTTTCCCAAAAGGAAAGCATGCCATGTAAAACTGTAATAAGGTTAGTGAGAAAAGCAATGCTAGGACTTAAAGATTGAAGAAATGTGTGCTGTCTCGCTTGTCTATTGTCTTTACTGGTTTTATGTATCCTATGTTTAATTTTATGTCACACAAAACATCAAGTTATTAACTAATAGGCTATAAAGAGTGCAAATTTTGTGAAAGAGTTCCTGTTCTCCAGGTTACAAATAATCCTATCCAGTATTAATAGTGAGTTTTTTAAAACAGGGGCAGGTTGTCAAACCGGCCGACTGGGAGCAGGAGAGGCTCCACAGGACATTTTAATTTCCACTGCCGTGAATACAGCTTGATGTCATCCATTACAAATTGTTACACATTTAAGTTCCACAGAGTGAAATACAGTGACGTGCAATAGAAGAAAGCTGTGTGAAGAGGTGTGGCACTGCACTTTGGCACATTTAAGACCAAACATTTCCTCAAACGCCTACGTTTTATGTATCAGACTCTTCAGAAAGATGTGCACTACAAAATGGACATATTTTTTGAAAACTAGATTTTTAAAATTTTTGGCATCGTACCTCAAACGCTCGAGGGAGGAGGGGCGCCACTATCTAGTATTGCCCCGGTTCGGAAATACCGCAGATCCGGGGCTGATCCACAGAGCAGTATTAAGTTGTAATGGGGAGATGGGTAGTCTCACGTGACCCGTGTTTACATTTAGTGATTTTTCTGTTTCCTTTTCGTTTATTGCTCTCACATCAAATGAAAACAAAATGGATTTCTGTGGCCAGGAGCTATCAAGTCAATTAAAATACATTTACTTAATTCAAAAAATGGTTCAAATGGCTCTGAGCACTATGGGACTTAACATCTATGGTCATCAGTCCCCTAGAACTTAGAACTACTTAAACCTAACCAACCTAAGGACAGCACACAACACCCAGCCATCACGAGGCAGAGAAAATCCCTGACCCCGCCGGGAATCGAACCCGGGCGTGGGAAGCGAGAACGCTACCGCACGACCACGAGATGCGGGCATTTACTTAATTATGGAAGGCTAAAATATATTATTAGTTTCAGATTTTATCTTATGTCCCCTTTCTGACAGTCAAGCATTAATCGCCTCGCAGAACAATGAAGTTATTTTTGTCGATCTGCTAAAGAAATTTGGCTTTAATTAATCTTTTCCACTGAGCCAGCCAATTTATTTGAAACGGAGAGTTTAATTCCACACTATTGGCTAGTTTCAGCTGTTTGCTGCATTTCAAGTGCACGTTTTCATCTTCTAGCACATATAGCATTATGCCATAATAAAGAACCAAACATGAGATAATACAGTACTGGTAATCCAAGAAAATTTACATACGAATGTGCACTTTCAGTCGAATTATGCATTTTAATATCATGCACGAAATTCCCATGTTCTTGGAGTATCCTCTAATGCCTTGTTTCTTTTATGGCATTATGTAAGATCTTTTAATGTTTTACACGTATGAACATACGGGCTTCCTGCGTAGTTGCGCAAGTGCGGTGATGCTCGTTATCTGGCAACTGCTGAAACCTATTTCTAACAGGTCGCGGGAAAATGTTGTAAATGGCGCTTTGAAAACTGTTACTTTCAAAATAAATTTCGTTTTACGCAAGATGAACGATGTGTGAGAATGTACGATGAATTTCTTAAATCCCAGAGCGTTTGACTCTCATATAAAAATCAACTCTTTGAGTACGATGATTTACGAGGGCGGTTCAGAAAGTAACCTCCGATAGGTCACAGTGCGGGTTGTGGGGGGAGTAGCGACGCCATCTGTGCGTTCACGCACTCAACAGGTCAGTCGGCACTCGGCATCAAGCTGTGGTCGAGTGAACGTCGTACCTGCGCTAGTTTAGTTTTTGTGGCAGTTTGAAATGTGTGCTGCAATAGAAAACCCCGCCAAATGTGAAGTGCGTGCTGTCATAAGGTTTTTTACAGCCAAAGGATATTCTGCAGCAGCTATTCATCATGAGCTTTGTGCCGTGTACGGACCAAGAGTTATGAGTGAAGGAGTTGTCCGTGAATGGGTACGTTTATTTAAAAGTGGACGAGAAAACGTTCATGATGAAGAGAGGAGTGGTAGACCATTATTGGTGACTGACGAACTCGTTCAGACAGTTGATGCAAAAGTTCGTGAAAATCGACGTTTCTCAATGTCAGAGTTGTCTACTGGTTTTCCACAGATTTCTAAGACTCTCTTGTACGAGATAGTGACAGCAAGATTGGGTTACCGTAAGTTCTGTGCACGATGGGTGCCCAAAATTCTTACCGACCACCACAAAACTCAAAGAATGGCCTCTGCATTAGACTTTCTGTCACGTTATGAGGACGAAGGAGAACCATTGTTAAACAGAATCGTGACCGATGACGAAACCTGGATTAAGTACGTGAACCCTGAGACAAAAGAACAATCAAAGATGTGGGCACATTCAAATTCGCTTACCAAACCAAGAAAAGCCTCGCAAGATTTTTCTGCCAGAAAACTGATGGCAACGGTGTTTTGGGATGCCAAAGGGGTGTTGTTGGTTGAATTCATGGAACGTGGTACGACCATTAATCAAGACGTGTACTGTGAAACAATAAAAAAGTTACGACGGGCTATACAGAACAAACGCTGTGGTATGCTGACTTCCGGTATCGTTTTTTTGCACGATAACGCCCGTCCTCACTCTGCTCGCAGAACAACGGCCCTTCTTGAGTCCTTCAAGTGGGACGTTATCAACCATCCACCTTACAGCCCAGACCTGGCGCCAAGTGATTATCACCTCTTCATGCATGTGAAGAAATGGCTCGGGTCACAGCGGTTTGATGACGACGAAGAGCTCAAAGATGCGGTCACAGGCTGGCTCCAGGCACAAGCGGGTGATTTTTATGCAGAAGGAATTTCAAAGCTTGTGAAGAGATACGATAAGTGCCTCAATCGCTATGGAGACTATGTAGAAAAATAGTGCAAAGATGTAGTTGTAAGATGTATATATTAAAATATTTTTATTTAACTTGGTGTATTTTATTAAATCAACCGGAGGTTACTTTCTGAACGGCCCTCGTAGAATTTCGAGCCCAGAAGATCTGACATTTATGTTGTTCTTAAAAATTTTACTGGCCCATTTGTGTGATGTATCTTAAAGTGTAACACGTGCAAAAAGGGGCAACATATATGTGAAAGTTTTTCATTTCTTATGGCAACTCTACGTATATTAATTTAAACCATTAACTTTTCCTATTTGTGTGTTCGTGCTACTTAACAGTGATATGTTGCTATTGGCTGACTACATTACGTGTCCTATGTTCTGAATATCTGCTGTTATCGGCTGGCGAGATCACGTGACGTGAACTATGACTGGCTTACAAAAGCGCATCGCAATCTCGATTTCAATACTTTGGGAAGTAACATGCGGTGTTTGGTGGAATTCGAATTTATACTTTCATAATACGAAAATACGGTGTACATGTTGCTGCACGTCAGAAATCTTCCCAAAACATGTTTTGTTATCAGAGTTTCTTTTGCTAAAGTGCTGGGAAATTCTATGCTGGTGTATAAAACCATAACCATTCAAAAGACTGGTAACTTTTACAGTTCCAAGGAAAAGTATACTCTCACTTAACACGGAAAAAGTGTATTTTCACCCAGGAGGAAGTGTACTTTTAACCGGGAATTCCGGGAAACATCCGGGAATTTTTTTTCCTCGTCCACGTATACACCCTGACTGAGAACCATTGCCAGATAAAATAGTTTTAGGAATACCCACTTGATTAAAAAATGTGTTTTCAAACTAAGAAATGATTTGCTTACTGGTAGCTTTCTTATGAGCTTCGAAAATACATCGACCATCACGAAAACTTAACAAAACCCATTTTTAGAGTTAAGCAAAGGCCCATAGACGTTCACAGACATGAGATATAGGTTACCATTAGGCAGTATGTTTTGCATTTGACCTCTACTTGTTTGGTTACTTACATTCACTTTTTGACGTCTGGCATTCTTCTTCTTGATTCTCCTTCTTATGTTATAAAAACAGATGTTTTTCTGAATCTTTTGTGTGCTTTTGGTTGATCCACAATGGCCAAAACTCTCATGCATTTAAGTAATTAAAGTATAAGTACTCTGTTCCGGCCAATGTCGTTTCCAATCATCTGAATCAGTCTTATGCCTCCTGGATAAAATACTCTTTTGTACCTTACAATATTATTCAGTCTTTTCTCCTCCTTTCTTACCCAACATGCTCTTAACCAATTTCCAATTTTGATCATGATTTTGATATCTGTGGATGTTTTTGCAAATTTTCAAGATTTCATTTTCCTCTTTCACACCTCTCAAGTACCTAATTTTAGACTCTTTCTCTCCTTCTCCAAAGTTGTTAGATGAGTCACTGCCTAAAGGTAGCCTAGACAAAGCATCAGCAACAAAATTGTCTTTGCCCTTAATGTATCTGATTTCATACTTGAACTGCTGTAAAAACAAGGCCCAGTGAGTAATTCTGTTATGGTACAGCTTATACTCCTTTGTGAGCAGTATAGGTGATGACTTTGTGACCTAGTAAATAATTTTAAACTTGTTGAATGTCCAATGCAAAAGTTCTCTCTCTGTTACAGTGTATGTCTTTTCATGCTTCTGCAATACTCTACTAACAAATGTAAGTGATCTATGTTCAATAACCCCTCAAATTCAACCTCCTGAAATAAATGAGCACCCAAACCAACATCACTACTGTCTGCCATAATCCAAAATGGAAGAGAGAAATCCAGTCTGAACAATATCTGACATTGACACAACTGTCCTTTGATCTCATTGAAAGCATCTTGACATTCCTGATTCCAATCCCAAACAGTATTCTTCTTCAGAAGTTCACATAGCCGTGAAGCATTCAAAGCTTAGGTGCTACAAAAATATTCTATAGAATCCAGTTAGGCCTAATCCAAAAAATGATTTAAGCTGTTTTTTGTTGTGAGGACCAGGAAAATTAGCAATAGCATTAAGTTTCTCTTTATCAGGTGCAATTCCTTTCTCAGGTATAACATTTCCTAAAAAGTTTAGTTCTTCCACACCAAATTTAGACTTACCTATTTTCAGAGTCATACCTCCTGATTCCAATTTTGAAAACACATCTTAACAGATCCAAATGTTATTCCCAAGTCTTTTCAGTAACCAAAATGTTGTTGATATACACAATTAATTTTGAACTCACTTCACTTCCCAAGATAGAATCCAGAGCCCTAAGAAATTCAGCTACAGATACACTTAGCCCAAATGGCATCATACAGTATTGAAAACACTTACCACCATACAAAAATGCAGTATACTTTCTAGAACTAATTTCAAGTGCAATCTGGTGAAATCCAGAAGTCAAGTGCAAACTACTCATGAATTTTACAAATTGAGATTTCTGTAACATTTCATCCATGTTCTCAGGATGCTCATTCTCTATGATAAGAAATTTATTAAAATGCCTTAGAGTGCAAAACAATTCTCATTCCACTATTTCTCTTACTTGCCGCAATTAGAAGATTTTTGTAAGCACTCATTCTTCTCTCTGTTACTCCCCACATTTACATTTTCTGAATTTCTTTCTCTACACCTTTCCTTTTTCAAAATGACAAATTATATGGCTTGAGAAAGAAAGGTTGGTGACCTCTAAGGTAAAGCAAGCACTGATAACTTTT
This sequence comes from Schistocerca serialis cubense, assembly GCF_023864345.2. NCBI lineage: Eukaryota > Metazoa > Arthropoda > Insecta > Orthoptera > Acrididae > Schistocerca > Schistocerca serialis. Next base: position 129,225,178 of record NC_064642.1, read on the forward strand.
CACTCTCCCTGGTCTGAGAACACATTTCTAAACTCCAATAACAAATTCCTAAGTTGTTCCTTTCATTAGTCATTAAGAGTTTTAGCTTCCCTCACTTCAGAATCTATTACATTTTCAAAATCTTGATCTTCAGTCTCATAAAAATTTATATCTTCATAAAACATGTGGTACAATTTTTCCCACAGTTTAAAAGACAGAAATTAGTTTTCACATAAGTATTACTTTTAGGTTCCAAAATAAACAATTCTTTAGCACTCTATCCAAAACAAGCCTCAACTTTCACTATCCAATCCATACTGAGAATTATAGTTTCTTCCATACAAGAGATCACTAAGCATCCATGTTCAAAGGTCTTATCTTCTATCCTAAAAGTTAAAAGGACCTGAGATTTTACCAATTTGCTTTGCTTACCTGTAGCTTAGCTCCTCTTATCTTTCCACCTACAATGGGCATTTCCACAAAATTCTTACTATATTTAATCTTGTCTCTAACTTGATCAGATATATCATAAACTGGGCTGCCTGTATCAATCAAACAGTTGGCTTCCCACAGATAAGTCTTAATTTTAATGAAAGGACATCCAAAATCTGAATCATCCTCTCAGTTGTCAAACACTTCATGCAAAAGATCACTTTCAGTTTCATCGAATGCTCCATCCACAGTGTCTTCACAAGGTTTTATCAACGTTACACGTACCATAACATTACTTTGATTACTCATGTTGTCAGATAAAAATTGAACACAATGAATAGATTCCATGGCCCAACCGACATCACTTGTTGCAGAAGGAACACAAAACATGTTACTATCAAAATTACACTTCCACCTTAGACCCTCTTTCACTTCATTCCACCAATTGGGATACAAATTCTGACTAACCACAGCTAACTTATTCCAGAATACACCTTTATGTAAGCTGTTATCAATCTGGTCCGAAACAAACTTGAAAAAGTTCTCATCTTTATTCTCCAGGCTCGCTGATACCTCACCTTCACTGTCTGGATCATTACTCTGCATGATATTAATGGAAAAACTGTTTTGACTTCAATGATATGCCATGACCCTCACTTACAACACCACATATATCACTTGCCTTATCTGTATTGTCAACATCATTTACAAATAACTCTGAAAATTCATTAGTCTTAAACTACACAAATACCTGATACTCATCATCATCATCATCATCATCATCTTCCTCCAAAATTACTTCATCAACAACATCAGTGAGAATACAAGTCCCGTATCCATCAAAGTCACTTACCTCACCTACATTCATTTGCAATAAGCCAGGTGGACTTAACAACCTCAGTTCCTTCACAGCTCTTATTCATATCTACATCAAAAATACTACCTATTTGAGATCCAATACAGTCACCACTTGATTTACATACATTAACAACACCATTTTCCCCCAAGAGAAAACTGAGAAATCTGATATTCCTTCTGTTCAATTTCAGATACATGTGCCATATCATTAACCCTGTTATTACTGTCTAATTGCAATTGTAACTTACAGGTCCTGTACTTCTTTTGTTTTCTCACTCCAAAACTGTGGACCTGCATTGAGACAAACTGCCGTATCCTGAGTAGTTACTTCTGTGATTGTTTCTTCTATTGAAATGTCCATGGTTATTCCCATTATTACAATCCTGCTGCTGTTCAGAATTTTTCTCTCTATTGTGACTTTGATCCTGATGGAAGTTACCCATATCTTTGTTTCCATGATTACTCCCATTGTGATTTCTATCACGCCTATTATTATGGTACATACTTCTTTCTGCTGCCCTATCCAGCCTGTCAACATATTATTATAACAGTTCAAGACAATCATCAGGTCTGTATGCCAAATACCACTGCAGTCTTTCTGGTAATCTCCTTTTAAGTGTATCAATCAAGGTCCCTTTGTCCAATGGTTTGTCAAGATGTGCTAATTTTTTTAGTTGGTTCTTACAAAACTCTTTTAAAGTGCTGTTCCTATTCCTATAATTAGGACCATTCAAAAATTCACTTTTGATTCTCCCCTGATCTGCTTCTGATGAAAATTTATTTAAAAAACTTGTCTTGAAACTCTGATATCTTTCTCAATGACTTAAATTTAAATTTACACATGACAGAGCTTTGCCTTCAAGAAATCTTTTAACAAATATAATTTTTTTATTGTCATAAAAGAGGGAAACATTCCACGTAGGAAAAATATATCTAAAAACAAAGATGATGTGACTTACCAAATGAAAGTGCTGGCAGGTCGACAGACACACAAACAAACACAAACATACACACAAAATTCAAGCTTTCGCAACAAACTGTTGCCTCATCAGGAAAGAGGGAAGGAGAGGGAAAGACGAAAGGATGTGGGTTTTAAGGGAGAGGGTAAGGAGTCATTCCAATCCCGGGAGCGGAAAGACATACCTTAGGGGGAAAAAAGGACGGGTATACACTCGCGCACACACACACATATCCATCCACACATATACAGACACAAGCAGACATATTTAAAGACAAAGAGTTTGGGCAGAGATGTCAGTCGAGGCGGAAGTGCAGAGGCAAAGATGATGTTGAATGACAGGTGAGGTATGAGTGGCGGCAACTTGAAATTAGCGGAGATTGAGGCCTGGTGGGTAACGGGAAGAGAGGATATATTGAAGAGCAAGTTCCCATCTCCGGAGTTCAGATAGGTTGGTGTTGGTGGGAAGTATCCAGATAACCCGGATGGTGTAACACTGTGCCAAGATGTGCTGGCCGTGCACCAAGGGTGTTGTGATGGATGATGTGGGCTATGTAACCTTGGTCAGAACTTTACAACTTCTCCATTGCAGCATTGAACTTTTTAACCAAACACACATCAATGTGCACTTATCCTACAGAGGTATCCTCTGGACACTATAATGACATGCAGTTTGTCGTTGTCTACAAAGTTATAGACCCAAGGCCAAACTATTCTCTGTAGTTGCTCCAATGGTACCGCAACGCATGTCCATGATGAACACCGTTTAACATACGGACATGTGGCCACACAACTTATGGGTAGTGGTTATGCATCAGTAACAGAGAAGAAGTTTTGTAGTTATGATCTCTCATAAAACTGAATTTTCAAAGATTTGTAAATGTCATGGACATTAATTGTAATATAAATAAAGCTGACACATGCAGGGGATATATAAGATACAAATAAAGGGATTTGATCCCCAGACAGGCCAAAAAGTAGTTTAAGTGGTACTTTAATGTGAAATTTTATTTTTTATGTTATGTGTGCTTATAAACTGCACCACAGTATTACACTGTCATCCAATAATCATGAACAATATCAATATACAGTAGTGGAGCAGTTGTGACAGATCTTATTTTGGTTTACCCATAAAGCATATGTCATTTAATAAGTAGAATATATCTTCAAGAAAGGGCACCAGTTTCTTTCATTTCTAAATTATTCATCCATAAAATGATACCTGGAAGCACAGCAACCTTTGAGTATAATGGCACTCTCATTTATGATTGTTTCAACTTCATTCCTTGTCATGGCAAGGGACAATGTTGTCTTCTCTCCAAGAAAGAACAGGTAAATATCATTCTGTTAAAGGGAGAATTAACATATTAAATGTATTAATCAGTTAAACTGTTTCAGTGCTAATCGTAGTGAAAGACTGTGGTGGTCTGGACTTAGATGTGAACTGTCCGAACTGTGAAAGTATCCGCCAGTCACATCCGTTGAAATAATCTACATTATTTGCACCTCCCTTAAGTCACCAGTACTTAAATGACCAGTATATGCAAAGGAAATTAGATTAGGAAATGAGACACTAAAAGAAGTGGATAGGCTTTCCTATTTGGGCAGAAAAAATTAGTGACATCCGAAGTAGAGAGGACATAAAATGCACACTGGCAATAGCATGAAAAGCATGAGAGATTCTTTAAAATCTAGTATCAATTTAAGTGTTAGGGAGCCTTTCTGAAGATATTTGTATGGAGTAGAGCCTTGCTTGGAAGTGAAACATGGATGTTTAAGCAGTCAAGACAAGAAGAGAATAGACGGGTTTGAAATGTGATGCTATTGAAGAATGCTGAAAATTAAGACTGGTAGAGTGAATAACAAAAATATGGTACTGAATCGAATTAGGGGAAAAAGAAATTTATGGCACAACTTGACTAAAAGAGCTGATTTTATTTGACTGGAAAAATTCTGAGGTGTCAAAGAGCCGAGAGATGAAGGCGCTTACATGGAGCGCTGAATCAAATCTCTCTCTGGCCTGAAGACCACAACTCAGTATAATCTCTCCATGCACTTTTAGAATATTCTAAGTGTTGCAATGATATGTCAATGCCTCTGCATATTCAACATTGTTTAAAAATCTCATTAATCTACAGTAAAATTATCTGTGGAATTTAAAGTCTGGCTAACTGTGAAATTATTGTTCTCTACAAAATACAGAAATTATTTTTGCTAAATTTCGCTCCATTCACTCACTGGCAACTCTTTTGACAAATACATCATTGTTCTTCTAACATTATTAACAAAAATAAAAATGCCTATAAAGGTATGTTGGAAAAACTTAAATTTCTCTCTGAATCATTATTTTATTAAGTCATTGTGACAGAGTTTCGTTGTTCATTGTATTGTTGTGTTACTATTTGTATCTTATAAAAGAAGTGGAGTAATACATTGATAAAAAAAAAGAACTACAAGACAAATAGCATGGAAAGCAACAATGTATGTACATCAGGAAAGAGAATCATACACAAAAATGACATTGCTGTTACCCAAATTATTTAAATCTTGAATTTCATTTCCTGAAAGGGTCATTTTTGTAGTATAATCAGCTTTGACATCCAAATTATATGCCTCTTTCTACCTGTAAACTAAACTTGTCACCACTTGGACTGTTTATAGCTATTCTTATATTGAAACACATCACTTCCCTTTCCACATCAAAATAATTTAATTTCAGACATTTTGATGTATTCCCGTCAGTGACCTTGGCCATGTAAGGAGCCATCTCATCATGCAAATCTTTAATCTCTCTCTCTTTTTATTTCTGTTTTTTTATTTTTTATGTGACTGACATGTCTTGATTGGGTACATAAATGGCCCTGACTTCTTAGCACTCTTAATTGATCTCTCAGTGGTGCTGGGAACTGCATCTCCCTTCTTCTGGATGTGACCACAAATCAAATACTTGTGTGCAATGGACCCAATATCCAGCCATTGTACAGCATACAAATACATTGCAATCACTTATCTGCAGCAGAAATAGAAAATTTCAATCAACATGATTATTCTACAGAAACAATTTGTTAAATGATTTCTGTGCATCACAAAGTGAATTTTTGATACTCATTTATTTTCTGTTGTCCTTCACATTATAACATTCATCCCAGGAAGATTCTTAGATAACTCTTCAAGATATTGTAAGAGTCAAGTTATTATTTCTTCCACACCTCTGTTTGCAGTTCCTTCATACCATAAGATGCAGATCATTTCGAACCTCAAGCACCTGCAACAAACAGCAAAAATAACTAAAACAGACTAAACGAGTACTAACAGATTTTGAAAACAATGTATGGATGGACACTTTTTTATTTTATTTTAGTCCGCCCCTGGTAGCTGAGTGTCTATTTCCACAGGGCCAAATCTCTAAGGTCATGGAACATGTCAGTACATCAAATTATAACATAAAAGTAATAACAGATAAAATAAAATGTTTATGAACCCAAAAAAGACAAGCCACAAGTTATGTAAACACAGTCAACAATACAATACAATACAGGTATCAGCTTAATTTTTCAAGGAACTGCTCGACAGAATAGAATGTGTACCCATGAGGAAGCTCTTCAGTTTCGATTTGAAAGTGCGTGGATTACTATTAAAATATTTGGACTGTTGTGGCAGCTTATTGAAAATGGATGCAGGAGTATATTGCACACTTTTCTGCGCAAGAGTCAAGGAAGTGCGATCCAAATGCAGATTGGATTTCTGCCGAGTATTAACTGAGTGAAAGCTGCTAGTTCTTGGGAATAAGCTGATATTGTTAACAAGAAATGACAGTAAAGAATATATATTGAGAGGCCAATGTCAGAATACCCAGACTAATGAACAAGTGTCGACAGGATGTTCATGTACTTACACCACTTATTGCCTGAACCATCCGTTTCTGAGCCAAAGGAATCCTTTGAGAATGGGAAGAGTTACCCCAAAATATAATACCATACGTCATAAGCGAATAAAAATAAGCAAAGTAGACTACTTTTCATGTTGAACTATCACTTACTTCGAATGCCATTCGAATAGTAAAGATGGCAGCATTAAGTCTTTGAACAAGATCCTGAATGTAGGATTGCCACAATAGTTTACTATCTATCTGAACATCTAGAAATTTAAACTGTTCAGTTTCACTAATCATACACCCAATCTGTGACATTAAAACATCGGATTTTGTTGAATCATGTGTTAGAAACTGTAAAAACTGACTCTTACTATGATTTAGTGTTACTTCATTTTCTACAAGCCATTAACTTAGGTCATGAACTGCACTATTTGAAACAGTGCCAATGTTGACACAACATCCTTTACTATCATGCCACTGTCATCAGCAGACAGAAATATTTTAGAATCACCTGTAATATTGAAAGGCATATCATTTACATAAATAAGGAACAGGTGTGGCCCCAGCACTGATCCATGGGGGACCTCCCATATGATCATGCCCCATTCAGACCCCACATCATAGCCATTCTCAACACTGTGCCTTTTGCTGTCTGTTGTTAAAGTAAGAAGTGAACCATCTGTGAGCTACTCCTCATATTCCATAATGGTCCAACTTCTGGAGCAATGTTTTGTGATCAACTCAATCAAATACCTCAGTTAAATCATAAAAGATGTCTCATGTTTGAAAACTTTTGTTTAGTCCATCCAGTATCTCACAGAGAAAAGAGAATATAGCATTCTCAGTTGTTAAACCACTTGTAAAACCAAACTGTACATTTGATGGCAAAGTATGTGAAGTAAAATGATCGATTATCCTTGAATACAAAAAACTTTTCATTAACTTCAGCAAACACTGATAGCTTAGAAATAGGTCTAAAATTGTCTATATTATCCATTTCTCCCTATTTATAAAGCAGCTTTACTACTGAGTACATTAATCATTCAGGAAACTGGCCATTCTTAAAGGAAAAATTACAAATACAGCTAAGTACAGGGCTAACATTTGCAACACAGTACTTTAATATTCTGTTAGGCACACCATCATACCCATGAGAGTGCTTTGTCTTCAGTGATTTAATTATTGACTCCGTCTCTCCCTTGTCAGTATCACAGAGGAGTATTTCAGACATCAATTTTGGGAAGGCATTTTCTAAGAGAGTCGTATGATTCCCTGTAGAAACTAAGTTTTTATTTAATTCACAAGCAATGCTCAGAAAGTGATTGAAATACTGTACATATATCTGACAGAAATATTTTATCTACAAACTGACTTTATATCATTGACATTTTGCTGCTCACTAGACACTTCCTTCATGACTGACCATATGGTTTTAATTTTATCCTGTGAATTAGCTATTCTATTTGCATACCACATACTCTTTGCCTACCTAATAACACTTTTAAGAACATTGCAATACTATTTGTAATGGGTTACTGTAGTTTGATTGTGACTACTTATAACATTTTAATATGATTCTCACTTTGTTCTACATATATCCTTAACCCACTAGTCAGCCACCCAGGCTGCCTTTTACTGCTAGCACCCTGCTTAGAACATTCTATTTGAAAGCAACTTTCAAAGGGCATGAGAAACTTGTTGGGGAAAGCATTATATTTGTCATCTATGTTATCGGCACTATAAATATTCTGCCACTCTTGTTCCTCAAAGAGGTTTGAAAAACACTCTACTGCCATTGGATTAGCTTTTCTACATAGTTCGTAATCACATATAACATCTGTTTGAGTACAAAAACCTTTTAGTGTTAAAATTTGTGTATCATGGTCTGAAAGGCCAATCACCATTCTACTAACAGAATGCCCATCTAGTAATGAAGAATGAATAAAAATATTGTCTATGGCTGTGCTACTGCTCCCCTGCACCCTGGTTGGAAAAAAACACAGTCTGCATCAGACCATATGAATTTACGAGATCTTCCAACATTCTTTTTCTCGCACAATTACATACAAAATTAATACTGAGTCACCATATATAACTAATTTTTGGTACTTCTTATAAAGTGAACCAAGACCCCTCGCTAACTTGAGCAGAAAAGTCAGAGTTAGGGTACCTATAAACAACAACAATTAGTAGTTTCACTGAATTCAACTGCCCCTGCAGAACATCCAAATACCTGTTCAGTGCAGTGCCGTGATATGTCTAGGGGCTCAAATGGGATACCTTTGCCTTTCGCGGGCAAGTGCTCTACCATCTGAGCTACCGAAGCACGACTCACGCCCGGTACTCACAGCTTTACTTCTGCCAGTATCTCGTCTCCTACCTTCCAAACTTTACAGAAGCTCTCCTGCTGTGAGTACCGGGCGTGAGTCATGCTTCGGTAGCTCAGATGGTAGAGCACTTGCCCGCGAAAGGCAAAGGTCCCAAGTTCGAGTCTCGGTCGGGCACACAGTTTTAATCTGCCAGGAAATTTCATATCAGCGCACACCCCACTGCAGAGTGAAAATCTCATTCTGGAAACATCCCCCAGGCTGTGGCTAAGCCATGTCTCCGCTATATCCTTTCTTTCAGGAGTGCTAGTTCTGCAAGGTTCGCAGGAGAGCTTCTGTAAAGTTTGGAAGGTAGGAGACGAGATACTGGCAGAAGTAAAGCTGTGAGTACCGGGCGTGAGTTGTGCTTCGGTAGCTCAGATGGTAGAGCACTTGCCCGCGAAAGGCAAAGGTCCTGAGTTCGAGTCTCGGTCGGGCACACAGTTTTAATCTGCCAGGAAGTTTCATATCAGCGCACACTCCGCTGCAGAGTGAAAATCTCATTCTGGAAACATCCCCCAGGCCCCAGGCTGTGGCTAAGCCATGTCTCCGCTATATCCTTTCTTTCAGGAGTGCTAGTTCGCAGGAGAGCTTCTGTAAAGTTTGGAAGGTAGGAGACTAGATACTGGCAGAAGTAAAGCTGTGAGTACCGGGCGTGAGTCGTGCTTCGGTAGCTCAGATGGTAGAGCACTTGCCCGCGAAAGGCAAAGGTCCCAAGTTCGAGTCTCGGTCGGGCACACAGTTTTAATCTGCCAGGAAGTTTCATATCAGCGCACACTCCGCTGCAGAGTGAAAATCTCATTCTGGTAATCTATATCCTGGTAAAGGAAGCCTCTGAACTGTCAAATTATTTAAGTGGTGCTTCAATATTCCAGTAATGTCAGAGTCAACATCTAGAAGCAGTCCACTAACTTTATCTCTAATACCTTTTATAGTGCAATGATGTATTCTAATTCCTTCACTATTTGGATACCTGGCCTCCTCTGAAGGTGATTCTTTTGTTAGAGGGACTTCCTTTAAGCAGGGATACCTATCGGTTGATTTCAATCTAAAAAAGGTGCATCTCTAACACCGACTACTACAGGAATTTTTCCATGAGTGATCCCACCACCACCCATTACACTGTCACCTATACGCTTTGCCAGCCTCCCCTCTCCATACCTATTGAGGTGCAGGCCATGCCTAGTGAAACCATATCTATTGACAGACTCAACTGGCACCACTACAATGTGAGCCATGCACTCCACCATCAGTGTCTTCTCCAGCCCATGTTAACACGTCTAACAGCAGTATTAAGATGAGGACAATCATGATGCTGAAACAGTTGCACAAAGTACACATTAGTGCTACCAGTTTGAGTAGCTATCTTTGCCAGGTCACCACCTACATCATACTACCTGTCCCTATCAAGACTATTCCCAGCGTCACCCACAATCAGTACCTCATCGTGTTTTGTAAAATTCCTACATAACTCCACTATGTTAACAGTCACCAGAACCAACTCTGCACTAGGCTTCACAATGCTGGTGACCTGTTACTCACTCCCCAACATGCTGGCCCACACTTCTGCCATGTGAAATACCTGACAGCAGTACCTCCTTCCTTCTGTTAGAATTTGCAACTGCCTTAGACTCGCTAACTATTGAGGACTGCTGCATATTTTTCACACCTACAACTACAATAGGGTCCTCTTCACTCAACGCTGAGAGTTGGTCAAATTTGTTGGTTATACGCAAAGTAAAACTGTCTGATTATCTCCTCCTCCTAGCTGCCTTCTTACCAACTGCCAGTTCCCATTCCCTGTCACCCTTCACCCTCCTGAACCTATCTAGTTTCTCCTTTGTGTCTTGCAACTGCACCTAAAGGGCACAGATCTTATGCTCCTGCTCCTCTGTCAACTTATTTCTGCTACAAATTCTGCATTTCCAGGAGAGGACTCCACTAGAATGCCCTCTGGCTTCCCCACCTCATTCCTCCCAATGAAAATACTTTGAACAAATCTCAGACAGTAACCCACTACTCACAAACCTACAACAAAGCCTACACTTCTCACTCATCATAAGATTTTAACATTCACTGAAGAAATAAAGCATCTACGTTAACTTAGTCCAATTACAACAGTAGAACTATTAAAGAACTAACAATAGTGATCTCAAATTTCACTCTCTACTAAGAAAGCAACAACTTTTGTCAATACTACTAAACCACAACTAATACCAATACCACAAGAACTTCATACAATTTCTTATCCACAACCAAAAATTCAAGCAACCACTGGAACACTCAATGAAACTAAACACAGTGAACAAAAGTTTTACTTAAATATTTCACTACAAACAGTAAGAAATGTCCGCTGAAAAGTACTGAACTAAATTTAATAAATGACTTCAATGCACAAACAACTCTAAAAAACACAGAGGGCAAAAGTTTCCAAAATTTATTAAACTGTTATTTCGACAGAAACAGCACGAGGCACTATTGAAAACTACTAAATTTAATAACTGAATAACAGTGCACTAACAATTTTGTCAGGACTTAGCTTTAGAACTGCTGCAGCTGTAACTGCATGCCATGAAATGTAAACAACTGCTGAGACCTCCATGAACGATGTAAGCACACAAATGAATAACAGGCACTCAAATCACTAACACAAAAAGAAAGATTGAGATAAATGAAAATCCACTAATATGTTACTTTAACAGCACATATTAACATCAATAATCTTTAAAATAAGTATCTGAAGTCTAAAACTGTGGAACTGTGACAGTTTAGTTTTGAATTGTCTAAAAAGGCAGATATTTGTCCCACTGGCACTAGTAGGACAGCTTGTAAATTGTAAATCAGTAGTTATATCTTCTTATTTTGAGTTAACTCCCCTTCCCATGTTTTCCTCTGTGATACTAATTCTTTTTCTTCCTGTGTCTTTGTAATGCATATTGTAGCTTTACCTTCTCTTCACCTGTAGCATTTTTGTAAGCTTCACATTGATTGCACAGATCTTTTTTTGGCACAGAAACTCCAATATTAAATTCGGTATTGTATATATGTGTGCAGATCTCATAATTCACCGTTGGCATGTTAGCGGAAGATCACTCTGAAGAGTAATTTTTGTGCACTTCTGCAATGAATAAGACACCACCAGTGAATTTTCTTGTGTCACTCCTTAGATAATGACGCCCAGTATGGGGAATTAAGTTCACGTGATACCTGACTGACTTCAGGATTCCTGGATCAACTTACAATGTTTTCCATCTTGCCCTCTTTTGTCAAATAGGTGCCCTCATTTTGGCTTTGATAACAGTACAGATTCTCCATTCGGTTATTCCCTACATGTTCATTAGAAATGTTTTGAACACATGAATCTTCTGCTAATCTTTCATCAAGTAGAAAATGCTACTAGACTGTCTAGATTCTCAGACAGTAATGCAGTGATATTTGAGAATGAGCATTTCAATGCATGAATCAAGAGAATCTCATTGTCTCTGCAATGATACTGGTGCCCAGTAATTCATGAATAGCTGATGCCTGTAGTTTTATGATGGTTTCTTTGTACAAGGGAGGATACATTTTTTAGCACACACAGCACCCATTCTTCAAGTCTTATTAAATTTACCCACTCATGATATATAGCTTTTACCATTGTTTATCAACAATTTTGCTTTTCCTCTGCCCCAACTGGTAACATTCCACATTTTTAAAAAGTTTTTTTAATAGTAGATTTTTCTTTATGGGTGAGTGTCCTTTCACTTGAAATTGTCAATTCATTGCTGCTTAATGGTTGATAAATGTCACTTAAACAGGAAAAATCTTAACATTGCACTTGCTCTTTCAACCACATACACATTTGAGACTGATATTTGTGTGACATTGAACTTACATTTTGACGTTGGTGCCTATGGCTCCACCTTGCTTACCTGTTTTTTTTATAATTTCACTGTGTGGGCTTGATGGCTGTTCCTCTATACTGTTGACTTGCATTTGTGTTTCACTTACAATGGGGTGCTTTAACTCCCTTGTTCTATTGTTATCTTTCATTAACCCTTCAAGGGCAAAGTGTGTAATCTTCTTTACTTTCTTGCTCATTTTTGTCCCTGTAAAACAGAAGTGAACCTGAATTATGAGGTCTGTTCAAAAAATTCTGGAACACTTCTAATTTCGCACCAATGGTGTGTCAGAGTGAAATGCAGTTGGTATCCCTGCACACACCTGTGTTTAATGTGTAACCACCAGAAGTTTCACCCGAAGTTTCATTGTTGTGTGTCGGTTAGTTATTGTTCAGTGCTATATTGAGTGAAAAATGGTGTCAACACAGTTTGTGAATTTCGAGATGGTGGAATTAGAGGAGCAATGCGTCTGCATTAAATTTAGGATGAAACTCAAAAAACCTTTAGAGAGACACACCAAATGATGCAGGGAACGTACGGTGATTAGTGGTTAAGCCATACTCGGTGTTACAAATGGTTCACATGGTTTAAAAATGGCCCAACAGCAGTTAAAGATATTCTTGTTCAGGATGCGCATCAACATCTACCATCAATGCTCACGTCAGGAATGTCAATGAAATTGTGCTTGCCAATCAAAGACTGACTGTCTGAGAGATTGCAGGAGAATGCAACACTTCAGTTGGATCATGTCCTGAAATCCTGACACAGCATCTTGGAATGTATCATGTTACCGCCAAGTTTGTTCCATAACTCATGTTTCAAGACCAGAAAGACCTGTGCCTCACAATCTGTGAAGAGCTTTTGCATTATACAAATGTGAAATAGATGTTAAATATGAGAATCATTACTGGTGATTTGATGGGGTGTATGGTTATGATGTTGAAACCAAGGTCCACTTTTCACAATGGGTTGGGAAAGGTTCTCCAAGACCAAAAAAAGCTCGTCAGTTCAGGGCAAATGTCAAAGCCAAGCTGATAGTCTTCTTTGACTTGGAAGGATTATTTCATTATGAATTCATGATGCCACAAGGACAAACTGTTAATCAATGGTACTATTGGGACATTAGAAAATGTAAGAAGGGAATGGCCTGAAATGTGGCATACAATTTGTGGCTCGTGCATTGTGATAACACACCCACACATTCATCCCTGTTCGTGTGTGACTATTGCACAAAAAAAGAAATCACTGTGCTGCCTTATCCCCTGTGTGCTCCACACCTGGCCCCTGCGGACTTTTTTTTATTCCCCGAGTTGAAAATCTCATTAAAGGGGTGAACATTGCAATGATAGATGAGATAAAGGAAAATTCGCAGGCGGTGATCCAGCAAGAGGCATATCCAGATTGTTTCCGGAAGTGCAAATGGCATTGGGAGCAGTCTTATCAACTGTGGAGAGTATTTTGAAGGAGACCATGCACAATAACTAAACGGTAAGTGTAGAAAAATTTTGTGGATACAGTTCTCGAGTTTTTTAAACAGACCTTGTAAGTGTTGTATAGCTATTTTGCTCATATCAACAACAATGCTAAGAACGGTTATAACACAAAAGTTATTTACACATTGAGGAAAGAATGACACTAAGAACAATTATGATTCAAAAGTTACTCAAACATCAGGAAAACAGTGGTAATATACACTTAGGTCATTATCACAGCTACATATTCAGCAGTTGTGTCATTGTTTCACTGTACTTCATTAACCAAACTGGAAAACACAACTGGCAGATATGATGATACTCTTCCCAACCTAAGTCACAACAATCAATATTTCTTCAAAGAAGCAACAACCCTCTAGTGGCACTATGTATAACAACTGTTTAGATGATGTTTCACTGTATTTGCTACCTATTTATGAGATGATTTGTTGAATTCTGCAATTGTGTCATTGTTCTTCCAGAACGGCATTGTGTGACATCTGATAAGCACGGAAGGATATGATATGGCCCAATGTAGCACTCTAAATAGTTTTCTAATAGCCTCCTTTTTGCACAGGTGTGAAAATTCAAACCGAGCCTCCCTGGCTGCACATCACTGGTCAGTGCTTGGCATTGTAGTACTATGAATCCTTTTGGGCATCTAGGTCACTATGCATTCATACCAGCTATCTTGCTTCTTTGGTCCTGGTGATGAGATGTATATATAATCATCCTGAGTATCGTCTGGTTGAAATGGGAACAGTGTATCCATTGTTGTTCGGTCTTGTGACCATGGAGTAGAGAGAATGCTATGAAGGTTGTGGTGTCTTGTTTAGATGTGTTGCTTGAATGTCACAGTGGAAAACACTGTATCCCAATACCTCTGTTCATCTTCACGTACATTAAGAGGAATCTCCCAGTGACTCATTGAAATGTTCTTTGAGGCTATTCATTTGTGGTGATTCTGCAATGTGAGATCACCTCTGATACTAGACTCAACTGGAATACTTTTTCACAATCAGAGATCATCACACAGGGTGCTCTGTGCTCCAAAATGATGTCTTCCAGAAGGAACTGCAATTTTCAGAGCTTCAGAAGTTGGTCAGCTTCAGTGTCAGCATAGTGTTGAGGTAATTACTGCAGCCTGTTTCCATCAATTCCCATTTGTCTACTTTGGGAACCTCCCCAAGAGGTCAATTCCTGTTCTGTGGAATTGTGCTACTGCAGACAGGATTGGTACCATACCAGGTAATTGCAACATGTGCTTCCATTGTTGATTCACGTTGTGTCTAATGGCCCAGTAGAGACATGGTCAGTGACACCTACATTTGGTCTATCTAAAGTCTTTACTGATAAAAGATGTTGGAGCATCGTGGAAATATTTAAAGATGACTTGGTGCAGATGAGCTAGGATGACAAGCAACCATTTCCATCCCATCGGATCACAGTTTGCTCTTACACAATGCTTTGCTAATTAACTGGAATTCTCCTTTGGTCAATTACTCCATCTTTTATAATTTTCAGCAGTTTCAGATCTTCACTCTGTTCAACAGAAATGTCATTTAATGCAGCAATGACTCATATTTCATCCACACTGCTGTGTTCTGCCAAAGGATTCCTTGACACGTTATCAGTGTCCTTGTGTTTATGTCTGCTATTGTATGCAACTGTGGTATTGTATTCTCAAAGCCTCAGTGCTCATCTCGCTAGTGTGACAGATCCTTTACACTAGTCAGCCAGCATAGAGAATGGTGGCCCATCACAACAGAGAATAGTTTGCCAAATAAATAAGACTGGAACTTGTTGATGGCCCAAACAACTGGAAAGCACTTTTTCTTGGTTGTAGAGTAGTCATCTTGGACTTGGAGAGTACTGTGGAAGCACTTTTCCAGCACTTTCCTGAAGAACTGGTCCTGTTCCAAAACCTTTGCATAAGTGTGTCTCGGTGTTCTTGCCATGCATTGCTAGACGGTAGATGATGTTAGCGCATCATTAAGGTCAAGGGCAGATATTTTTTTCACCTTGTTCCAGCAAAATGTGGCGTCCCAGAACAGTTCTTGTAAGGGTTATGCCTTGATACAGAAATCCCATATGAATCGCCCTTAGTACAAGCATCTTCTGAGAAAACTTCTTGAATCACAACTCTGCTGATGATTCAGAAAATTGGTGACTGCTATTATTTTCTCTGGATCATGACAGAGATTCCAATACCATTCACTAGGTACCCCTAGAGTCGTCTTTCTTGGGCAGTGAAGAGAAATTTTTTTGGATTCAGGTGGAGACCTGCAGTCAGGTTGCTTAGATGGTTGTCAGGTGGTTTATATGGCCTTCAAATGTTTAAGAAAAATGAAAGGGCAGTCTTGATTATATTTATACATGTTTAGTTAAGAAATGTTGACCAAATATAGACTTTAAGGGATGTCTAAACAAGAATTGTAACTTAAATGTAAAGGTAACAACAGTAATTAATTGAAGATATATCCAAGGATGGCAAGTGGAGATGGAGCAGGAACCATATCTGTGACACATGGATATCAACTGCTGGTTAGCATAAGGGAGCTATGGGTTAAATAGTGGAGACTCTACCCAAGTCTCTTGCTTGACATCAATAATAGGCAATGAGAGTTAGTTAATTACATGTTCATTGGATCATTTGCATGATAAATTTTATGATGTGGTGGTACGAGTCATTTTACATTCACATTGCAAATTAATTTGTAAATATGGGTAAATGGTGTGTGTGTGTGTGTGTGTGTGTGTGTGTGTGTGTGTGTGCATGCGTGTGTGTGTCTATACATACACCTTTATAGTGTATGTCATTTCAAGCCAGTTTTTAGTGTTGTAAGTTGTGGTAATTATGGCAATAAATAATCACTTGCACTCCCGTCACTTACTATGAATACTTTTGTTCTTGCAGTACATAGACAATTTGTGTGGCATAGAGTGCTTACTATAGAGAACTGATCTAGCAAAGATATTGTTGTTCTTGCTGCAGTATGTCAGCAATATTATTGGGGGGGGGGGGGATGTAGTGTCAGTGGTTTTATGTCCCCACAGTGCTTACTATGCATTATGTTTGGATATGTTCAACCATTTTAAGCTAATTCCTATCCCATTTGACTTATTCCAACATTCTGAGTTGGCAGTTTTGGGCTTCCATGGTGTTTGGCTCATCAGCACCTTTCACATCAGTGCAGTCACGTCGCAGCTCGTATTGCTATTTCAGTATTTTCTGGTGACTCATCATGTATGGCTTACATCTTTTACAGATGATGGCATTCAACTGATGCACCATGGGCTGTCCATATCTTCTGTTCCATGCCAGTGAAATGCAGCACTTAGTTGTTGGCACCTCTTGGGTGTCTGCAGATAGAATGTATCAATGTTCTAAACACCACTGCCTTGGTTATTGATGGCATATCCTCATTTATCTTTGCTGGTCTTATGTCTTGCGTAATAACATCAAGTCCCCATAAAGTGCAACTACTATTTGTAGAACCTGTTTTCATTGGTTCACTGTTACAATGTTAATTATAGCATTTTAGGTAAACTACTTTATACAACAGTAAATTATATTATCATTACATACGAATTATATTGTTTATACTCGTATTTTATATAATAATCACATAGATCCAGAACTTTCATCACGCTTCTCTGTATAAAATTCTTCAAATGTATTTGAAAAATGACACAGTCCTGCAGATAGCAAAGTCATGTCATACATTTAAGTAAAGGGTGGCCAAGAATTTGGTTCATGAACCATGGCCTGCCATGGTGTCTGACCTGGTTGCGCACCACAATGCCGAGCTGTCTGAGGGAAGAGGGAGAAACTGCAAAATGTGCCGTATTTAAACGGCAATGCAGCCGGACTGCATATGAATTGATTTCATATTTCTCAACTACATAGATCACAAATGAAACAAATTTCAGTAATACTTATTTTTGGTGCACTATTTTTTATCTGGCACAAACTCTTGACACATAAACACATAAACAGACATGGACAATTTTACAGTTTTTCACACTCAAGTTGCCCTATAATTGTGACTTATTTAGTTTCAGAATCTCTACACACACACACACACACACACACACACACACACTCACTCACTCACACACACTCACATTGATTGAAATATTGTAGCACTTTTTGAACCTCATTATGTGGACATGGAAACTCTACCTGTGGAAAACAATGTAGATGTCCTGGACAGTTTTAGTGTTAGAGGATTTGTCTTTAAAATGGGAATTACATTGCAGTTCAGTCATTTCCATCTGCAAGTGGACAGGTGTGTTCTAATTGAAATCTGCAATAAGAAATGGTCTCAAAAACGGATGTGAGACTGACATTGTCTTCAAAACATTTAGAAAACTATCCTTGTAATTCTGTCAAGACCACAATGAAATCTTGAACTCTCACTTTTTCTTTAAGGCTAGTGAGTTTATGGAACTGCACCAGAGAGTTCAGGGAACTGGGCTATGGTTTTTTTTTCAGAATTTCTCTCTTAATCAATACAATCTCTCTCACCTTGCAGTTAAGTCCACTTAAAATGCAAGGTCTGCAATCCATTCCGAATGTTCTAATTTTCATCCTGCACTCCTCTTTTCTTCATAAATTCAACAATAGTGAACTTTAAATTGAAAATTCATCCCAGTCATACCTCTCGACCTAACCAACATAACTTGCAGCAATGTATGAACACTCCATGCTCTTCTTTCAGATCCAACAAAAACTGTTGCAACTGACAGTGGAATAATGTATGCAGTTTCAGAAATTTTACTGTTCATACTACCAATTCCTTTACATGCTCCATGCCTGCAAATTTAACACAAAGTGCTTGTTGGTGTACAGAACAATGAATCCCGTCTATCAATCACTGTAATTCTTGCTCTTTCACTGTCAACCAAATCTTTAAAATCTTTCTGCATGGTCATGTAATGTTATTTAACAGCAAATCTGCGGAACCTTTTGATTATGCGACTGCATAATAGCTACTGAAAATTCTCATCCCTCTCTTCTGTCATTCCCATTCATTTATAAAGTCATGTGACAATAAATTGGGAGACTGCCTCTTTTTGTTCAAAAAGCCACTTGAGCTGTTATCATCTTTTATACCACGAGCAAATAGTGATGAGTAAACAGTGCTGACACATGATTCAGCCAAACAGAACGGAGTCATGCCGAATGAAAAATGCCACACTACAACAGTAAATGAAATGTTGTGCTCCTTCTGAGAAGGACCGAGCAGTGCCAAGAAAAGCTGAGCTGTGGCCACACATCGGGCTCGTGTGTGGCCTGGCACACTGTGGCCAGCCCTGATTTAAGGTGGAGAAGCAGGTTGTCCATCATACATTTGAAGATGGCTGGAGCATTACACAGTCCAAATGGCATAACTTTAAACTCATAGAGGGTGTCAGCAGTTTGAAGATAGTCTTTTTCTGATCAGCCTTGTCAATGTCATTTATCCAATAGCCTGTCTCCATGCTTATGTTGGGAAATACTTTGCACCTTCCGAGCAGCTGTTCAGCTGGCTAATTGGCTGATGATTTCCAGTATTTTACCAAGGGCTGCTTGGTTTCTTTTTTCTCCTCTTCTGACTTGAAAGCATATGAAACTTGACGAGAAATTGGCTATCACCTGGCAACATTGTTCCTTAGTCAGGCAATATCCTTATTGGCAGTCTGATAGTAGCTACCACCTCTGCATCAATTGTAGAGGAAGCAGAGCTTGATTCTTTGTCACTGTCCTACATAAGTACCTTTAGGGATGAGTTGTGGCTGCTTGTGACAATTAGTGATTCAAATTTCTCTAGACTACCTACAATGCTTATGATGGGTAACAGCTTGTAGATTTTTTTTTTTTTTTTTTTTTGTGAGTTTGATTAGACTTTTGCCATAACAAAAGCTTCACAGGTCTAACTGAACATATGACTGACGAATGGAATTTGTCTCCTTTGTGGAGGTGGGTTAGCAAGTTTTCAATGGCAAACACCCACCTTGAGCAATGTTTGTTATGTGTGCTTGTAAGAATAGCTTCATCAGTCTGGAATTCTGATCTTCTGGACTGCTTATGATGCCTGCAAGAAGTCCCATCTGAGAATAAATTATGACTACATGCTGTTAAAACAGAAAAATTGAAGGGCTGTAATCTATCATTGGTAGTTATTCTTGCAATACTTGTTCTTGTCGGCTGGACATATTTCCCATTTAGACCTTCAACACAATCGCTTTTGTGTCTTTTGCTGATGATGATAAGCATTTGATATTACAGAAAAGGAAGATGATGATGATGACGATGATGATGATGATGATTTGTGGGTGAGGGCACTAAACAGCAAGGTCATCAGCACCCTTGCATGAATGATACACAGATGAGCATGGCGAAAATTTATTAAAAATAATAATTAATTGGAAAATCAAGTTTCATTCACACGCAATTGCAAAGACAACTCTGAGAAGGCGAGCTTCAATAAGAGTAAGATGAAACACAGCAGAATAACTCCATAAAACCAAGGATAAAATACCAGTATCAATATGGTTTGAAAGGGAACAGGTGACTGCAGCTGGATGGCTGCTTAGAAATAATGGGTGACCACGCTATTCTGTGACACATTAAAATCTCCCACCCAGTACCCTGGGAAAAATACCTGACATCACACAAAGTTAACATAAATCACACTTGCCTCATTATCAGTTAAGTAGAGGGCAGGTCCTGTAGGAATCGCAGATCAAGCCTCAGGTTGTCGTATAAAACACTCTAAATTAAAATATGTCATATTTACAGCTGTGTCCCACATCTGTGTCTGTGAAGGCCTTGGTGAGACCCTCCAGCAAACTGAGCAATGGAGTTTTTGTCACTATTGACACACTGTCCCCAGGTGGCCATGCTATATGGGAGGGATTTTTTGCTGTGAAAGGGATGACAGCTGTCAAAATGTTGGTACTGTTGGTGGGTTTAATGTGGACAGAGGTGCAGATGAAGCCATCAGTGAGGAGGAGGTCAACATCTAAGAAGGTGACATGCTGGGTTGAGGAGGACCTTGTGAAGCAAATGGGAGGGGTGTTGAAACTGTGAAGGAATGGAGATAGGGTGTCTTGGCCCTGAGTCCAGATCATGAAGATATCACCAACGAACCTGAACCAGTGTTTGGTGTTTTGGGAGGCTAGGAAGGTCTCCTCTAGAAAGCCCATAAAAAAGTTGGCATAGGAGGGTGCTATGTGGGTGCCCATGGCTATGCCACAGATTTGTTTAGATACCTTCCCTTCAAAGGAGAAGTAGTTGCGGGTTAGGATAAAGTTAGTAAGGTGTATGATGAATGTGGTAGTGGGTTTGAAGTCTGAAGGACATAAGGAAACGTGGTGTTCAATAGCAGTGTGACCATGGGCATGAGGGATGTCAGTGTATAGAGAGGTGATATCAATGGTGACAAGTACAGTACAGGAATGGGGATGGTGAGGAGCTGGTGAAGGAAGTCATTGGTGTCTCTGACGTGGGAGGCTAGATTACGGGCAGTTGGTTGGAAGTGTTGGTCAATGAGGGCCGAAATTCTTTCAGTGGGGACATAAAAATTTATTGCCAAATACTAAGAAAAAACATTGAATTACTTGGCTTAAATATAACGTATGGAAGCTGAACCTTCAGTTGTGATAATATTACGCCTAAATCAATGTAAATATTCTTGTATGATTTAAAAACATGTATTGTAAATCACAATGACTTGTCCAATATCATACTGTATACCTTGTACAACAAATGATCAAAAGGACGAATAAAAATGTAATAACCAGTCACAATGGGGTGTCCAGGATTGTTGGGTCTGTGGATCTTGGGGAGCCTGCAGAAGGTTGTTGTGAGGGATATCATAGGGGTAATAAGGGAGTTATCCTTACAGCACATTCTCCACTGCTGTAATTATTCCAGCCTCAACCTATGGTACCACACTGTCCCCACACCCTCCACCAAACAGTTTCCACTGCCTCTGTCCTGTCTCCTCCACATTCTCATCTCCCACTCTGTTTATTTGCATCCCTTTGCCAATGCATCCAACTGTCTTTCCCTGCTCCTCTCCTTTTTTCCCCACCTCCCTGCTCCACTACTTCCTGACGCTGTGCCTGTTGGCAGTATAGCCTCTGCACATCCATGACAGTGTTCATCTCTCTCCCCAGCCATTCCCTACTATTTTTCCCCTTCCCCACCCCCTCCAGATTACCGCTTGCATCCCACATGATGTTGCATTCTGGCCCGAGACACCAGAGTTGACGTTCATGTGTGCGTGAGGTGTGCTTGCTTCTGTGTGTGTGTGTGTGTGTGTGTGTGTGTGTGTGTGTGTGTGTCCTTTACTGATGAAGGCCGTGATTGAAACCTTCATGTGAGTAACTTTTAATTGTGCCTGTCTGCAAATGACGTGTCTTCCTTGCGGTAAGTAGCTATCTGTCTTTTCCTACATTGTTAAAACCAAATCCAATGGTCACAGCATACATCATGTTCCTCCTAGCTGTTTGTAAATTTTATGGAAAAATTATGAAACTTATTTTACCTACACTTCTAAAGGTTAACAAAATAATTGGCTCACATGGAGTGAATCAGGATTTTTTATTTCTTTTAATGTTAACTGTTACAAGTGGCAGTAAGTGAGTACAACAATGTCAATAATTTTTACTTATATTTTATTCCTACACAAATTTTAAATTTTATTAGAGACCATATTTGCTTTACTATGAAGATATGCATTACTTAGTTTATTTAGGGGGTGCCACACAGCCAACCGATGCATTCTCTTCTATGCCTACCTTCATTTCACAGTAGTATAATGATTGGTCAACAAGTGCAGATGTAGTAGAGAATGTATAACAACTCCCAAATACTGGTATGTAGTTTGATGTACAAACAATACAGGTTATGTCACGAGTTGTAACTTTTGTACACTATGCTCTATGTAATTTTTGTGTTTTTAACACTGATAATGACCATTTAGTGAAGATGTTGAGTCGCAGATAGGTATAACAACAAGACTGTCAAGAAAGTAAGATTTCAGCCAAAAAAGGCCTTCTTAATTATTAGACAAAACACACGCACACACACGTTCATTCTGTGATCAAAAGTATTCAGACACCCCCAGAAACATACGTTTTTTTTTTTTTTTTTTTTTTTTTTTTTTTTTTTTTTTTTTTTTTCTTTTTTTTTAGGTGCACTGTGCTGCCACCTACTGCCAGGTGCTCCATATCAGTGGACCTCAATAGTCATGAAATATCATGAGAGAGCAGATTGGAGCACTCTGCAGAACTCACGGACTTCGAACTTGGTCAAGCGGTTGGGTGTCACTTCTGTCGTATGTCTGTACACAAGATTTCCACACTCCTAAACATCCCTAGGTCCACTGTTTCCAATGTGATAATGAAGTGGAAACGTGAAGGGACAAGTACAGTAAAAAAGCATACTTGCTGACCTCGTCTGTTGACTGACAGAGACCGCTGTCAGTTGAATAGCATTTTAATGTGTAATAGGTAGACATCTATCCCGACCACCGCACGGGAATTCCAAATTGCATCAAGATCCACTGCAAGTACTATGATAGTTAGGCAGGAGATGAGAAAACTCGGATTTCATGTTCGAGCGGCTGTTCATAAGCCACACATCATGCTGGTAAATGCCAAACGATGCCTTGCTTGGTGTAAGGGGCGTGAACATTGGACAATTGAACAGTGAAAATACATTGAGTGGAGTGACAAATACCAGTACACAACATGGCGATCCAATGGCAGGGTGTATGTATGGCAAAAGCCTGGTGAACACCATCTGCCAGTGTGTGTAGTGCCAACAGTAAAATTTGGAGGCGGTGGTGTTATGAGGTGGTTGTGTTTTTCATGGAGGGGGCTTGCACCCCTTGTTGTTTTGCGTGGCACTATCACAGCACAGTCCTACATTGATGTTTTAAGCACCTTCTTGCTTCCCACTGTTGAAGAGCAATTCAGGGATGGCGATTCCATCTTTCAACACAGTCGAGCTCCTATTCATAATGCACGGCCTGAGGTAGAGTGGTTACACGACAGAAACATCCTTGTAATGGACTGGCCTGCACAGAGTCCTGACCTGAATCCTATAGAACACCTTTGGGATGTTTCTGAATGCTGACTTTGTGCCAGGACTCACCGACCGACAACTATACCTCTCCGCAGTGCAGCACTCCATGAAGAATGGGCTGCCATCCCCGAAGAAACCTCCCAGCACCTGATTGAACATATGCCTGTGAGAGTGGAAGCTGTCATCAAGGCTAAGAGTGGGCCAACACCATGCTGAATTCCAGCATTACCGATGGAGAGCACCACGAACTTGTAAGTCATTTTCAGCCAGGTGTCTGGATACTTGTGATCACATAGTGTATGTGTGGAGTTGTGTTTGCATGAGTGTGAATGTTGAGTAAATCTGATGAAGGCCTTGACAGTCTTTTTGTTGGGTTATCTGCAACTCAGCATCTCTGTTATATGATGAGTAGTAACTACCCTTTTCACAATATTATCACTATCCCATCCTGGATTTTCCATTATTAGCATTGATAAAGGCTAGTCAATAGCTGAACTCAGGAGCTGCTCTAATAAAACTAGAACAGAAATGTGACTCGTTTCTGCTCTTTGCCGTTTTGAAAGTTATATCACAGTCTGAGAGTGCATTCCACTTTCCTGATGGAAGGTAATTTGATATTTGGATTTACCATGTGGAATAGGGCCAAAGCATTTTGTATATTTGACCATGTGATTTCCCCATGACTTTAGGTGCTCTTCTTCCATTTTTATTCTATTAAGTGGACTTGGTGTTGACTGTTGCTGAATGTTTTCTTCAGTCTGGCCTGGGATTTGTTACAGCTATTGAGCTTCTCTTCATTTTTCTTGAGCCCCTGTTGGGCTTTCCCATCAAAGTAAAAGTACACATCTGACAAACACATCATGTCACACCACCTGTTGTATTTGGTGATTTAGTCAAATTCCTTCTGCCATTTTGTGTGGCTCCAAAAACACTGATGGATGCCTCAGAACACTGGTCTGTTAACGAAGTAATGCACTGAGAACTGAACTGAACTCTTGGATGGATAGTACAGTTGTTTCTACTAGCATCCAATATTCCAGAATGCTCGTATTTATACAAAGATAAAATACGCCAGAAAGTACAAATCTTGCAAATTTCAAGAATATTGCCAAAATGATAAATGCTAAATAACAAATAATTGATAGTTGTCTGGTTTGAACTGGTGACCCCACAGCACGTCAATCAATGATGCAAACCACTATGCCATGCTGCATGCACCATAGTTTGTGGCAATAGAAATGAGTTACTGTCATCTGTTATAAGCCACTGTGTCACATAATTGAATAGAATGTCCAGACAATTAATATGATTTATTAATTGCATAATGAAATAGTGTGCCCTACTGTATGAGAATGTATTGTGGAACTCTGCTTAGTGTTGGAGAGAAAGAGGGAACGAATGAATGACAAAGTGCATTGTATGATGGCAATGGGAATGATTTTTGTATGCACATGTCTTATGCACTAACATTTTGTGAAAATCTTTGGTAAATATTTTTTTACGGTTTTTACAAGTGAAGACAGTAATCTTATCCTCAACTTACTAGACGTATCAGTTTTTATACAGAGTCAAATTTTTGCCACAGTCCATTTGGCTATCCCCCTATAGATTTGGTATGGTTTACTGTCTAAATAATCTTAGGAAACAGTAAACTGTTTACAAGAATGAGGTCAGGCAACAATTCACCTGTAGATATACAGTTGACAAAACAAAACTGTTCATATCTTGATACGCTCGGGTGCCTTCAGTTGTTTTGCACTGAACATGTATATTTATATTTGTGAAATGCTGAGATGTTTCTGCCCCATATATACAAATAAGAACATAGCTGAATATTAAGTTGTAGCCGCATGACAGCGTTTCAGGATCTGGATTTTTCCCGGAAGTAATTATGGTTTATGTCCCCTCAACACCATTTTTTCCCCTTCATTGTTTTGTTTGTTGGTGTGTTGCAAGCACAAAATTAGAATAGCCAAGGTACGCCTAACATGATAACATACTGTGCCATAGGTGAGTGTATGACAGTCATTTACTACCACATGTCCCAGCACATGGCAGGCCACAAGAGATAATATCCTAGTACTCATTGATTATGGTAGTTTCAGTGTGCTGTCCCAATGAACTGATCCAGCTCCAGCAGGACCACTCACCACTTCACAAATCGAATTGTTCAGCAATGGTTTTTGCAACAGGCAGACATCTACCTGATCAATTGGCACGTTCGATTGCTGGACTTGAATCCCTTTGAAAATTTGTGGGCCAAAATGAACCGCCACATGAACTTACACTGGCCAACATCGGCCCCCAGACCTCGTGTTGGATACATGGGAGAATATTGCAGCTGATGAGGGATATTTCCATAGGCTGACCACCTTCATGCCTTGTCAGGTAAGGAAGTTAATTGATGCCAATGGTGCTTGGAGTACATACTTGGCTCATCCCTGACGTGATACTTTACCTTCCTCATCTTACATTACTCCATTTTATATTACAACATTTGATACAAGTGTGTGTTTGTTAATTGGAAATCCATGTGAGAATCACCGTATTTTACATTTTATTTAATTCCTGCTACTTAATGCATGTAAATTTGAAAAAAAAAAGCTCAAACAAGATAGTTTGATTAGAAATAGAAATGAGGTCCCTGTATAAAGCAGCCAGAGAAAACACTTAATATCGAGTAATATAACAATAAGTAAACCTTAAAATAAATTTTTCTTCCTTACTGCCTCTCTGCGTTTACTGTGCCAAAGAAGTGCAGCCAGGGCATATAAAAGCTATTTTGCAAGTTACCATTCTATGGGCACCCAAAGAAAGCATTCTGTGCACTGTGCCCATTTCTTTATGTAAGTCTACAGAGAAATGGCCACTGCAGAATATGCATTCAGTGTCTTCTTCAGATGACACATCAGAAACATAGTCTTCCATTGAATCTGAATCAGCTTATGAATGACTGAAAGTGTCTTCTTCTTCTTCAGATGACATCAAAAACATAGTCCTCCATTAAATCTGAAACAGCCTACGAACTACTGAAAGACTGTTTCCTGTGTTGTTTTTTTTCCAAGAACAAATCTTTACTTCTGTCTCCTTTGATTCCACTACAGCTTTTCTCTCATTGAATTGTTCCAGACACTCCCTGTATGGATATGATGTTAGCTACTTAACAGATTCAGAATGTGGCTCTTGACATAGCTTGCTGATTTTGGTAGTTGGTCGGATACTAATTGGACTCATTTCCTCTGTCGTTTGCACCTTTTAAGTCCTGGTGTTCTGCAATGTCACTGTCTCTAAGTGTATTCCTATTACATGGGAAGAGCCTATTTTCTACAGGCCATTTATAGCATTTTCCATTAATATTGGTCTCAAGTGAGCCCCTCCAAATAATCTTGCCATCAAAAATGATGTTGCTACTTGACCTGAGTTGTTTGACCACAAGGTTTCTATTTTTGGGGATACTACAATTTAAATGGTCCCATGAATTCCACACAATAAGATATATTTTATGAGTGGAGTGAGGTGATAAACAGGTATGTGCACATTGTTTTCTATTGCTCTGTCTATCATACGTGATGTCCCATCAAGTATTAGCACACAGGAATATCATCATCTGGCTTTATAAAATTCACAAAACCGTCAAACCACTTATTACAAATATGAGTCTCAACCCAGCTACTAGGGTGGTAAGATGAAGTTGCCCTAATAGGAGATACTGTGTCCTAATACGCAATATTGTCACATACTGAATACCTGTGGTGTCAAATATTAGTAATAAGGCATCTTACACTAGAAACCAGCCTCATAGTTACACTGCTTAGTGTGAAGAAGAATTCATTGTATGAATGAAAGATAACTTTGTAAAGAATGTTATCATATGAATATTGTTGCAACAGCTACTCGACTTCAGTTATTAATGACCTACAAGTGCACACACTCAAAAGCTTGAATTTCAACACTTTTAAAATCAAGGGTTCTTGACAATATCCAGCTCCATAATGTCTTATTGTCTGTTGTAAGCCTTCTGCACTGTGAGAACTAAGCTGAGATACCTCCCAAAAGAGCTGAGCACTTACTTGAGCCAGTATCTTATTTTCTCACATTAATGGACTCTCCCAAAGTAGGCACCTTTCCTTTACATGCAAAATCATTTTCAGTACGGATAGTATCATTTGGGCACATTAAAAAAAAGTCAAATCAGAAAATAACTAGTCTTTTTCTCAAATTAAATTCTAATTGCAATAAGGTCTGCTTATCTGTTTCAGGTCATTACACATGTCTGAGTTTTAATAAACATTGTCTGACAGGATTTAAACATTTTACTCAGACCCACTACAATGAATAGTTGAACTTATATTTCCCAGCACATTTGTAATTTTACTTTGAGATCATAATTTATGAGCTCATCAGTAAACATTTATTCTCTTTTACTCAACTTCATCTCAATGTCGTCCCACCCTGCTCCATCTGCTTTCCTCTTCTGTCTGCTACTTCTGTGAATAGTTTTATGCATACAGACAAAATTTGCTCTTCAGCAAATTTATTTGGACCAGATTGTTTTTTAAATTGAGAATGATAGTGAATTTTAGTGTTCCCGAATAAAAGGGCAAAATTAATGCTGTTGAGTTTGGCACTTCATCTACATCTAGATTTATACTCCGCAAGCCACCCAATGGTGTGTGGCGGAGGGCATTTTATGTGCCACTGTCATTACCTCGCTTTCCTGTTCCAGTCGCGTATGGTTCGTGGGAAGAACGACTGCCGGAAAGCCTCCGTGCGTGCTCGAATCTCTCTAATTTTACATTCGTGATCTCCTTGGAAGATATAAGTAGGGGGAAGCAATATATTCGATACCTCATCCAGAAACGCACCCTCTCGAAACCTGGACAGCAAATTTGAGTGTCTAATTTGATAAAAAGTATATCATTGGTAGTTTCTTTCGTACCAAAGAATTGAATTGTTAATTGATTAATTACTCTCTGCAACATCTGAAATATGAGCTTCACAAAAGAAAAAAATTTCTAGAAGTCTGACTGATCTAAAATCACTTGATCCTGAACATAATAATTTTCTCTCACTTCTGTAAAATGAAAGACCTTAAAACAACTTGGATGGATTTTGTTTAAAATTTTGTAATTTTTTAGCTCATACTACAATAGTTCTCTTGAAGACTATAAATAATACACACCTGTGTTGTGCTCATGAAGACAAGAGAAGCTACCACAGAAAGACAATTGGCACCCACCACGCCAGGGACTTTTTAATGTTGGCCAGATGGCAGAACTGAACTCTGGTTCCACAGCACTTTGACCGTGAGCTACTGGCACAGTGACACTAGAACCTCCTTTGGACCACTTCTAGCACTGCTGATCAAATTAATACTACACATTTTGTGATCACTGTAGATATCCCAACTTCCATGTTACTTACTTACTTGCTTACTCACTGGTCATACCGGACTCGTGAGTCCATTACCGCAGCAACGTATTTTCGCCATCTGTCCCTGTCTTGGGCTATTTCCTTCCATTCTCCTTCAATACCTAGGCTCCTCAAATCGGCCTTCACATTGTCCTCCCATCTTGTCCTCCCATCTACGCCTCGGTCTCCCCACGGGACGTTTTCCCTCTAGGTGCCCTACCAGTACTCCTCGTGCTGCCCTGCCCTCATCTATTTGAGCTACGTGACCCACCCATCGCAGCCTACGTGATTTAATAATACTGATTATGTCACGGCTTGAATAGAGTTCGTGAACCTCTTCGTTATGCAGTTTTCACCACTCTCCGCCAATGTCATCCCTTTTTGCTCCGAAAATTTTGTTTTCAAATACTCTAAACAGCTTTTCATTTTGCACAGTGAGAGACCAAGTCCCACACCCATACAGCATAACTGGTAGAATAATAGTTTTGTATATTCTAATCTTTAAATTTCTAGACAATATCCATGATGAAAGTAATCTATTCAGTGAGAAGTAGCACGCATTTCCCACCCGTAATCTCTTCCTCAGTTCGGATTCAATCTCATTTCTCGAAGTGATGTCCACGCCTAGATATTTAAATGTGTTCACTTTTTCAAACTGCATGTCTCCAACTCTTAACATTTCCTGATCTACTGCTGTTGGCATTCTAGTAGTAACCAGGTATTTAGTTTTGTCTTCACTTATCCTTAGACCTATATCTTCACTAGCCTTGATTAACGCATTCGCATTTGCTGTTACAGATTCTTTCCTATCGCTAATGAGGTTTAGATCATCTGCATACCCTAATATCTTAATATTTCCATTTAACTCCACACCCTCTGAATTATCTGCTGCCATTCGTACAATATATTCTAGGACTAAATTAAAAAGTAGCGGAGACAGGGCATCTCCCTGCTTAAGTCTGTTCTTTATTACAAATTCTTCTGACTCCAATTTCCCCACGTGTACTCTACCTTTTGTGTTTTTCAAACTCACTTCTATAAGTCTAACATACTTCTTTGGTATTCCAAGTTCCAAAAGAATTCTGTACAATTTTGATTGCAATACTGAATCATATGCTTTTGTAAAATCATCTTTCATGTATAAGGTTTAATTAGTATTAATTTCCAACTTGTCCATTGTACATCTTGGTGGTATGATAATATGAGGCCACTAAACACAACATGGGCATAAACAAGCTGACTGCTATGTGGCCGCTGCTGGCCACAGCAGAATCACACACCTGACACTGTGTGCCTGTCAGGGAAACATTCAGCATGGAGTGTGCGGCGGACAAGGTGTTAATGTGGTGAAAGTGCTGTCACAAACTGTGACATGGCTGTATATGCCGAGAATGCCCAATGTGGGACTTAAGCCATTTTCTGTGCAAACAATTTTGTTTTGTCAACTGTACATGTTGGTGGTGTACTAGATAACAGAAAACCAAAGCAGCTTTGAAAGTTTTGTAACTCTTTTAGCTGCAGTGCATAAGTGGGCATGTGTGTGGTAAAAATAGTCATCAATTCATCCCATCAATAGAGCTGTTAGCCTCGATAATATCTGCTATTTCATAATCATTCACCTGCCCAAACCAACTGTTAAGTATCTGTAACAAAATATTGTAACACAGAGTTAATGTATCAAAAATATACACCATAAAAATTATGCAAAATCTTTTGTAATGAGCAATTCACTCGTACTCAAGGACTGATATAGCCACTATTGTGTGTACATAAAATTTAGAGTGGCATGTAGAATTTCCTGAGCTACTTTCCAAATTACAGCAAGGTTTCACATATATGTAGAATTTATTAGATGTTCAAAAGCACTCGGCTCTCAATATCCACGTGTTTCATACAACAAATAAATACTTAATGACTTTCTACTTACAGACACAGGTAAATATTTTCTCTGGAAATACTGTTGTAATCCACTACTACTGTTACCAATAACTTATAAACAGAGCCATCTACTGTAACTGAGGAGGCAGCAGCTTATTTCATAGTAACAGATACCTTTCTAATTTACTTGATTAAATTTGGCTGGCATAAGCACAAATAGGGTCTTACAGTATAGTGACATTTTATTGTTAATGCAGCATACATATTAAGTTTCACCCATTACCCTGTTTTTGTTAATGTATTACTTGTCTCATTCCTGATCCACAAAAAATTCTTCTTCTTGGTGGAATCTAGGGAATGAACGCATTTTCACTTCAGTAGGAAGCAGAAAATGTGGATCTTCTGCTCCCCACAATAACACCTACAAACATAACAGTACAGGGAGTGTGTGTCTGGTAGCTGTTCAGCCATGTCTTGATAAATTTTTGGTAGAAGAGAGGAAAGGGGCATGAATTTTGTTAAGAGGCATCTCTGTATTGCTAGAGTGGCAAGTACTAATGCTGTTAAGTATGAATGTGTGAGAATTTTTCTTCAACCTGTACATTGTCTTTATATGGTGGCAAGTGGTGTCAATTTTGTGCACTGCTGTTTGAACTTAATGTTTCTGTATTGAACTTTAGCTGGGCTTTAGTTCAGGCACCAGAAGATGAATTTCTAAAATTAATCAGTACTTATGCCAATGATATTCTGTGCCGCAAAACTTGGAAGGAATATCTGGAAATTTTGAACAAGCAACTGGGAACTTTTCAGGAAGATGAAGTTACAGTGAGCCACATGAAAACAAAGACTGCAAGAGAATGCTTAATTTTTTGTGCACATTGTGTCACATAAAGTTATCAAACAAAATCTTTTAATATTAGAAGTCTTGCAGAATTGTTCAATTCCCCAATGAAAGAGAAAAAAAAGGTGATTAAGGTTTAATATCCTGTTGATGACAAGGTCATTAGAGACAGAGCACAAGCTTTTACATCTACATGATGCCTCTGCAATTAATTTTTAAGTGTTCGCAGAGTTTTCATTGAACAACTTTCAGACTATTTCTCTATTGTTCTACTCTTGAATAGCACACGGGAAAAACAAACACATCTTTCTGTGCAAACTGAAATTTCTTTTATTGTATCGCAATAGTCATTTCTCCTATGTATGTAGAAGTCAACAAAATATTTTCATATTCAGAGGAAAAAGCTGACGATTGAAATTTTCTGAAAAGATCTTGCTGTAGTGAGAAACGCCTTTGTTTTAATGTCTGCCACACCAATTCACATATTGTAATCGTGCGGTTCTCATCTTTTCTCACTATAATATGAAATGAGCTGTCCTTCTTTGAACTTTTTCAGCATCTTCTGTCAATACTATCCGGTAATTGTCCTATACTGCTGTAGTATCTCAGTTTTATTTTGTGGTTCTAATGTAGTAAGATTCACAGCAATGTTTAATATTAAATAGATACCATCAGCTATGATGAAGTAGAACAAAGATACATATTACTCTGTGTGTTCTTTTGTCTTCCTATTTATGAAAATGAAAGCGACACCACAGAAGTTAGTTCATGTTCATCAGCAAAAAGAAACAGACACTTTTGCAACGAGCTCTGCTGTTACATATAGTGTAATTAGCATTAAATAATGTTGGGTAAGTACTTGGAATAATGACTAAATGTGCAAAGAGTGCATAAAAAAAAAAAAAAAAACAACCAGTCCCTTGCCCATAAAATAGGAGACACAATCAATTGTTAGACACTTTAATATGGAACTCAAGCATCAAGAGTAAATAATGTATTAAACAGTAAAACAAATTGCTGAAGAGGAGGGGTGTGTGATACTTCACAGCAATACCCCAAATGACAATGGACAAGTGTACAGTAAGCAGGCTCTTTAGTAGATTTGTTGCAAATTCTGTTTTTTCCAATAAAATGCAATCTTTGGCTCATCTACCCCAAAAGATTTTCTTTGTGGTCATTCCAATTTAACTCTTTAGATGAGCTGTGAGCATGGTTTCTCATGTCCTGGAAGTGCTGCCTGTTTTCTAGGTTATTGCCTGTTCTATCTCTTGTCAGATAAACTTTAGTCTTATAACACCAAGGTGAAAGTAAAATGCCAATATCTATTTCTAAAGTAACTGCCCTGATACTCACTTGAACCAGTTTAGGAAAACAAAGAAAACAAGCTAAATCTGAAAGGCTGAAGTGGATTTGAAACCCACTCCTCAATTCTAATCTAATGCCTTAGCCGAAGTGCCACCTTCCTCACTTTATTAATGGGATGATTTTCTTAGCCATTGAAGTCATGACTTATTTAAGTTGTTCACCATTCTGTAGTTAAAAAAAATCCCTCTAATAACTGAGTGATTTTCTTCTTGGTTTTCAGTTTGTCCACATCAAAATTACTGATATCTATTTTGCGATAGTTCTTGGTCGGGCTAAATTGTCATTTTAACATGGTGGCCTTTTTTTGTGGTCTGAACCAGGATTAGCAGTTTGCAGGATACTGCAACACATTACACTTCATCAAAAGATAGCTGGGAAGGTACAGATATCTTACAGCAACTGAGTTATGACAATGTTAAACACCTTTCAAAGCTGAAGGACTCTTTCCCTGTTGTGGATTGGTTCTCCAGTGTGCTGGATAATCTCCAATAATGTTCTCGAGTTTCCTTTCTTTTTTAAGCATGGCAATGAAATCTGTAAGTACGATCATAGTATGTTCTTTGGTTGTATTGAACAGAGTAGCTCCAAGCTACACACACAAAATTTGTATCACTTTTAGATTTGTCTTGTTGACTTTAATTAACTGGCACATACTTGTTCCTTGTGATGTACACTTTACTTCACTTTCAAAGCACAAGGAACACAGTTCAGCTTTTAGGGGAACTCATGTTAGTAACTATACCTAGAATTTTCCAGCTGAAAAATAACTGTTGTACTAAGATGAGTAGTTTTCATCACATATGTTATGAATTTACCTTTGAAATCTTGTAAGCTTATGAAATAAAGGTAATAACTACACCTAAGACCCTCTTTCTTCTTGGAGAGCTGTGATAAGGACTTGATGCTGTTGAAGTGCTCAATGCTTCACTTCATATTTTTATAAACATTTGCTGCAAAGACTTAGTGTCTACTACAGGAGAAATCTTTGGTTCCAAAAGGTCAAAAACCAACATTTTCCCCCTTCATTGTTGTTATACCTGAAGTGTGGTTTCATGGCTAAATGACAGTCACACTACAAATCCAAAGGTTCAGGGTTCAATCCTCAGTTGATCCCACACTCTTTTCAGCCACTTATTGTATCTGTCACACTGAGCAATACTTTGCATGTATGAAATATGCCAAGGCATACCATCATTCGAAGAGCTTGTTTCTTTATAACTGGCTGATCAAGTCACTCTAAAAGTAAAAGAAAGGCACATCCAACAGGATTATGCACAGTAAAGCACTGTGGTGTTGAAACTAACCTGCAGATTGGGGATAGTTGTGATTAAGTATCAAATTAGAAAGTATTTCTTTTTCTCTCAGTCTTCCTTTTTTTACACAGAAGTAACTTTTAATCAAGTTCACAGTTACTAAGGATCAAAACAGAACAAATTCAATATTAATAGCAAATGTGTAAAAATTTAATAATTTTCCCCTTATTATAACATTTTAACACAACAAGAAAGTCTTCTAAAACTATCATTTTATATCATGGAAAATATATTCTCATAACTGAACATCACAGTACACTCACACCTTCAGTGTTCAACACAGACACAATGTGCAGCTAGTATCCTTAAGTAAGACTAATGAAAATTCTACTGACAAAAAATGAATGCAGTATTAGTAACAACCATAGAACATTTAAAAAATCATGATATTTTAATTACAACTCAATTTGTGCAAAACAGCCATATACTAAATTTAAGTAGTTTTTCCATGGGCATATGCATCATTAATCGTGAAAACCTTTTATTTTAACTTAGACAATTGTGCATCATTCTTTATTTCCACTTAAATCACTGAATAAGTGAGAACATGCATGACTTTTTTAAAACTTGTGGTTCACTTCTGTATCATCAATGCTTATTTCCCATGTTTGCATGAATATTTCTGAGAAAAATGAAGGAGCATCTTATTCACAATGAATGGACTTTACAATTTTTGTATGAAAATATATATCTGTACTAATTGTACTGCAATAGTAGCTCTTATCTGAGACATTCTTCATACAACAAGTCATAAAAGGAAGAAATGTAGAATTCTGATCCACAAACTATTCTATATCAGTCTGTGCAGGAACCAGTCTATAATCATCCCAAGTTTTTGTGCTTCCAAACTAATAATTTTTGCCTGGAAGTAGTAATTTTAACATATGTGGAAGATATTAGTATCACCATTTTACCTAAAATGTAAGGAAAGGCCAGATGCCTTTTAATTGAGCATGAATCTTTTATTCTAATGACTAGGTTTTCATCTTATAAATAATTTCTTCTTTCCTTTCATTCTTCTTTGCTGAAGCACTATTCATACACATACGCTATGTAAGTATAACAAGAAACTACCTCAAACACACAGGAATTTAACATGGTGGAGATATTTAACCTCTTCCAGCCTCACATACATTACTGTCAACTTTTTTTTTTTTTTTTGGATCAAATTGCATTTTACAATAAGAGAAAGAACAATCCTCGTTTACCACAAAATTACCATTCAAGAATACTTCCTGGCAAATAAAAACTATATGGTTTCCAAAATCAAGGCCACAGGTTTGAGTTACAGTGTGAGACACTGATGTAATTTGTCAGGGTGTGTTAACAAGTACTCTCCTTGGCAATTTTTCTAATCACATTAGTGTTACCACCAGTTTCAAACATGAACGAGACAAATTGTACACTAATCACTGAAAATACAAGAAATAAATATTTTAGCTATTACATAATATCAGCATTTACCTATCCTTTTCCTGACAAAATGTGGCATCACTGATCACAATCTTGCTTGTGTAGGTTCATAACTACGATCACTAATAAAACACTGATAACAATGACCATTATTAGCACCTTTCAATAATGACTGAGAAATATATCTCTACTACTTCTTAGCAAAGCTGCTGCTATCAGTCTGACTGCAATGATCTATAGTCAATCAGATTTCTTTCCTTTCATACTTTTGTAACATCACAACCATATACACATCACTCACTGTCAATGATAATGAGCACAAACAGACTGGATAAATATTAAAAATGATTACAAGGACAGACAACCAGTCACTTTTAAAATGAAGTGCTGAGTGTCAGACAGGTACAATGAAAACTAAAATAGATATTTTTGGGCTTCCTCAGAGCAAAAACAGTTAGAGACACAATTCCACTTCTTAGTAAATGTGAAAGTATATTTGTCCTTTTAATCATTACTTTCCACTATTGCCATAATATATGCAGGAATTTACTTTCTACTAAGTACACATAAAAATTTAAGGCATTTCTTTGCAACAAAAACTGCAGAATAGTGATCTGTTTAATTTACTGTAGAATCGAGCTATAATGACAGTAACACCAGATTTTCACATCCTATTCACAGAATAATGCATACAGGAGGTCTTACTGTGGAAAGGTGTAATTAAAATAATTAAATAAATAAATTATAGTGAACTGATATTCAGACAGTCACAGTCCAGTTTGTATAATCTCATTTCTGTATTGTTATGAGGCACTGTGGCATAATATGAATATGCAGCTCTGTCTACATTTCCTGTTAGCAGACCAGTAGTTATCACTATGTCTTCCAAAACAGATTGTTGCTGTACCAATGGGGATTTGTAACTGGGGTCAGCAATACACACCACAGTACAAGTCCCAGAACGAATAAAGACATAAGGACTATTCTGTTCTGATCTTTGTAAGTCATCAGTTCTGCAAAATCGGGAAATCCCATGTGGTTGCAAAATGCATGAGCTGCAAACGGTGCAATGAAGTGACCTGTTAAAACAAATGCATACATATATAAACTATGTCTCACACCTTACATCTACTGATACTACATGAACTGGAAAATATTGAAGTGTAAGTTTGCAGAGGCACTGGGAAAAAAAAAACTTTGAGCTATGATTAAATGTTCAGATCAATGAATAAAATTTTCCTTCATTTCATACTGTGAACCACCATAAGATCAAAGATGCATATGCAACACTGTCGTTATGATGATGAAAGGTTACAATAGAAATCGGGTTAGGCCACAGATCGTAATAATATCAAATGAGTGCCTGTAACAGAGAAGATTTAGGAATAAAAGTAGAAAAAAAATCAACATGAAATAACATGAAAAACTCTACGTAAACACCAAAGGAATGATTGTCACCAAAATGATTTTGTATCTGCAATTTGGTGTCTTTTCTTACACTTCTGTCCACTTCATATATGCAGCTGAATATACAGGATGAATTTTCTGATTCACCCAATCACATAGTAGAGAGGTCACACAGGTTATCTTTAGTTAATACTAGCAAGCAAGAACAAGTTCTGAACCTCCTACTTATTTGTAAAGGTACCTCCTGTTGTACCAATGGCCTGTTAGGAAGTTGTAAACACAAAAATATAACACTGAAGACCATGAGAAACATTAATACAATATAAACATCAAAGGGTAAACCATTATTTTAAAGATTACTGAAGGAATTAGAAACCAGCAAACATGTTTGTTTTCAGAGTGGCTGACCCCCAATACATGACCTAACTACACGAAGACTATGATTTGTTCTTTAATATTGTGTGTCCTGGTGTAGATGTCAAATTGGGACAGATGATTGTATAGATGTGGCGGAGGAAGAGGTTTAGCAAAAATGTTAATTTTTAACACCAAGGCAGTAAATAAATCTCAATCATTGTACCAGAATCCTAAAATTGAGATAGAAATTGATGAAGTGGCAAAAGTATGAGAGAAAGACGTTGCAGGAAGAAGGGAATTACAAAGGGAAAAATATAGAAAATGACGATGAACTAAAACCTGAGGCTTACTGTGATTTAGCATCAATTTATTTTCTACAAGACATGAACTTATATTTTTAACTGCAATATTTGATATACTGCTGATGTTGCACACATTATACATTCATATATGGCTGCACCTATAATATTCTTCCACAACTTTAATATTTCTGGACTATTCTTTGTTTTATATATTTTTTTATTGCGACAAATCATCAATCAATACTTTTTCTATATGGTAAGTAGCTGTCTTTCCACATAGTACAAGGCATTTAAGGGCAGTAACCTCTGAATAAAATACTGAAAATCTTCAAACTGCACCTCATTACTTCTATCTATAATCATCACTCAGATTTAAGCATTAATCATATCCCTTAATGAGTTGTCAAATTAACTCTGCATGAAATTCTGGCACTTGAGATTGCACTTGGCCTATGACAGCATCTTGAAGTTCTGTGATGAAGTCAAGGTATAGGGATCCAAGCCAGTGAGCCAAGGATGTAGGGCAGATGTTCAGAAACTTCCTATTTGAACTAACATAACAAATATTGTGTTTTCTGGGCTGAATGTAACCAAATACTGTCATGCAAAAATAAGACACTTTTAGTCAAGAAAAACACTGCTTGTTCTGTATGGCTATGGCTTCAGAATTATTGCATAAAATGCAAAAGAAAAATCCTTTTAGTATCACAACAAAAAAAAAAAAAAAAAAATAAATAAATAAATAAATAAAATAAATAAATAAATACTAAGCATAAAAATTTTGGATGACAGTGTTCGTTGCACTTGTTTTTGTTTATTGGGCAAGGTGGTATGACCTGACACAGTTGACTGATGTTTTGTTTCTGCATTAGTAAAGGCAATCTGTGTCTTGTCCTCTGTTATGATTCTGTTCAGTATACCTTCTCAATCTTAACAAAAGAGGAAATTCAGAAAACAGTCCTCTGCAGAGTTTTGTGGTTCTCTATAAACAGTTTTGTAAGGCAACAAGCACAGGACATGTAGTAACCTTATTGTCTATTCATGGTCTTACGCAAAGCATTCTGAATAATCTGCAGAGAGCTCTCAGACAGTTGAGAAATTGTTAAGTGCTGGTACCAACAAATTTTTTATTTACATTTCTTACCAGTTAGCTGCTGATTACAGACAAACAGTCACCTTCCATTCTTAAACAAATAAAAGATATTATCACAGAATACCATTCATCACATTCAGTCAAAACACATGGTAAGTATTGTGATGGGTATCAACAGCTTTTTGCCACTAAAAGCAGAACTTATCCACATACGGTGAGATATTCAATTGTGGTGCTCATTTTGAATGGCTACTCTAAGCAAACAAAAATAAATGTGGCTTTCTCATTTTCACAGCTCTAAGCACACTGACCAACCGTGCGAGTTCACTTCATAAAACCAGAGGTTTCTCTCCTGACAGCCCTTGTCTAGCAACATAGAGAATACACAGATATAAATAGTGAGGATGAACGAGTCAGACTTGTAAAGGAGACTAAGCAAAGCAGAGTGACTGAAAGTTATGGGGTAGATAAACATAACTGGAATCATACAAACTCTATACTGTTTATAAAATCTTTTTCTTGGTTTTATTTCAAAATAAAAATATCACTTGACATGTCTTAAGTGTCTGCACTAATATCCAATTAACAGGATTTCATTATTAAACTTTAATCATTTAAAAGGCATTAGCCACACTTTTAATTAAAAAAATGAAATTAATTACCTGTTCTAGCAAACAAGAAGGCAGAATATGCACCAAATAATGTTGTGTATGCGAACTGGAAACCTGTAATATTTACAAATACACTTATTCCATTCTTTTTTTTACAAGTACACAAGCACATGAAATAAGCTTTTTTGCGCAAAAAATAGAGAATAGTGCAAGAATATTAATAAATACTGTAACATCCAATCTATTACATGAGTTTTTTCTCATCAATAGTGATCTACAAACCCATGAACAGTAAGTATTTACATTTCTGGAGATGAAGCTGTATCTCAGGACCATTTCAAATCCATCAGTCAAAGAAGGCCAATCTGTGGCGTCTCAGCCAGCCTGAATGAATCTTCATTTGTCTTGGCAATATGCGAACTGATTGCCCATTGTCATCTCAAATATTCATTTTTTGCAGATAATATGACAGAACACCATTAATAGAACATATGATTCACATGCAAATGTTGATATGGTCTTTGTCCCCTTTAGTTCATATTAGGTCACAAGGAGACAGGCAAACCACGTCCTGTTGTGTCCCTGCCAAAGAGAGCAATGCAGGAGTTACTCTCATGGCACAAAGAAAATACAATGAATGAGCGAGCACGTGATTGATTTACTACTCAAAACAACACAACTTTGTAAGATACCATTGCAGCATTAGAACAACAACATATTCATGAGATGGTTATTTATTTAAATTGTATGACCTTTCAAGTGAGCATGTGTGCACTCTTCAGCACAGCCTTAAGTGAATAACTAATATGGCCATGAGTACCACACAAAATGTCTCAAAGTATTTGTGGTAACAGATCTTTTTTTTTTTTCAGTTTTAACAATGCAGACAAGAATACTGGACTAGTTGTAGGCCAGATTTAGCTCTCAGTAAATGAAATCACTCTTTCACGATTTACTTTGACAGATGGCTAGGACTGTTACTACACTGATGGAAATGAATTTTGGCTACAAAAAATATATAAACAAGATTTTCCCTTTCCAGCGGTGGTAAAAATTGAAATTAACTTTCCTGAAAAATTAAAAGGACAATGAGTAAGTTATAAAAAAGCTATGCACACAACACACAACAAAACCATTTATGCGAAGTATTAATCAGAACAATGATTGTTTTTACTGACACTCTTATATTTACACAGCAAACTTTTTAACAATTAAAGAAGTCCAAAAGCACGACCCCTTACCCATTCCAGAGCGATAAGGAATCAAACACAGCACACCTTGAGTAACTACAACATGCACTTTCTTCCAATTGTCAGTTTGTTTGATCATCTTTCTGTCTGTTATAAATTTCATCATATAATTACAGCAACATCATTAAAGTCTAATATATCCACTAGCTGCTTTTGGAAATATTTGCAGAAAACTTGGAAGATGAGAATAATGTTGGGACACAAAACTAAATTGCAAAATAGCACTGAAACATAAAGTAGACCTAATCTTTATAAACAAGCACCACTGTACTGCCTGGTTTTCAGCCAATTTTTGCTTTTCATTATACCAATAATAAAACACTGTTTTGTCCTTTTCTTAACAAAGTGAAGAGAAGAGATATGTACAAATAATGTACGATTGTGAGACATAATTGCTGGCCAGTACGTACCTTCAGGAAGCCTCGTCTTCCCATCGGGTGGATGTGTCTCATCCTGGGGTCCGAGTGTCCTACGTTCCTTTCCCCACCTTTCCCACCCCTACTTCTTCCCCCCTACCAGAAAAGAACTAATAGTTCTAAAACCTAGTAGTTTTAGTTATATCGGAGTATTTCTAGGGTAAATTGGTAAATGTGGGTGTCACTTTACCTTACAAATAATTTGCAGTCACAGTTCTTGAGAGGACCGTCTATGCAGTGCCATTAAACTGTGCCATGTGACTTCATCTCCTTTTGCAGCTGGAGGGGGTGCTGAAAGCGACTCTGAGCTTTTTACACTACTGAATTAATGTAAACAGGTTTGTGACAACTCTTTCCTATTATAACAGCAATTTTTCTGCTGTACATTTACTTTTACAATTGTGGGTGATGCAGATCGCTCTTAAATAGTAGCTGACAACAGGTCTTAACATTTATGTGTAATGCTTTGACTTTAGAGACCAAGATGATAGAATGATAGTTCTTGAGTCATCTTCATTTTTTTCAGGCATTGACATTCTTACCCGCACCTTTTTCTCTGTGACTTCCAAGGTAAAGCCAAGCTACAATGCCCAAGCATAAGCAGGGCTCCACAGCAGGTAGACACACACAGTTCCTTGTTGTGTGTTGTCTATCTCCTGAGCCAATGGCTTAATGGCTATCACACCCCACAACCACATATGCTCTCTCTCTCTCTCTCTCTCTCTCTCTCTCTCTCTCTCTCTCTCTCTCAAAAGAATAACCAATCATTAGGGCTCAATTAGAAGTGGGCCTCATCACTGAAGATTCCAGGCTGAAGATGTGTCTGGAGTCTCCTGGACAATGGGGGGATACTAACCTGATTGTCACAGACCATAATGCCTGACAATTAGGAACTATGGTCTGGGGTGCCCTATCATTTCACAGCACGGCCACTTTGGTTCTCAACCGCGGCACAGTGGTACTTCAAAGATATTCCACACTCCATTTTGTTGCCCTTCATGGAAAGCCATTCAGGGCAGGCATTTCAGCAAGATAATGCCCTCCTGTACATGTCAAGAGTTTCTACTGCTTGTCGTTGTGCTCGCTAAACCTTACCTTGGTCAGCAAGATTGCCAGATCTCTGCCCAGTTAGGAACATTTGGAGCACTGTGGGAAGGGTTCTCCATACAGCTTGGGATTCTGATGATCTAATGTGCCAAATGGACACAATTTTTTATAATATGCTCAGGAGGACATCAAACGCCTCTGTCTATTAATGCCAAGCTGAATAACTGCTTTCATATGGGCCAAAGGTGGACCAGTGTGTTGTTGACTCGATTTGCAAAGCTCTTTTTCTTGAATAAACCATCCAATTTTTCTGAAATTGCGGTCATTTGTTTGTCTGCACATGTACATCACATTTACCAAGTTCCATCCCATCTGAATAATTGCTCCATGCTTCTTCTTCTTCTCCTTCTTCTTCTTTTTCTTCTTCTTCTCCTCCTCCTCTCTTTTTTGTCTTAGAGTGTATTTTAAACCGAAGTGTGCACAGTGGGATGTTCCATAATTAAAAGCTACGTAAACACCATTTTGGGTTTACAAACATTTTTCCATCAGCCTAAGCAGTTAGTAGTGGAACAAGTTACTCCCTACTATAACCATGTTACATCACAGTATCTACTGACAGTATTACAAATTTCATCTCCTGATGGAAAGTAATAGCTAGCAATTCTGTCTCAGAATGTTATAGTTTTACCAAGAGAATTTTCCTTTGGATATATAGGGTGATCACATAGTCTTGCCCTGATTATAAAAATTTATAACAGAATAACCGTTTGACATAACAAGTTACATTTGATGCCATTACATAGGTTAGTGTTACTGGCTGTTGTGACCACAACACCAACGCTGGCAAAATGGTGTCAAAGCAGGAGAAAGCGCAATGTGTGCTTTGGTTTCACGAAACGAAATCGCCCATCAGTGTTCAGCATGAATTTTGAGCTGCTTATGGACGCAGCCCTCCTGACGTTAAATCAATAAAGTGATAGTATGCAAAGTTTAACGAAACAGGCAGCATTGAAAATCGTCCTCGAAGTGGCAGGCTTTGTGTGAATGATGTAACTGTTGATCGTGTTTGGCAATCATTTCAACAGAGTCCTTTTAAATCAACTCGTCAAGCATCACGTGACCTTCAAATACTGCAAGCAAGTGTGGTGAAGATTCTCCGTGAAAGGCTTAGGTTGCATGCTTACAAAGTGCAAACTGCGCAGGCCTTGCAACCGAATGATTTGCTGACATGTGCTGAATTTGCAACTGAGATTCTCAGCAGTATTGATAGCGCTAACAATTACTTAAATCGCATATGCTTTACCGATGAATCCACCTTTAATGTCAATGGAATGGTAAACAGGCGTAATGTCTATATATGGGGTTCAGAGTCTCCACACGTTAATGTACAGTTACAGCGAGACAGCAAAAAAGTGAAATTTTGGTGCGGCCTCATGTAGAACAAGGTTTATGGACCCTCTTTCTTTGTGGAAAAATCCATTACTGCTAACATTT
Source organism: Schistocerca serialis cubense (assembly GCF_023864345.2). Classification (NCBI taxonomy): domain Eukaryota; kingdom Metazoa; phylum Arthropoda; class Insecta; order Orthoptera; family Acrididae; genus Schistocerca; species Schistocerca serialis. Next base: position 129,269,284 of record NC_064642.1, read on the forward strand.
ACTTAGACGTTTCACAAAAGTTCATTGCCCCACAGTTAGAAGAGTATCAACCATGGACAACTTTCCAGCAAGATGGATCGGAAGGAACGATCCAACACCCTGGCCACCCCACTCTCCAGATTGACCTTTTTTCTGGGGCTATATCAAGGATAGAGTATTCGTCACACCAGTTGCTGACGACGACAAACTGAAGAATAGGATACAAGCTGCTGTGGGTACTGTGTCAGAACACATGTTACGAAACACCTGGCAGGAACTGGAATACCGTCTTGACATTCTCCGAGCTACCAAGGGAGCACACGTTGAGGTTTACTAACGTAAGTGGTCTTAAACAAAAAACTAGTAACACTAACCTATGTAATGGCCTCAAATATAATTATTATGTCAAATGGTTATTCTGTAATAAATTGTTATAATCAGGGCAAGACTTTGTGTTACCCTGTATATGTTTAGTATGCATACCTCAAAAAACTGAGAAATTGATCTTCCAACTAGTAATGGAAGTTCTTAATTTGGAACAATAAAATTCAGAATAGTTCTTATGCTAGTGCTATTAGTGATACTGGCTCCGAAGCAACTGCCCACATGGCATCAGAAGAGTAAATGAGCATTTCCAGGCAATTCTCTATAGGATCTTGCAAACAACATTGTTCACTTAAAAGTTTAATTGACAGCAGAATATACCAATAACAGCGTGGTTCAACACAGATAGTCGTTAGTAAGACCTGAGTTGATTGCTACTGATCAGTTTCCATTCATTCTGTTTTTATGAGGATATCTATCCCTTTCCACAAAATGAAGCCAAAACCATTATATGCTTTGCTAAAAAATAAATGTACTGGAAATTTCTCTTAATAAACAACATTAAAACAATTAAAATGTCTCTCTTTACTTAATTGGAAGAAACTTCTATGGCAATTTGTAGCTGAGAACGGAAAAGACAAGAGTGGGATAGTGCAGTAATTAAAAAAGCCCATCCTAATGAACAGAGCATTCAAGAAAGGCGTGAAGAAACACACAACAAATTGGAAATGTTTTTAATACTCCTGAAGGTAAATTAAAAGAAACTGCAGTGGACAGAGAGAAAATCTGAGGACTTATGGAAACAGTGCATAAGAAGTTGGTACTGCAGCAGAAAGAAAGAAGATGCGAATATTGGCACAAAAAGAACAATATGAGGAGAGTGGTAGAGAAAAAGAAAAGAAGAACTATATTCCACAAACAATATGATGAGAAACCATTGTTGATCACCCAATGGGTAGTTTGTTAGTAAGAAGGCACAGTGAATCACAATTCTGGAAACATTTAAAGAAATATTATGAGAACTGTGTTCAGACCTCCGGGAGATAAACCTTGACTCACATTAAATGGAAGATGAAGTTACTGTGTGTGTGTGTGTGTGTGTGTGTGTGTGTGTGTGTGAGTGTGTGTGAGTGTGTGTGTGTGCGCGCGTGCATGCGCACACAAAGACATCAATCCCCTTTTTTTTTTACACTGGAAAAACAACAAGCAAAAATGAATATTACTCTTACTGCATTCTCTTCATATCTTTCAAAATATGAAATTAAAACTATTTAAATTTTGTCTGTTTAAAAAATCTGAAATAATCAATTCTTTTTTTTTTCCCTAACAGCAATTGGCTCTACTTGCCTCTCCACAGCATACAAAGAATCAAACATATTAGCATCACCTGCCTGATGCACTACCAATGCACTGCCTCAAAATGTTCAATAGCTTCCACAGCTTGTGTACTGCATGGCACAACTGCTTCTTGGTCATCATCCTCATCCCGAATCACCTCTCTCTTCCCTTCTTCAAAATATTTGGTAATGATACTATCAATTGTTGCATCTCTGGAGTGATGACTGAAGTGTCAACAACAACAACATACTCTTGAAACATAGACCCTATGCCAAACACAGACAAATCTGTATGCTCAGATAAATCTTCTTCCAGTGGTTCCTGTGTGTTTTCTGTGAACTTAAAATCCTGCTTTCATGAAACAGCTACAAATAGTTAAAGGAGTCATCCATCCATGCTTTGGCTACATAACACATAGTATCCAAACGTGATATAGTTAAAGATTCTGGGCCTGTACCATTATCGTGCATAAACAGTGTCTTCAAGATAAGAATTTTTCTGTATTTCCATGTAAGTGAATGGATAATTCCCAGATCTAATGGTTGAAGCTCACTTGTACAATCAGGAGGCAGGAACACTAATTTAATATTTCTGAGCTGCAGATTGTCAGGGTGTGCTGTACATCTGTCAAGTAGCAGCATTACTTTCCTATTTTTTGCCCCCATTTTAGCATCTAGTGCATGCTTAGTGGATGTGAAGATGGAACTGAGCACCCATACAGCGCTGTTGGAATCATGTACTAACAAACCAATCTCCAATGAATTTATCCAAACAATCACATGCTGATGGCTGAATGTATTTATGCTTTTTTGCCATGGAACCAGAATGTCTCACACTGGCTAAGATGTTGGGCCAATTTCTCACAGTCATGTTCAGGGGGAAAGTGGAAAGTCCTAGGTTCTTCGCTAATTGAACTTGTGATCCAACATGCAAACCTCCACATTGTAGAAATCATCATTTTTTTCTTCCACAGAAAGATGTTTCCTATCTTTTGTAATCATTTCACTCGTAGGCACTGATTCAAGATACCGAAGAACATGACTTTTACATTAGTGTCTATTTGCTTATTATTAACAGTATGTAACTATTTTTTTGGGGGTCATGGTTAGAATTACAGCTCCCTTATTGCATTCAAAGAAGCAGTCACTGTACGGATATGGTTGAATATAAATTTTACTGATTACTCTTAGCGAAGTTTAAAGTAATGGCACATGTTGTTTCAGAATTCTTCATTAAATATGCAGTAGTTATTTTTATTTTTTTGCAACAAGAAGACATCTTGCCTAGTTCTTTTTGTAAATTGCTGGCACAATTCGTAACATTTCCTCTCGACTGTCTTCTGTTTTTAAATGCAGCAACTCAAATGATCTGATGGTAATGACTTTAGTGGCAACCTTCATTCTGCTCATTGCATTGTATTACAACAGCTTTAATTTAATTCCACAGTTACTTGTACAAATAAACATCACTTCTGAAGATGGCTGTCTCTATAACGGGCTTTCATGTGAAATACGCTAATCCATACTAAGCACACTGTCTTAGGTTGGTACCACCTGATATCAGACGTAGACCTTCCTCCTCAAGATACCCCATAACAAGATGACAATTTCTGCTCTCTCACAATGACTTGTTGAGCTCAGTGATGATCTTGTCAGCAAAAAGCTGTAGATTTAATGACTATTGTTCTCTGTTTACAAAGGCTGCCAAGTTTTGTCCAATACTATATTACAAATTTTATTTATCGTAATTTTATAATGATTATCAATAATAAGTCTTACATTAGAAGATGAGTATCTTTTTAATATGGTTTCACAAAAGACTTCTGCTTCCATGTTTCATTTATGCCACTGGACATGATCAGAACGAAGAAGGAAACCCATGTTGGCATGTACTAGCACTCACCCACTGCCTTCATGAATCACAAAGGCAGTGGCCGAGTGCTAAGACACACAAACATGGGACGTGGGTTTCCTGCTTCATTCCTATCATGTACAAGGGTGTAAATAAAACACTAAAGCAAAAGTCTTTTGTGAAACAATACTTAAAAGATATCAGTGTTCTAACATGAGACTTATTACTGATAATCATTATAAAATTACCATAAATAAGCCTTTGAACACATTATTGGTTAAAACACTAATGCTGGCAGTTTTCATAAACAGAGAACAATCGGCACCAAATCTACAACTCATTGCCAACAAGATCACTCACTTCAGGTATGTCCTGGGTGTGAAAGAGGGCAGAAATTGTCATCATGTCATGGAAAATCTTGAGGAGGAATGTCTATATCTGACATCAGGTTGTACCAACATAAGACTGTGCATCTAGTACAGATTAGCGCATTTCATGTGGAAGTAACAATGATTCACGAAAGCCCATCATAGAAATGGCCCTCTTAAAAGTGGTGTTTACTTCTATAAGTCACTACGATATTAAAACTGTTGTAATACAACACAATGAGCAGAAGAAAGGTTGCTACTAGAGTCACTACCATCAGATCATGATTATTGTTAAGACAGTGACTCAGTATATCTTCCCATCCTTCCACATACTGTCAACCTGTAATACAGGCAGCCATTACCAAACATGTCGACAATTAAAGTATTAAACTTCCTGGCAGATCAAAACTGTGTGCCCGACCGAGACTCGAACTCGGGACCTTTGCCTTTCGCAGGCAAGTGCTCTACCAACTGAGCTACCGAAGCATGACTCACGTCCGGTACTCACAGCTTTACTTCTGCCAGTACCTCGTCTCCTACCTTCCAAACTTTACAGAAGCTCTCCTGCGAACCTTGCAGAACTAGCACTCCTGAAAGAAAGGATATTGCGGAGACATGGCTTAGCCACAGCCTGGGGGATGTTTCCAGAATGAGATTTTCACTCTGCAGCGGAGTGTGCGCTGATATGAAACTTCCTGGCAGATCAAAACTGTGTGCCCGACCGAGACTCGAACTCGGGACCTTTGCCTTTCGCGGGCAAGTGCTCTACCAACTGAGCTACCGAAGCACGACTCACGTCCGGTACTCACAGCTTTACTTCTGCCAGTACCTCGCTAGACAAGGTACTGGCAGAAGTAAAGCTGTGAGTACTGGACGTGAGTCGTGCTTCGGTAGCTCAGTTGGTAGAGCACTTGCCCGCGAAAGGCAAAGGTCCCGAGTTCGAGTCTCGGTCGGCCACACAGTTTTGATCTGCCAGGAAGTTTCATATCAGCGCACACTCCGCTGCAGAGTGAAAATCTCATTCTGGAAACATCCCCCAGGCTGTGGCTAAGCCATGTCTACGCAATATCCTTTCTTTCAGGAGTGCTAGTTCTGCAAGGTTCGCAGGAGAGCTTCTGTAAAGTTTGGAAGGTAGGAGACGAGGTACTGGCAGAAGTAAAGCTGTGAGTACCGGACGTGAGTCGTGCTTCGGTAGCTCAGTTGGTAGAGCACTTGCCCGCGAAAGGCAAAGGTCCCGAGTTCGAGTCTCGGTCGGGCACACAGTTTTGATCTGCCAGGAAGTTTCATATCAGCGCACACTCCGCTGCAGAGTGAAAATCTCATTCTCAATTAAAATATTGTTTACCACACTAACACTATATGACCAATAACTCTGCTTATAGCCTGTGTTTTCTGCTATGTTCCAAGGCTGACTCTGAGCATAAACACAATGCACTTTTTGCAGAAATCTGTATGAAAATCAATGCCAAAGGTCATGATAATGTCAAAAAAAAAAAAAAAAACTTAAAAAATGGGAAATGTTGTAACAAGGAATCGTTAACGATGGGAAAGCATTATATTGAGAGAATAGGACTGACAAAAATGAACATAAAAAAAAATGGGAAAACATAAAATAGCAGGAATCCAAAAATGTGGCTTTACTGTACATACATAATCCAACTGATAATGGATGTAAGTTTGCTGTTCACTCTCATATGAAAGCCCACTCAAACAGAGCAGAAGGGTCTGCTAGAGTGTGTCATGGTGAAAAGGAACTAAAAAAATGTTGTAATTTAATCTCAAAGATACAAGACGAAAATTTGTTCAACTGTCATACCAGAGGAATATTCTAAAAAACTTTTTTATCATTGAGAGATAAAGGACAATTTCGAGATTCTTTTATTACTTCTAGTATTAACTACCTTTTTGTTCTGATGTGCTGGCGTAAAGACGTACTGTATAGTTTCATGTCTATGTGTGTGTTAAATGATGAAAAATGTGTTTTATAATTTCTGTCAAGATCAAGCGTAAATCCCATACCAATGGAGTACAAATTATTCTGTTAATTCGAGAAGGCGAATTTTAGATGGAGGCGACGATCTTCACGACAGCGCTGCTCAACAATAGAGGTACGTGACTGTGCTCACTACTTTCCTTTGGTGGCCACTAAGATTAATTTCGATGTGTTTTTGCCGAGACATTCAGAACCTGCAATCTTCCTTTTCGTATAAAAATAGGAGTCCGATCAAAAAAGAAATATTCTTAAATTTAAATAATTGCAATTCTTTTTCCCAGGCCACGGGGAATGATAGAAAGTACATGCCTCTACCCTGATTGTACGTTCGCAATCTCTGAGTGTGTTATGACGTAATTATTTTACACACAAAAAAAAAAAGATAGATCTTTCTCATCAGATTGCAACCACTTGTACGCAAATGTACGTACCCTCTGAATGTGTCTAGTCAGTCGTGCGCATTGTGCTAAAGCTTTTCTGTTAATATTCTGTGGATTGCATCTCCGCAATTAATTTTTGTTTATGCTGCAAATCGCACTTCACGCGAAGTATTTATTACGCAAGTTTCAGGCTCCATTTAATGTCAAAAAAATTTCGAAGTACGGCTGACTAAGCAAACCACTACAATAACTTCATATCTCTACAAATCAGTGAAAGAAAAAATCAATGAAAAGTGTAAATGAAGATCACAAAAGAATGTGGTCTCGATAAATATAAGAGACAGAATCATCAAGATGACAATGGCAACGAAAAGCAGTGAAATAGCAAACTAATAAAAGTATGAGACTGTGAATAGCTCGTACCGGGTCAGAACAGCAACAGTATAGTGAATTAAAAAGAGCAACAACAAACAGGGGTGAATCCTAATGTAAACAGTACACATACTAGGTAATAGATATGGACTTAAGTTTCATGTGATTGTTTTGGAGGAAATTTCTTGTAAGAGCTTGGAAACGTTAACAAATGTCAAGTGCACAGAGGCTGCTAAATGCTATATTGGCTGAAAATGCACAAAAAGATTGGTATATGCAACACATAATTATACATTCTTGCTTCTTTCCAGGGAAAGAAATGGTTATCAGATATTCTCCTGTTGGCTACCAGTGATGTTTGTGACAAACATCATGTGCCTCCATAATAGTGGAAGATGAATAACTAATTTCACTACAGTTTACACTTCAAAAAATTTACAATGGTTTCATATACAGATTTGACACTATGATGCATTTGCTGTAGCACTGTCGTGATGTAAGATAGTCACTACTGTACTTTCAAACTCTCACATAGCTGTGTGAAAAGTTAACAGTTATCACAGAGAGCAACAAAATACTTAATATACATGTGATGCACCAGTGCAGTTACTGCTTGAGCATATTCAAGAATATCATAAAAAGAAATATTATTTAAATGGAAGTTGAGAGAAAATCTGGAATAAAATAACATAATAAAATGCAATATCTTTGATCAATAAACACTACAAACAATGAATATTACACAATTACACATTGCCATGAAACTGAAAACCAGAAACTAACAGTCAAACTGTGTTATCTAAAGATGCTTCAGAGATTTATTTAAATGTTAATTTTTAAAAATTGCTGTTAACCATACAATAATTACTGTTCATGTAAATTTATGAAGATGGTCATATTAGTCATGAAAAATTTGGACTGGTCAATCTTCAAAGAAATATGCTGAATACCTTAGATAACATTTGCACTTAACATAATTTCAAGATCGGCCACTAAAATTATTCTGGGTATGTGACCACATGTAAAATTCTCCAATCTTTCAGCCATGGTTGCAAATGGCCTTTCTCAGGTTGCTTTAACTACTGAATGAAAGAAGTTTCTTATACACTGGCAGAAGGGGCTGTAAACATAATCTGATAGGATATTGAGGATGAGGAGGAAGGATGTTAGATGTCCTTTATTGGCATTTGCATTACTCCTTTTCATTGGCAGAAATAGATGTTCTTGATTGGTGTTTGTTTTATTGCTTTCCCCTGGTGAAAACAGAGGAATTATGAACAAGTAGCAGTTATGACATAGTGCTCTCTGCTTGCTGCCTAGTGCCGGCCGTGGGTGTGCCAGTACTCTGCGTACCTGCAGCTGCTGGGGCCTACCGCACACCTGTGTGTGCTGCTCTGCATAAGCTGCTGTTCTGTAGCACTGTTACTGAAAGCAGCCGAGATGCCGAAAGTCTGTACCTGTTTACTCTATTTCAGAAGATTATTTTTAATGGGGACAGTAGGGAACTCTATAACGAATGGGGCAGTGAAATGTGCTCTCCTACTGCATGTAAATGTGGCTTCAACTACAACTACTATACATGTTAATTATAAGGCTGTCTGTCGGAAGGCATTAAACAGACAGGGCATTTCAATATTTCCACTTATCTTCCAGTCTCCAGTTGTAGAGGTTGAAAACATGCCATAATATTTTGCATATTTGAACTGACTTGTGGGCTAGTATAAGACTGATGAATAGAGGTCCATCATCTTTACACAGTTTTACAATTTTTTTTGCTACTATTCTAGGTTTTCTTCATTAAGCTCTTAATGCAACACACACAAAATATGCATTGTTTGGAGGAAAGACAAAGCTGTAACTAAATGTGACATATAAATCAGTGATCACTGTTGTGCACAAACTTACATTTTGTTGTTTACACTGTTAAATGTGTGTGTAGAAACAGAGAAGTTACTTACAAGAAATCATCAATGCGTGGCGAAAATCCAAACCAGTCTTCATTCTCTCCACCATATGGTGAAAGTGGGCTGGAAATAATTAGCAAAAACCAGTAAAGTCATCAGTCTAATCTAAATGCACCAACAGTATCTAGGGGAAAAAAAGAATAGGAACGGTACCTGCCCCCCCCCCCCCCCCCTCTCTCTCTCTCTCTCTCTCTCTCTCTCTCTCTCTCTCTCTCTCTGTTTTCGAATGTACCACATCTAAAAACATCACTGTCATTCTGCATACTTTTTTTTTTAAACTGTTTAACTACATCATGTATCCTCACTCAGTACAATAACTTATTTACACCCATGAGTGTACAATGCATTTCAATGTCTCGTCACTCTCAAAACAATAGTCCTAAAAATTTTCATTTAGCAATTTTAAATGGTAAAAATCAAATGGTTCTATATGTCTGGGTTGTACAGCTGATGCAACAAAATCTGTCACATGCAATATTTACAATTTTATCTTTGGCTTTCACAAAAATATGTCATGTAATCTTGTACTGTCACACCAAAGAATATCAAATAATTCTTGTGGTCAATAAACTTATAAATTATGTCTGTGAGTGTGAGGTGGACCAAACAAACAAACACACACACACACACACACACACACACACACACACACACACACACCTCTACATTTCTCATTTCTAGAGCAATTCTTCCATATACAGTCTCTTGACCTTGTGTTCAAAGATGCAACTGAAGATCCAAATTTGTTAAAATATCTTTCATTCCAATGTTTAAGAGTGCAAGAGTGCAAAATTGAATCAAAATTTTGCATATCCACTGTGCCCAAGCTTCTGAGTAACCCAGGTTTTCAGTAATTGAAATCATACCTCTTAGACATCAAAAGGCAAAGATCATTTGTTATTTCCTGGCAATGATCATAAATAGTGCCACTGATGCCCTGATTATTTTTGTGAATGAATGTATTATGAGGACAGCAATTGAAAAGACTTCAAAAATTTATGATTTTTACTGTCCAGGTTTGTAGTTACGACATGTCACAACCAGTGCTGCACAAGGGGTGGCTTAGTAAAAAAGCCAAGTAAAGAGATGCATAAGCACTGCTTCATTAGTTCGAAAGAGAAACTCTGTACGACTAAAATTCATTTATAAATATTATATTTTTGACAATGTATTCTTTTTTTATTTACATGTGAAGCTCTTGCTGTTTACAAAAATCTTTGCTGAATAATGGCTGCCGGCCGATGTGGCCGAGCAGTTCTAGGCGCTACAGTTTGGAACCGCGTGACCGCTACGGTCGCAGGTTCGAATCCTGCCTCGGGCATGGGTGTGTGTGATGTCCTTAGGTTAGTTAGGTTTAAGTAGTTCTAAGTTCTAGGGGACTGATGGCCTTAGAAGTTGAGTCCCATAGTGCTCAGAGCCATTAGAACCATTTGAATAATGGCTGAAACTAGTTGCAAATTAAAGAATAAATTAAACAGCAAATTACACTGTTACATTCAACATGTTGAAGCGGCTTTTCTAGCAGCCATTGAGAGAACAGAATGCAACCAACTGCAGATTGTGGTGCACGTTGGAACAAATGATGCCTGTCACCTGGGCTCCGAGGTCATACTTGGATTATTCTGGCAACTGGCAGAGAAGGTTGTGAAGACCAGCCTTGCACATGGAGTTTCATGGAAGCTCACAATTTGCAGCATTGTGCTCAAAACTGACTGCGGCTTCTTTGTTCTGAGTTGAGCAGAAGGACTAAACCAGAGACTTCGAAGGTTCTGTGATAAGCTAGGCCTCAACTTTCTGGAGTTGCACCATAGGGGTTGAAAACTGTATGGTGCCCTAAAATGGGTCAAGTGTGCACTACACATCAGAGGTTGCTAACCAGGTAGCTGACTGTGTGTAGGATGCACAAAATGTTTTTTTTTTTTTTTTTTTTACCCAGAAGTATCATAGTAAGATCAAAAGAAATGATTCCCACACATGAGAGTCTTTACAATCCTAATGGTTAACTGCCGAAGCATTTATAGCGAAGTGCCAGAGTTCGATGTGGTCTTGAAAAGCAGTTAAGTTCACCTAATACCAGGTCATCAGACCATGGTGTCCCAGTCTCTTTTTCTAATTTCCCACTGACCAACTTTCCAAGCAAATATCTTTTGTCTGAATGTTTTTCTATCTGTAATGTCTCCCTGAGTTATACTGGCTACTTTAAGATCCTTCTTAATTGTATCAATCCATTTTATTGGCTGTTTTGGCCTTACTTCTGTTTTCGTAGAATTCTACTATTTGTTTTGTCAACCTAGTGGGTGCCATTCTTTTAATGTGCCCATACAGTTTAAGTCTTCGTTTTCTCATGCCATCATGTATGTCTGCGTATTCTTCTATTTCCTTATTACTTCTCAGCCTACGAGTTTCTCCATTAGTAATATTGGAGCCTAATATTTTTCTAATCTTTCTTTCTTTCGAATTTCTTCGATATCCCTCTTTCTATTTAAAATTAAAGTTTCTGCTCCATAAAGACATTTGGATTTGATTACAGTGCTGTAATGCCTAAGCTTCTATTCGGTGTATAGTCAACAATTCTTTTAAACTTTAGTTGCTCCTGCCCCGTGCTGGAAGTTTCAAGTTCCTCATTGAGATATGACACTACTTCTGTGTGTATATACGGTAAACTAGATAAAAAATCAGTAGTGTCATATCTCAATGAGTAACTTGAAACTTCCAGCACAGGGCAGGAGCAACTCAAGTTTAAGAGAATAGTTGACCATACACTAAATAGATAAGAACCCAGCAGAACAGTCACAATGGGAGGGACCCCCTATGGTACACAGTCACTGTAAAGAAACTTCTAAAGAAAGACTACTGCAAAATAAATCATAGGACTATAGACAGAAAGATGATGAATGAAACAATTTTGGCTGTCAAGAGACCAATGCTTGAAGCATGACTACTGTACCACAGTACTGTCAAAAAAAAAAGGGCTGTTACTGGCACCGAAGTTAGTGTCCAGTGCCTAGCAAATGTGACAGGATCTAAAACTGAGGGTAGCATAGCAAAAGCTGAAATGCTTAACTCAGTATTCGAATGTTCCTTTACAAAGGAAAACACAGGAATTGCTCAAATTTAATCTTTATGCCACTGAAAAAATGAGTGAAATAAGCATGTGTCAGTGACATTAAGAAACAGATGAAATGATTGAAATTGAACAGAGCTCCAGGGTCCAATCGAGGCCTTTCAGATTCTACACTGAATTTGCAGCTGAGTTAGTTCCTCTGTTAACTATAATCAACCGTAGATCCTTCGAACAAAAAACTATGCCCAATAGTTGGAAGAAAGCACATGTCACACCCATCTACAAGAAGGGTAGTGGAAGTGATCCACGTAACTACCGTTCAATATCCTTGACATCAATTTGTTGCAGAACCTTAGAACATGTTCCAAGCTCAAACATAATGAGGTATCTTTAGCAGAATGACCTCCTCCATGCCAACTAACATGGATTGTGAAGACATCAATCATGTGAAACACAATTCACACTTTTCTCACACAACATACTGAAAGCCATGGATCAAGACAGTTAGAAAGATGCAGTATTTCTTGATTTCCAAAAAGCATGTGACTCAGTACCACAACCAAACTTATAGTCAAAAGTACTAGCATAAGGGGTATCAACTGAAATTTGTGACTAGATTGAGGACTTTTTGGTAGGGAGGATGCAGCATATTGAAGAGGCATTGTCAGAATCATCTTGTGGTATTGCAGTTCTTCTTATTATGTCCGAGCTTGTGTAGCAGACTAGCTACCAACATAAATACCCAATAGCATCATGTAAGGTATGTAAACATCCACTCTTTAGTCAATTAGGCTATAACTATAATTTTAGACATAACGTTATAACAACACACAGTGCATCAGGTTGTTAATAAATATCTCAACCGTGAACTATGAACAAATGATGTATAATATTTTACAACAATTATTCATTCACAATTTTAAATATTATGTACCAAAAGGTTCACTAAATGTTAATACATAACAACAATTTTACAGTAATAAAATAAAAACCCACTGAAGATAGCATAAAAGTGCTGAAAGTGGTCTGGGTAAAACAAAACTGGAAAGGTGTCTTGCAGAAGGCGGAATTCCTCATCCTATTGTTATATACAGGTGTAGCTATAACTTTGGGTGTGCCTCAGGGAAATGTGTTGGGACCCTCGTTGTTCATGTTGTATATTAATGACCTTGCAGGCAATATTAACAGTAAACTCTAACTTCTTGCAGATGACGCAGTTCTCTATAATTAAGTGCTGTCTGAAGGAAGCTGTATAAACATTCAGCGAGATCAAATGTAAAATCGTTCCTTTAAAAAAGGTTTCTATTGACTATAAAAACCTGGGTGTAATGTTTGTAGCGATATGAAATGGAATGATCACACAGGCTCTGTCGTGGGTAAAGCAGATGTACACTTCAGTTTAGTGGTAGAATACTGGAGAAGTGCGACAGTCTGCAAAGGAAAGTGCTTACAAATCACTCGTGTGACTCTTGTAGAATATTGCTCAAATGAGTGGGATCCGTACCAAATAGGATTAATAGGGGATATTGAATGTATAAAGAGAAGGGTAGCATGAATGGTTACAGGTTTGTCTGACTTGGTGGAGAGTGTCACAGAAATTCTGAAGAGACTGAACTGGCAGACTCCTGAAGATACAGAAACTGTCCCAAGAAAATCTACAAAGTTTCACGAACCAGCTTTAAATAACGACTCTAGAAATACACTACAGATCCCTACATATTGCTCATATAAGAATTGTGAGGACAAGATCAGAATAATTACAGCATGCAGAGAGGCAGTCAAACAATAAACATGAATGGACCTGGAAGAAATCTTAATCAGTGGTACAGTGGGACATATCCTCTGCCATGCACTTCATGGTGGTTTGCAGAGTGTAGATGTAGATGTCACACACACACACACACACACACACACACACACACACACACACACACTCTTCCTTCTTTCTACTCTAGGTATGAGGTGGTCAACAGTTTTAAAAAGAATACTGTTTCTCATCTCAAAGCTGTATGTTCTTTATTTTGAGTATTTATAAATACATCACATCATCTAAGAGTGTGTGTGTGCATGTGGGGCGAAGTTTATAGACATGCAACTTTACAAATATTAAAAGAGACAGATGTGGAGAAAATTGCTAAAAATGTTATCACACAGTGGGGAGTAAAACTACAAAATGACACTCACCCACTCGCACTGACCCACACAATCACTTTATCTTACATGCCATAAGACATTGGACAAAGGGCGAAAAGTGCTACACCTGGGATTATGACATCATTCCATCTCACTTCAACGCACCTCTGACCCTATCAGATTTCTTTCAACTTTGGTGCATTCAATGACCCAGATAAGAGATGGAAAAATACCAATTTGCAGATGTGCATTACAGCTGTGAAGAAAGTTACATGTCTGGGAAGTTTGGAATTTGTGCAAAATTTACATGCCTATGTCACAATCTAAATGTCTGTATTTCTGGTTCTAATTCAGTTACAGTAATGAAAATGGTACCATTGGAAAGCTAACGAAAAGACCTTTATGTTGATACTCCACATGACAGGTTTCTGAGAATTTTCATACTAAAGGTCATTGACCTTGAACTTTGACCTTGAATATCTCAAAACACCCCATCTTCAATTTTTTTGAAAAAAAGTGTATTTAATCGCTCCAGTATGTTACTATAGATATGGTAAATATCAAGATGGCACACCAAAGACTTCATGTACAAAAAATTATTTTGTCAACTTAAGTACATCATCAACATGCAGTAAGCAGCTCTGTATCCAGTTTCAACTAGTCACCATTAGTCCACTGATCTCTACATATTACGCAAATTTTGTTTCGTATGTTTTATGGCTGTGGCTCGTTTAACAAAGTGCAGTGTATATGTGTCGTAAGGTAATATTTAGTAAAAAATGGATTTCAAGGCAAAATTTTATTGTTGCGCAATCCATTTGGGGAAGAAGGTCATGCAAGAGTGCAGAAGAATTTAAGGAATGTTCAGGAGTGGATGATAAACAAATATCCTAATGTATTGTTATGTGGGAAAATTTGCAGTAAATGTAGAAAAAAAAAATCACAAAGCCCAACAATCACTGCAGCTGTTGCCTCAGTTGTGCCAGGTACTTCCAGAGTAGCATCTGATCTGGCACTCGATGCTTTAAATAGTAGCCTTCAGTATTTAGGCGAATCTCCTGTGAAGGAAAAGAGGCTTCAGATTGAGAAAAAGTACCCAAAGCAAAAACTGAAAGAAATAGCCTCTGTGTTGGAGCATACTTATGTGGCACAACCAGAAAAAGAAGAGAGCTGAAAGATGAGTTTCACAATTCAGACCTATGTGCGACAAAACACAAATTCTAACTATACTTTCAAAGAGTTGGAATATAAGGAAAACTATGAAAGAATTTTCTGCTTCAGATTACATGGCACGGAGAGCAAAACAGTTAGTAGCAGAACATGGTATATTAGTGACACCAAATCCAACCACTAACAAAGAGTGAAGAATACACATTACCATCATACAAGCACTGTGTAGCATTCATTAAATGTAATCCTGCACTGCCAGTATGTTTCTTAGGTTCATGTCCCTATTGTCCCGGCGTGACAAGACTAATTGATTATCTGTATGGTCTCTTTTGGTAAGAACTGCATTTACGAGATTGCATGTAATTGTTGGTTAACTACAGGCAGGAAGTTCTAGAGGCTATAACAAAGTTAACAGATGATTTCATTGAGGTGTTTGCATTGGGGTTACAACAGCCCCTACGGCACTCATTTATCTCCCAGCAGCAGTCACATTTCTGTAAAATCACTAAAGAAGGTCTCAAAGTAAACGAGTTTCTTGTTCTTTGTGACTTTGCAGAAAATTACTCTTTCACCACTCAGGATAAGGTACACGGATTCCACTGGAATAATTCACAGGCTACAGTTCACCCATTTGTAGCTTACTATAGAGACTCGAGCATTAATGAAATACGACATGTATCATATGTGGAAATATCTGACTGCCTTCAGCATGATATGGTGTGTGTTTATCCTTTCCAGACAAATTTCATCAGTTTCATAAAATGTCAGTTTCACAAGCCAAAGCACATTTATTACTTTTCAGATTGATGCGCTACCCAATACAAAATCAGAAAGAACTTTATGAATCTGTCTTACCATCAAGAAGATTTTGATGTTACAGCGGAATGGCATTTTTTTTTTGCTACAATGCATGGTAAAGGACCTCGTGATGGGGTAGCAGGGACTGTAAAGAGATTAGCAAGACTTGCCAGCCTCAAGTGACCTTACGAAAATCATATTTTGACATAATGACAGTTGTTTGAGTGGTGCAAGGAAAATATTCCTTCATGCGTCTTCCATTATACATTGGTTTCCCATCATGCTGAAGATAAGGCCAAGCTGAAACAACATTTCAAAAATACAAGGACGATTCCAGGTACCCGTAAGCTTCATTGTGTAATACCTGTTTACAAAGGTTTAGTAAAGACAAAGACATATTCTGCTTCTTTAGTGAGTAGAGAAGAGCCAGTAATTGCTATGGTGAATGAAATGCTGTTAACAAATATACATGGATTTGTTGCCTGTATGTGTGACAGTCATTGGTGGGTTGCATATGTCTTACTAACATGTGAAGAAACAGATGAAGTAAAGGTCAACTTCTCGCATTCACATGGACCATCTCCGTCATTTGAGTTTCCTGTCAAACCAGACACTTGTGTCATCAGAAAATGTGACATTATCACAAGAGTGGATCCAGTGACACCAACTGGAAGGACATACAATCTCCCTGCATCAGATCTGGTGAACATTAACAATTTAGTTGGAGAATTGTGAGAAGAGATCTAATAACTTTTCATTGCCTTTTCATTACAACTGTAATGTAAATAATGTAATGTAAATAATGTAATGTAAATAATTCATAACACCACTATAATAATGTAAACCATATTTTTATACAATATTACTTGTGGATTGTACTTATCATAATTTTTGTTTCATATATGTGTGTTACCTTCATTTCGGTAGTGTATTGAAGCAGACAAAATAATTTTTTGTGGATAATGCCTTTGGTGTGCCATCTTGATATTTATCATATTTACTTTTCAAAAAAATTGAAGATGGGGTGTTTTGAGATATTCAAGGTCAAAGTCCAAGGTCAAGGACCTTCAGTATGAAAATTCTCAGAAGCTTGCCATACAGCATATCAATGTAAAGCATATCAATGTAAAGGTCTATTCATTAGCTTTCCAATGGTACCATTTTCATTACTGTAACTGAATTAGAACCAGAATTACAGTCACTTATGTTGTGACAAATGCATGTAAATTGCATTTTTTTGTTAGTCAAGGTGATACACAAGTCTTCAAAATCAACTGAGCAGAAAGTGAAGAGGGAGTATATGTACAATAAAATGTGTTCAGGAATTTCTAACATGACTATTGCTGATGTTAACAGTTTGCCCTGAAGATGACTGTTATTTCATATTGAAAGTCTTCCTACAATAGGTTGCATCAGAAAGAAATAGTAAAATAAAGGACACGGTTCCCTGGAATGTTGGTACGGAAATGATTGTTACAGAATGTTTCGGAAATTGGTAATCCAACAAACAATGGAGGATTTCTAATAATCTAGTTCTTGCTCCAAAACAGATAATGTTTTGCACACAATATTAAATGAAATAGTGTTTCACAGGAAGAGAACTGGAAGTAAACAAAAAAATTCTGGTGGAAGGAACTGATTTAACTGACTTGCAGAGCAAATAGTATACAAAATAGAGAACAAGGCTGTAAGTCTCTTTAGACTGGCAAAACTAGAACTATAGTACTTGAGAAATTGATTTGTTTCCATGAACATTGGTCCTGTTGTTAGGTTGTGTACACTGAACAGTAAATACATACAGCAGGTTGTGTAACAGGAATGATGAAAAGAATTATGAAATTTTTTCGAACTGAATGCCACTACAATTGGCCTGTAACTGGCGAAACTTACACTAAGGTGACAAAAATCATGAGATACCTCCAAATATAGTGTTGGATCTCCTTTTGCCTGGTGTAGTGCAGTGACTCGATGTGGCATGGACTCAACAAGTTGTTGGAAGCGCCTACAGAAATATTGAGTCATGCTGCCTCTATAGCTGTCCATAATTGTGAAAGTGTTGCCAGTCAGGATTTTATGTGTGAACTAACTTGTCAATTATATCAATTATATCCGATGAATGTTCAATAGCATTCATGTCAGGCAATCTGGATGGCCAAATCAAATCATCCAGAATATTCTGCAAATCAATCGTAAACAGTTGTGGATCAATGACACGCCGAATTGTCATCCATAAAAATTCTGTCATTGTTTGGGAATATGAAGTACATGAATGGCTGCAAATGGTCTTCAAGTAGCTGAATATAACAATTTCCAGTCAATGATCAGCTCAGTTGGACAAGAGGACCAAGTCCATTCCACGTAAACAC
The DNA here is from genome assembly GCF_023864345.2 of Schistocerca serialis cubense. Taxonomy (NCBI): domain Eukaryota; kingdom Metazoa; phylum Arthropoda; class Insecta; order Orthoptera; family Acrididae; genus Schistocerca; species Schistocerca serialis. The sequence goes on from NC_064642.1 coordinate 129,287,384, forward strand.
AGCCCACACCTGTGCGGAGCCATCATCAGCTTGCACTTTGCCTTGATGACAACTTGGTTGCATGGCTTCTTCACATTTGTGCCAAACTCAAACCCTACAATTGGCTCTTACCAACTGAAACCGGAACTCGTCTGGCCAGGCCACAGTTTTCCAGTCATCTAGGATCCAGCCTCTGTGATTGCGAGCCCAGGAGAGGTGCTGCAGGCAATGTCGTGCTGCTAGCAAAGGTACTCGCATCAGTCATCTGTTGCTATATCTCAATAAAGTCAAATTTAACCACACTGTCCTAATGGATACATTCATCATATGTCCAATATTGATTTCTGCATTTATTTCAAATGGTGTAGCTTGTATGTTAGCACTGACAACTAGGCAAACGCTGTTGCTCTCAGTCATTAATTGACGGCTGTTGGCCACTGCATTGTCCATGGTGAAGGGTAGCGCATAAAAATATGGTATTCTTGGCACACACTTGACACTTTGGATCTTGGTATGTTGAATTCCGCAACAATTTCCGAAACGGTATGTCCCATTCATCTTGCTCCAAACACCCCTCCATATCCAAAGTCTGTTAATTCCTGCTGTGTGGCCATAATCACAATGGAAATCTGAGTACAGTTGACAGCTCCGCCAGTGCACTGCCCTTTTATACCTTGTGTATGCTATACTACTGCCATCTGCGTATGTGCATATTGCTATCCCATGACTTATGTCACCTCAGTATACGCTATTGTAGGGAGAGCCACCTGTGAAACAACACTTACTGTGTACCAGTTGTCATGTAAACAGTGATCAGCCCTCTACATTGGTATGACTACTATCAAGTTATCAGTTAGGATAAATGGACACAGACAGGGGGTGTGTATATAGCAACACATGGTATCTTGTTGCAGAGCATGTTCTACATCATGACAGTCATGACTTCAGTGCGTTTCACTGCTAATGCTGCCTGAATTCTTCCCTCAGACACAACATTCTCAGAACTCAGCCAAGTGCAAACTGGCAGTACAACATGTCCATGGTTCTCACAGCCCACATGGCCTTAATTTACGTTAATTATTTTTTTTTTTTTTTTAAGATTAGATGGGTAGATCACATAACTAATGAGGAGGTATTGAATAGAATTGGGGAGAAAAGAAATTTGTGGCACAACTTGATTAGAAGAAGTGATCGGTTGGTAGGACATATTCTGAGGCATTAAGGGATCACCAATTTAGTATTGGAGGGTAAAAATCATAGAGGGACACCAAGAGATGAATACACTAAACAGATTCAGAAGGATGTAGGTGCTGGGAGATGAAGAAGCTTGCACAGGATAGAGTAGCATGGAGAGCTGCAACAAACCAGTCTCTGGACTGAAGACCACAACAACAATAATTTTTTTTTTTAATTTCCTCAGTTTCAGCATTTCTTCTCAGAAACTATTCCTTTCTTCATTAACTTTTCATTTTCTATATCTTTTATTTTCTCAACTGTCTATTTTTCCCCACCATCCACCTCTGTCAAATATAATGTGCTCATCTTTCTGCTCTTGTTAACTCTTGCACTACATTTTGTCAATAATCTCTATCTTTCTTATTACCTTATCTCCCACATTTAAGCTCTCAGGTTTTCAAATCTTATTCGGTGCAGTCCCCCTCAGTCTTTCCTTCTAATCCCATCTGCTAAGTCTCTCCCGATTCACGATTTTGGGCATCTTTTCCAAACTCTCCCCACTTCCTGAACCTCACCAGTTCTTTTCTTTCATCCCTCTCCCTTCACCTTCAACCTTTCTGCCAGAAGAAGGCGCCACTGGTACTGAAAGCTTGCATATTTCTTTAACCTTTTTATGCATTTTCTCCTGCCACCACTATGTAAACATTTTTTTTATCTATACGATCATATTATATTAAAATTAATTTCAATTTTGACACCTGAAATGAAGCTGTACCTTTGTGATACTTCTTCAATAGCAGATGAAATAGCTCTGTGTCAAATGAACCATTCAATACTATTTACATTCTGATGTTGTTTCTTTGAAATTTGCTTATCTTATATTCTAAAAGGGAACCTTCGGGATTATTATGCTGTTTGGTCAACTGTATACAATATTTCATTTATATTTTTATATTTCCAGTTATGTGCTTGGAATATATTTTTTCACTTTAACTCTATCTCTGACAATGTTAATTAGCCTATAAAATCAGATTTGTTCTTTTTGCTAGATACTGACAAATAATCTTACTTTTGGCAATACAAAAGTAATTAAAAATCTGCTATAGAAATTACATTTAAGATTAGATAATATTCATTCTCTAGAAAATATGTTTGCGTTTGAACATCATCTCCTAAATAAACTTATCACGATCTCATCTTTCATACTCTTCGTCCTGAGAAAAAGGAGTATCTTTGTTAACTTAGAAATAACTAGTCTTAGAGATTGTATGAGGGGGTGGAGGAGACTGGACATGGTGACAAGTCTGGGTCTTGCCTCCTCGTTTAACTATGTGACATGCATTTTTAAAAGCTAAGAGACATCTAGAATACACTAGCATATTTTTATGGATCTTAATACTTTGAAGAATATTATGAAGCAGGTTTGTACTGAACATACAGCTGTATCTTGTTTGAATTTAATGTAGATTTGATCCATCAATGTACAGCTTTTCCTCCATGATAGTTGTTGCTAAAACTGAAACTGGTTGAGAATAATGGTATATTAAGTACAGCTGATGGCTCAAAACGCTATTCTTCATAAAATGAAATGTTTGAGTTGTTGCTAATAATACTGTGTTGTGGCTTTAATTGTACAACTATAACTTAAACCTTAGCTAGTGTGGATTAAGCTTGAAAGTTCATAAAAAGAAAGAAATATTCTTGGAGTTACTTGCATGATATAATTTCTGCACTTACAAGGGGACTTTCCAGTCTTGGAAATTCAGTTCGGGATGAGACTTCGCAGGCTGGTAGTATACCTCAAGGGGTGTCCAATCATAGAAGTCTTAAAGCACACTATCCAGAAAATTCCGAGAAAAAAGGCTCTAAAATTTTTAGCATAGCTCATATGCACCTCATATATGGTTGAAGTAGCATTCCCGCATACAGGTGAAATAGCTGTCAGTAACATGCTAGAATGTCATAAGGCTGATCTGGAACTTTATTTTATTTTGTTTTCTTAATTGTTTTAAAAATTATAACAACTTTTAAACACATTTAACAACCTAAGGTATTATAATTAAACAATAAATAATTTTATTTTGTTTATGAAATGGCTGTCACATGTGACTTACATGCATCAATACTTTCATTTAAAACACTGAATAATTTCAAATGCATTTTTAATGGAAGTAAAGTATTAATTACTGTCATTACAATGTTATTACAAAATTAGGTGATATTATAAGCTGTGGAAAGGTTATAAATATTCTTTTAAATTCGAGGAAACGGTGTCTTCATTGAAAAGTGGAGTATAGCTGTTGCCTACTGTATATACACACACGCAGACAGTCAGGAAGTACTGAACTAATCAAGCAACGGGCCTGATCTGCTACGATGCCAGCTCATTCCTGTCTTTCGCAGAGATTGTAGAATTCTGTACTTTTAAATGTTACTGGAATTTTCACAATACTGTGAATTAAAAATGTTTGTCAATGAAGACATCACGAAAGTAACAGAAGCTGTAGATTCATTATACAGTGAAGTGTCAAAGGTTATGTTAAAAGACGCAGTTGTTCATTACGAAAGCTTGCTTGCTGCAAATAATTTGATTGCATTGGAATCTTCAATGACAATTTCTCATGAAGCATTCTTGCTGGGTGACGAAATTTACAGACGTACTATGGACATGGTGGCTGAAATAATACTGTGAAGATGAACTTTTCCAAAAGTTTGAAGACCACAGCTCACCAGATGAATATGAACCAGAAGAGAAATAGACGGTCTTTCTTTGGATTACAAATTAATGTTGTTAATATCGCAAATGCTCACCCCCATGTGGAAACTAAAAACATTACAAAAAGAATGATGCAGCCGATTAAGAAAGAAGGAATATTTATCCCAAAGGGAAGAAGAAATAAAAAAAGGAGGCAATCAATTTGATAAGTATGCAGCAATCAGTTCCTGGATGTGTGATCATTTTGTTGAAGCTGACAGAATTATGCGCAAGTGACTTACATGCAGTTTACAACAGTGGGCTTTAGCAGCAGCACAACAGTTTACACATTTTGAATTCAAGACTTCTGACAGGTGGGTTCATAGATTGAAAATAAGCACTGAATTCATCAGTGAAAAGTGACAAAATTTGTTTCAAGAAAAGAAACAGCGATGATCGAAGAAACCTTGGCTGCTGCAGCCACTTTTCGAACCCACACATTAAAATTGATACTGAATTTCTACATCTGCGTGATTACTCTGCTATTCACAATAAAGTGCCTGGCAGAGGGTTCAAGCTGTCTCTCTTCTGTTCCACTCTCGAACGGCGTGCAGCAAAAATGAGCACTTAAATTTTTCTGCGGGATCCCTGATTTCTCTTATTTTATCATGATGATCATTTTTCACTATGTAGGTGGGTGTCAACAGAATGTTTTAGCATTCAGAGGATAAAACTGGTGATTGAAATTTCATGAGAAGATCCTGTCGCAACGAAAAATGCCTTTGTTTTAATGATTGCCATTCCAGTTCACGTATCATGTCCGTGCCACTATCTCCCCTATTTCACAATAATACAAAACAAGTTGCCCTTCTTTGAACTTTTTCGATGTCATCCGTCATTCCCACCTGATGTGGATCCCACACCACACAGCAATACTCCAGAATAGGGCAGACAAGCATGGTGTAAGCAGTCTCTTTACTAGACCTGTTGCACCTTCTAAGTGTTCTTCCAATAAATCATAGTCTTTGGTTTGCTCTACCCACAACATTACCTATGTGATTGTTCCAATTTAGGGTATTTGTAATTGTAATCCCCAAGCATTTAGTTGAATTTACAGCCTTAAGATTTGTGTGAGTTATCGCGTAATTGAAATTTAGTGGCTTTCTTTTAGTACTCATGTGAATAACTTCACACTTTTCTTTATTCAGGGTCAATTGCCACTTTCCGCACCATACAGATATCACGTCTAAATCATTTTGTAATTCGTTTTGGTCATCTGATGACCTTACAATACAGTAAATGACAGCATCATCTGGAAACAAACTAAGATGGCTACTGAGATTTTCTCCTCTGTCATTAACATAGATCAGGAACAATAGAGGGCCTATAACACTTCCTTGGAGAATGTCAGATATTACTTCTGTTTTACTCAAAGATTTTCCATCTATTACTACAAACTGTGACCTTTCTGACAGAAAATCATGAATCCAGCCGCACAACTGAGGCGATATTCCATTGGCATGCAGTTTGGTTAGAAGATGCTTGTGAGGAACGGTGTCAAAAGCCTTCTGGAAATCTAAAAATATGGAATCAATTTGACTTCCCCTGTCAGTAGCACTTATTACTTCATGAGTATAAAGAGCTAGTTGTGTTTCGCAAAAATGATATTTAATGAATCTGTGTTGACTATGTGCCAATAAATCGTTTTCTTCAAGGTACTTCAGCACTTCATAATGTTCGAATACAGTATATGTTCCAAAACCCTAGTGCAAATTGACATTAGTGATATAGGCCTGTAGACTGATGACCTTAGCTGTTGAGTCCCATAGTGCTCAGAGCCATTTGAACCATTTGATATAGGCCTGTAATTCAGCAGATTACTCCTACTTCCCTTTTTGGTTATTGGTGTGACTTGAGCAATTTTCCAGTCTTTAGGTACGGATCTTTCTGTGAGTGAGCGGTTGTATATAACTGCTAAATATGGAGCTATTGTATCAGCCTACTCTGAGAGGAACCTGACTGGTATACAATCTGGACTGGAAGCCTTGCCTTTATTAAGTGATTTAAGCTGCTTCTATGTTTCTCATCTTGGCAGTTGTTCTTGATTGGAATTCAGGAATATTTACTTCATCTTCTTTGGTGAAGGAGTTTTTGAAAACCGTGTTTAATAACTCTGCTTTATTTGCACTGTCATCAGTGACTTCACCATTGTTATTGCGCAGTAAAGGTATTAATTGCATCTTGCCACTGGTGTGCTTTATGTATGACCAGAATCTCTGGGTTTTCTGCCGGATTTCGAGACAGAGTTTCATTGCGGAAATTATTGAAAACATCTCACATTGAAGTACACGGTATATTTCAAAATTCTGCAAAAATTTGCCAGTCCTAGGATTTTATGTTCTTTTGTATATGGCATGCTCTTTTCACTGCTTCTGCAACAGTGATCTGATGATCTGACCTGTTTTGTGTACCATGGGGGATAAGTACCATCACTTATTAATTTATGTGGTATGTGTGTCTCAATTGCTGTCGATACTATCGCTTTGAAATCATTCCACAACTTTTCTACGCTTACGTGATCAGATCGGAAGTAGGGCAGACTGGGTCTTAAAATGGTGTTAAGAGCATTTTTAACAGCTTTTTTAAATAGCTATACTTTGCGTTTCTTTTTTATGATTGAAGGTGTTATGGTATTCAGCCCAGCAGCTACTGCCTTGTGGTCGCTAATCCCTGTATTCGTCATGATACTCACTATTTGTCCAGGATTATTTGTTGCTAAGAGGTCAAGTATGCTTTCGCAACCATTTACACTTCGAGTGGGCTCATGAATTAATTGTTCAAAATAACTTTCTGAGAAAGCATTCAGTACAATTTTGGATGACGTTTTAGGTCTGCTGCCAACTTTGAACATATAATTTTTCCAGCATATTGAGGGTAGATTCAAGTCACCACCAACAATAATTGTATGAGTAGGTGTACTTGGCTTATTAGCAACAGGAATTCGAAGTGCTCTCTCACTAACAGTCTAAACGACACTGAGCTTCACTAATCAAAACACACAAAAGCCTGTATCATACGAGGGTTGATATAAGGGTTGATAACAACGGTGGTACTGTACACTACACTGTTATTAAAATAAAAGCTTGTGCCTAGTAAGTACTCGAACATGGAAGAAATTACAAAAATAATCTAGTAACTACACAGGTATCTGTAAGTAAGTCACTTCTCTTGGAAGCTTGTAAAAATATTTAACAAACAAACGATGTATTCGTCTTATTAGCAGCAGGAGGTGCTCTGTCTCTGACAATCTATATGACTCTGAGCTGTACTAAAAAAAAAAAAAAAAAGGATCGTTAACAATGGTGGTACTGTAAGCTACACTGTTATTAAAATAAAAGCTTTGCCTAGTAAGCACTCGAACACAAAAGATATATATATATATATATATATATATATATATATATATATATATATATATATAAAAAAAACAAAGATGAGGTGACTTACCGAACAAAAGCGCTGGCAGGTCGATAGACACACAAACAAACACAAACATACACACAAAATTCAAGCTTTCGCAACAAACTGTTGCCTCATCAGGAAAGAGGGAAGGAGAGGGGAAGACGAAAGGAAGTGGGTTTTAAGGGAGAGGGTAAGGAGTCATTCCAATCCCGGGAGCGGAAAGACTTACCTTAGGGGGAAAAAGGACAGGTATACACTCGCACACACGCACATATCCATCCACACATACACTGTTGTACTCCAACTGATGCTGACATCCTGGAAAGAAAAAACAACCAAAACTAAAGTATTTTGTCAGAGAATCGTAAAAATAGGGAGCAAATGAATTTTTAATGCCCTGCAATGAGTACCTGTCTGGTCAGCATTGATAACAAAATCTTATATATATATATATATATATAAGATTTTGTTATCAATGCTGACCAGACTATATATATATAAGATTTTGTTATCAATGCTGACCAGACAGGTACTCATTGCAGGGCATTAAAAATTCATTTGCTCCCTATTTTTACGATTCTCTGACAAAATACTTTAGTTTTGGTTGTTTTTTCTTTCCAGGATGTCAGCATCAGTTGGAGTACAACAGCACTCTAGCTGTCAGAGGAAGCAAAGACACGACGTGAATAAAGTGACACATACATATACCACTCAATATGCTCTCACTCTGGAAACATCCGAACACTCAAGTGTGTGTGTGTGTGTGTGTGTGTGTGTGTGTGTGTGTGTGTGTGTGTGTGTGTGTGTTTGTGTACACACAAGAGGAACCCAGTGACTTTTGTCCCAGAGTTCCAAAAATATTGAAATAATACGAGAAAAATTATATAAACGTCATAACATCTACCAAATCTGGGAATGAACTGTATAACGACTATCTCAATCAGTGTTTGAAGTCTCACATGGGTGAAGTACAGTTTCTGTTAATTTTGACTCTTGGGGTGGACAAGCAAAGCCTGATTTATATGACAAAATCTTTCAAGACGACAAGGAATCACCAACATGTACAATTAAAGTGAAACGTACTCCACTTGTTCAACCATATGACACCTATTTTTATAGACAAGTAAAAAATCTGATAAAGCAAGTACAAATTGTGCTTATCTTACTGAAAATAATAGAGGAATAAATTTTTGTGAAGACTGTATAAAAATACAATCAACAGTCCATCATCAGCTGTCATTGTCAATTTTTAAGGAAATGATCCAATACGCCTGGTATGCTTCCAGGCTTTTTGATGAAAAAGAAGTTTTCAGGAAAATCAACGAAGTATGTTTTTCAACAGATCTTCTAAAACACATTGTTCCTATGAACGATCATCCTTCACATATTGTGCAAGATGCCAAAATATTTTGTGTTTTTCATGTTTTTATCACAATCATCATTCTGGTGCTTGCACATAAAATACAAAATTGACAAACATGATATTGTACAAAAATTTATATAATTGAAACTCCATCCAGAATTTTGTGACAGTGGTAATTAATTTACCTCCATTGAAAATGAATGTGAAATTACTCAACTTTTTAAAAAGAAAATATTGATGAGTGTAATTCACATTTTAAGTAGCTGTGACAGCCATTTCAAAAAACAAAATAAAATTATTTATGATTTACTTGATAATGCTTTAGGTAATTAACTTTATTTAACAGTTGTTATAATTTTTAAAACAATTACGCTACTGACTGAGCTACTTCACTTATCTTCTGCCACACTGCTGATGACCATAGATGAGGTGCGTATGAGCTATGTTTAAAACTTTAAGTGCGAAGTCTCACCACAAAATCATTTTCTGAGACTGGAAGGTCCCCATATTAGTTAAAGAAAGGAGATAATAATGCTTTTATTTTTGTACACGAACTTAAATTTTGCTGTAACTGTGCAAAGGGCCTGTAGACTGACCTGTCACAACTGTCAGTTTTTTAAACTATATCTTATGATGACAATGGCATTATCAATGATGCTGATGGCAATGGTCGTGGTGAGTACAATGAAGATAATAGTTATGTAGAGCATGATTAATAAATATTATTATCCCCCCCCCCCCCCCCCCCCCCACCCCATTTTTGTGTTTCACTCAAGACATTATTTTCAGCCTGTGTTCGGTTCCTTTTGGATACAACATATTACATGTTAGTCAGAGCCTAACCAAATTTGAATGACTAGTCTTTAAAACACGTACAAGCAAACAGGGTCAAAGAGAATGAATACTTTCACCACAGTTTGCCCAAGGTCGTAACTTAAGTCCATCACAATGTGTTAAAACTGCTGCTTTTAAACACATCCAGGAGAAAGATATATCCCAGTGACAGGCCACCCTCTACCCTGCTACCCAAAAAGAAAGATTTGTTTTATATAAACATATAAAAGGAAAACCTTAGGTTCTGCAGAACATACTATGGAAAAACAATTCTTCTTCTTCTTCTTTCATATCCGGATGCACCAACTATATCTTCCCTTCCCAGTAATTAGCAACATCGGTTGTTTTGTCATTGACTTTCAAAATATCATCTTTAGTGCATGTTATAGACATATCTGGGCAAATCAATAGGTAGTCCAAGTCCTGTATTGCTCCGCATTCACACCTATTGCTATCACTGTAGCCCCATTTAAATAGGTTTGATTTGCACCCAGTTATTCCAGTGCGCAGCCGGTTTAATGACCTCCAAGTTGTAAAAGGTAGTTGAAATCCTGCAAATCTCTCCTCGAGTAGTTCCATTGTGGAAAGTGGCACCATTTCTTCCGAAAGACATAGCCACCTTGCGACGGGCTTGGTAGCGAGCTCTTCAGTCGTTTCAATGAAACTCCTGCGGGATTTCAGCCGGACACGTTGTTTTCGGTGCATATGCATCGGGTGTCGATGATCATTCTTTTGTTTTGATCTTTTGATCTAGGCAGCTACTTGTCTGCAGATAGTGGGTGGTGCTATGCCTATGATGAGATAAATTTTGTCTTTGGGAGATGGTTTGAGGCATCCTGTGGCAATACGTACAGTTTCGTTTATGGCGACGTCAACTTGCTTACTGTGAGCAGAGTTCCTCCAAACTGGTGCCGCGTATTCCGCTGCTGAGATACTCAGCACCAGGCCCATGGTGCACAAACCATGTGGTTGAGCTCCCCACGATGAACCTGTTAGCTTCCGCAGTATGTTGTTCCTGGCACAGACTTTTTTTTTAGTGTTGTGACAGTGCTGCTTAAAAGTAAGCGCTCTGTCCAATGTTACTCCCAGGTATTTTGGGCTGTTTGTATGCTTCAGCTCTTCCCCTTGCCACATGACTCGGAGTTTCCGTTTGGCTTGTTTGTTCCTCAGATGGAAGGCGGATACTTGAGATTTACTAGGGTTTAGTTTGAGACTATTGCCTTCGTAATAGGTAGCAAGTTCTGTTAAGGCTCCAGTGAGATTATCCTCCACTTGTTCAAAGGTTTTATCCTGTGTGGCCACTGCTGCATCATCGGCATAAATGAACATTCGTGTCTGGTGGCTGATGGGAAGGTCATTCGTATAGATGTTAAATAATATTGGAGCCAAGATACTACCCTGTGCAAGTCCATTTTTCTGTGTCTTCCATCGGCTGTTTTTAGATTGTAAGGTTACATAGTAGCATCTGTTCTGTAGCATGCATTGCATGAACATAGAAAGGGTGTAGTCCTTAGTGACATTATACACTTTCTGGGTAAGCAACTTCTAGTTAACTGTGTCATATGCGGCAGTGAGATCCAGGAATGCGACCCCAGTTACTTCTTCTCTCTGATAGCCCTCTTCGATGTACTGTGTGAGATTTCGGATTTGGCCACAGCACAATTTTCCTGGTCAAAATCCAGCTTGATCGTTAAATAGGGCTTCGTCCACATAATCAGCTATGAGTTTGAGGATCATTGGTGTAGTAACACGATTCACAATGTCCGTCGCACTTCACATAGTGTAGACCGGGAACTGTCCGCTAGGCATGCCCGATGTAAAAACTGACTGGGCACGGCCCGTGCTGCCTCAGTTGTTGTTGTTCCACTGGCAGAGGGCGCGGCCAAATTCTCGCGTGCCCTCTGGTGGACGGGACTTTACTTGCGGCAACTACTGTACTGTCCGTGACGCGCCTTGCCGATGTGCGACACCCGCGATCTTTCTGGTGGCTACTGCAATTTGCTCCAGCACTTTAAATAGATGACAAAGCAGTGAGACAGGCCGGAAATTTTTAGCTTCAGCTGGGTCTTTCCCTGGTTTTAGTAATGCAACAACCCGGCCTTTCCTCCACAGTTTAGGAATTTGCATTATTATAATACAGTTATTCATTAGCTCTAGGATCCATGCTTGTACTCTCGGTCCAAAATGTTTAATTTGCTCAGATCTCAGATTGTCGAGGCCAGCGGCCTTATTGTTTTTCAAATTGCTGATGGTGTCTTGTAGCTCCTGAATGAAGAACGGGCGAGCTAGATAGCTAATCTCCTCGTTCAATTTTCTTTTGATTTTGCTATTCCTAATGGAAAAACACTGTCAACAGCTCTTCATCTCCTTAGGAAGATATAGAGAACATTTCCTGCAGGTGCACAAATCTTGTTTTAAATTCTACCTTGTCATTTTGAATCCCATTTACTGTAATTTACTCTACAATGGTACGATCTGAAAGAAGGCAGTCACATTCTGTGTTTAGTATAGTGTTAATATATATGATGAAAATGAAATTCCACCCAGATGTCTTCCTGTCTGAGTACACCCACTACATCGCCACTGATTTAAAATATGTGTAATTTTAATTCTACTGTGTGTGAGAAATATGTGTGGGAAAAGTATTTAAATTTAGTACACAACTACAGCTGGATTTGTGGAAATATTACACAAATAATTTTTGCACACAATTAAGGAATAATTGAAATGTATTTTCTTGTCACATAGGATTTGATGTCTATTTATTCGGATGTTTTATTTTGATAAAAACAGCTAATCATGAGTTAAATTTAGTGTTGATAGAGAGAATTATTGATGAAAGGGTGGGGATAATGTGGTTTAGTTGGTAATGAGAGATTATTCCTTTTTGGTGTGTACTACTTTGAAGTTGACTTACAAGTTCATGGTGCCCTCCATTAGTAATGCTGGAATTCAATATGATGTTGGCCCAACCTTAGCCTTGATGACAGCTTCCACCCTCACAGGCATACATTCAATGAGGTGCTGGGAGGTTTCTTGGGGAATGGCAGCCCATTCTTCACAGAGTGCTGCACTGAGGAGTGAGGTCTGGCACGAAGTTGGCATTCCAAAACATCTCAAAGGTGTTCTATAGAATTCAGGTCAGGAATCTGTGCAGGCTAGTCTGTTACAGGGACGTTATTGTCGTGTTACCACTCCGCCACAGGCCGTGCATTATGAACAGGTGCTCGATTGTGTTGAAAGATGCAATCGCCATCCCCCATTTGCTCTTCAAAAGTGGGAAGCAAGAAGATGCTTAAAACATCAATGCAGCCAGTACTGTGATAGTACCACACAAAACAACAATGAGTGCAAGCCGCCTCCATGAAAAACACAACCACACCGTAACACCACCACCTCCGAATTTCACTGTTGGCACTACACACGCTGGCAGATGGTGTTCACTGGACATTCGCCATTCATACACCCTGCCATCGGATCGCCACATTGTGTACCGTGATTCGTCACTCCACACAACATTTTTCCACTGTTCAATTGTCCAATGTTTATGCTCCTTACACCAAGCAAGACATTGTTTGGCATTTACCAGCGGGATGTGTGGCTTATGAGCAGCCGCTTGACCATGAAATTCGAGTTTTCTCATCTCCTGCCTAACTGACATAGTAATTGCAGTGCATCCTGATGCAACTTGGAATTCCCGTGTGATGGTCTGGATAGATGTCTGCCTATTACACACTGTCTGCCTATCACACATTACAACGCTCTTCAACTGACGGCGGTCTCTGTCAGTCGACAGACGAGGTCAGTCAGTATGCTTTTGTGCTGTAGGTGTCCCTTCACGTTTCCACTTCACTATCACATCGGAAACAGTGGACCTAGGGATGTTAAGGAGTGTGGAAATCTCGTGTACAGACATATGACACAAGGGACACCCAACCACCTGACCTAGTTCGAAGTCCGTGAGTTCTGCGGAGCACCCCATTCTGCTCTCTCACGGTGTCTAATAACTACTGGGGTTGCTGATATGGAGTACCTGGTAGTAGGTGGCAGAACAATGCACCTAATATGAAAAAGTAATGTTTCAGGGGGGAGTCTGGATGCTTTTGATCACATAGCGTATATTACTGAACGACTGACTAACCCAGGCCACAGTCACCCTATCTCATTTGCAGGTCATCTATCTAACAGTTACCTAGGGCACCAAAAAAATTTATTTTCAATATTTCATATAATTAAAATGCTGTCAAGGTCTACTTATTAAGAGGTACAGAGGTTTAACACACTAAGCCAAGTATTTCAGTTAGAAACAGTGTGTGACACAGCGTAATTCAAAATGCACAGATTACCCACACTATACTTAGCCAGTATTTAAGAATAAGAACGCTTAGTGACTTACAACAAACTTTACACATAATATCAAACCTATATGAACCTCACTGACTACCCCTCCCCCTTTTCACTGTTCATGCAGTAACACTGCAGCATCAGGCATGACATTTTAATTTAGTACTTCTTTGCTGTTAACTCTATCTGCAACATGTTTGCAGACAGTATCCACATATCATTCCACACACAGTTCAGGAGACTGACGTACATCTTCAAGATGGGAGGGTGACCGGAGCAACTTCGTAAGAGGGCATACCTACTTGGATGGAAATATACAAGTTCTACAGACTAGGAAATTACTCTGAAAAAATTCAGAAACCCTAAGAAGATGTATCAATCACTCTGACTAAGGTTATTACATGGTGTAAAGAGACAAATGAAACATTCTTACTTTTTAATATTCATTCTATGTTGAGAATAGATATTGGGATGTTATGATTGACAGAAGCTACTGAGGTGGTAAGTTCAATGATGTACATGTTCAATGACGATATACGGCTCATTAATACAAATGTATTTCTGATGTTCTCTAAAGAGAGATAGAATTGTGGTACTGAGTTTCTTATCGGCATCAGCAATGCAGTTGAAGTAGTTGTCCAAAAAAGCCTTTCAATAGGGTATAGTCAAAGATATAAAAAGATAACGAATAAATGCATTAATTTCAGTACATCCATTATGCAAATGCATTAAAACATACTAAGTCCAATCTACATAGATAGTCCGCAAGTCACCGTACGGTGTGTGCCATAGGATACCCTGTACCACTACTAGTCATTTCCTTTCCTTGCAAATAGAGCAAAACTGTCTATATGCCTCCGTATGAGCCCTAATTTCTCATATCTTACCTCTATGATCCTTATGCACAATGTATGTTGCTGGCAGGAGAATCATTCAGCAGTCAGCTTCAAATGCTGGTTCTCTAAATTTTCTTAACAGCTTTCTTGAAAAGAACATCATCTTCCCTCCAGGGATTTCCATCTGAGTTCCTGAAGCGTCTTAGTAACAGGTGTTGTTCGAACCTACAGATAACAAATCTAGCAGCCTGCCTCTGAATTGCTTTGATGTCTTTCTTCAATCTGACCTGGTACAGATCCAAAACAATCGAGCAGTACTCAAGAACAGGTTGCACCAATGTCCCATGTGCAGTCTTCCTTACAGGTGAAACCACTCTTTCCTAAAATTTTCCGAATAAACCGAAGTCGACCACTGCCTTCCTTACCACAGTTCTCACAATCTCATTCCATCTCATATTGCTTTGTAATGTTACACCCAGATATTTAAACTACTTGACTGTGTCAAGCAGGACACTACTAATACTGTATCCAAACATTACAAGTTTGATCTTCCTATTCATCTGCAATCTGCATTAACTTACCTGTTTCCACATTTAGGACTAGCTGTCATTCATCACACCAACTGGAAATTTTGTCTGAGTCATCTTGTCACTCAACTTCAACACCTAATCGTGCACCAAGGCATCATCAGCAAACAACCACCAATTGCTGCCCATTCTATCCACCAAATCATTTATGTATGTAGAGAACAGCAGTCCTATCACACTTCCCTTGTGCACCCCTTACGATACCATTAACTCTGATGAATACTCCCTGTCGAGGACAACACACTGATTTCTATTATTTAAGAAGACTTCATGCCACTCACATATCTGTGAACTTATTCCACATGCTCATACCTTCATTAACAGACTGTAATGGGGCACAGTGTCAAATTCTTTCCAGAAATCTAGAAATATGGAATCCGCCTGTTGTCCTTCATCCATAGTTCGTAGTACATCACGTGAGAAAAGGGCAAGCTCTGTTTCACCCAAGCGACACTTTCTAAGACCACGCTGATTTGTGGACACAAGGTTCTCACTCTCAAGAAAATTTATTATATTTGAAATGATAATATTTTCAATGATTCTGTAGCAAGCTAGGGATATTGGTCTGTAATTTTGGGGGTCCATTCTTTTACCTCGCTTATAGACTTGAATCACCTCTGACTCTTATAAGAACTAATGTAGGGAGACACCAAATTTTCCTGAATTGAGATGCAAGAAAAATCTTTCCTTGTCCTTCAGGAGGTGCTAATATCATCTCCAGCCTTAGCACTGTATGACGAAAATGCTGAGATAGAACTTCATACTGGTACTAGTGATTATGAAATAGGGGCAGTTCTCGTACAAATTCAGGAAGGTTCTAAATAGGTGATAGCTTATGCTTCCAGAATACACTATAACTGAGAAAGAGTGCCTTGCAGCTGCCTGGCAATCAACAAGTTCTAGCCATATTTATTAGGCAAACCACTCACCACTTTGACTGACCACCATCCTCTATGCTGGATGGCTAACCTGAAGGTTCCATCAATCCACTGGTGAGACAGGCACCAAAGCTTCAGGAATATGTCACAGTGGTATAAAACAATGGATGCAACCACCCAAAACAACAGAAGTAACTGCCTTTAGAGATATGTTGTGATGGAGAACAGCAGCGTAAACAAAATCTTGGGCAATGTTGTGTTAAATGACATTGCTGCTGAACAGAGGTAAGCCCAGCATTGCTTAGAACCATCAAACCTTCTAGGAGGAACTGACTGAAGGAAAATTCCATAGTAAGTAGGACACTGAATAACTATGATCTGATGCAGACAAAATGATTGCTTATCATTCCAGTTCATCTATGGCAAACTGGTCAACTATCCTGTAGTTTTTCCATGATGCTCCTGTATCAGGCCACAGGGATTCGTGAAAATTAGAGAGGATCAGATGCAGGTAACACTGGCCATATCTCTGTCACTCCATTAGACACTAACTGAGCCACTGCAAGGAATGCCAGTGAATGGGTAATGTGCCACAATTACCTCTAAGACAGCGGGTAACGATTTTATGCCTGCAAACAGCACCATTCCACCAAACTGAAATCTACCTCTTTGGGATGTTTCCAAAGCCAACAATTGAGAACCAATGGATAATATTCTAGCCTGACAACCTCTCCTAAAGCTCCAGAAATTACACGGTTCCTTGTAGAAGATACCATTTTGAAGTGTGGAGCACCAACTGTGATAGTATCTCATCATCAAGATTAGTATCACACAGGTAATTTCACATTGTGACATCAATGACAGAATGAAAGAATGATACTTGCCTACCACCCACAGACAAATGGCCGCATGGATCACTTTAATACGGCATTGGCAGATAAGCGCTCGGTGTATGTTCATGTTGAGCAGAGAGAATGGAATGCACTACTGCCTGCTGTGACATTCACATATAACATAGCGAAGCACACTACGGGCTTCACACTGTTCTTTCAGCTCCATGGTCGCGAAACCAAAATGATAATGGATACACTGTTACCTCTTTAACTGGACAATACTCTAGGAGATTATGTAAAACACCTCATCACCAAGACTGAAGAACCATGACAGCCGACTCACTTTCAGACCCTGGATTGTAAGGAAAAGGATGAGAAAGCTACAGGGTGTTTCAAAAATGACCGGTATATTTGAAACGGCAATAAAAACTAAACGAGCAGCGATAGAAATACACCGTTTGTTGCAATATGCTTGGGACAACAGTACATTTTCAGGCGGACAAACTTTCGAAATTACAGTAGTTACAATTTTCAACAACAGATGGCACTGCGGTCTGGGAAACTCTATAGTACGATATTTTCCACATATCCACCACGCGTAGCAATAATATGGCGTAGTCTCTGAATGAAATTACCCGAAACCTTTGACTACGTGTCTGGCGGAATGGCTTCACATGCAGATGAGATGTACTGCTTCAGCTGTTCAATTGTTTCTGGATTCTGGCGGTACACCTGGTCTTTCAAGTGTCCCCACAGAAAGAAGTCACAGGGGTTCATGTCTGGCGAATAGGGAGGCCAATCCACGCCATCTCCTGTATGTTTCGGATAGCCCAAAGCAATCACACGATCATCGAAATATTCATTCAGGAAATTAAAGACGTTGGCCGTGCGATGTGGCCAGGCACCATCTTGCATAAACCACGAGGTGTTCGCAGTGTCGTCTAAGGCAGTTTGTACCGCCACAAATTCACGAAGAATGTCCAGATAGCGTGATGCAGTAATCGTTTCGGATCTGAAAAATGGGCCAATGATTCCTTTGGAAGAAATGGCGGCCCAGACCAGTACTTTTTGAGGATGCAGGGACGATGGGACTGCAACATGGGGCTTTTCGGTTCCCCATATGCGCCAGTTCTGTTTATTGACGAAGCTGTCCAGGTAAAAATAAGCTTCGTCAGTAAACCAAATGCTGCCCACATGCATATCACCGTCATCAATCCTGTGCACTATATCGTTAGCGAATGTCTCTCGTGCAGCAATGGTAGCGGTGCTGAGGGGTTGCCGCGTTTGAATTTTTTATGGATAGAGGTGTAAACTCTGGCGCATGAGACGATACGTGGACGTTGGCGTCATTTGGACGGCAGCTGCAACACGGCGAACGGAAACCCGAGGCCGCTGTTGGATCACCTGCTGCACTAGCTGCACGTTGTCCTCTGTGGTTGCCGTACGCGGTCGCCCTACCTTTCCAGCACGTTCATCCGTCACGTTCCCAGTCCGTTGAAATTTTTCAAACAGATCCTTTATTGTATCGCTTTTCGGTCCTTTGGTTACGTTAAACCTCCGTTGAAAACTTCGTCTTGTTGGAACAACACTGTGTTCTAGGCGGTGGAATTCCAACACCAGAAAAATCCTCTGTTCTAAGGAATAAACCATGTTGTCTACAGCACACTTGCACGTTGTGAACAGCACACGCTTGCAGCAGAAAGACGACGTACAGAATGGCACACCCACAGACTGCGTTGTCTTCTATATCTTTCACATCACTTGCAGCGCCATCTGTTGTTGAAAATTGTAACTACTGTAATTTTGAAAGTTTGTCCGCCTGAAAATGTACTGTTGTCCCAAGCATATTGCAACAAACAGTGTATTTCTATTGCTGCTCGTTTAGTTTTTATTGCCGTTTCAAATATACCGGTCATTTTTGAAACACCCTGTATAATGCCATGCACTGGTCAGCGAGATACTGCCTGTGAGACATGGTGTAGATTTTTAAGCCTGTGTGAAAACTGGACTATCTGAAAAGGTGCTAAAGCACTACTTTAACAACTAAAATAATCAATTTTTGACAATATATTGTAATTGGACACCTAAAAAAATATACCCACCAAGTGGTGGCAGGAGAACATATACACACACAAAAAGGTTTCACTTATGCAAGCTTGCGGAGCCAGTGGCTCCTCCTTTCAGCAGAAGAGTTGAAGGGGAAGGAAGGTGGGTGAAGGAAAAGGACTGAAGAGATTTAGGGAAAGGGTTGCAGTTTGCAAAAGTCACCCAGAACCCCAAGTCAGGGGAAATTTACCAGGCAGGATGAGAAGGAAGGACTAATTGTTGTAGACTGCACTGCATGCGATTTGAAAAGCTGAGAGCTTAAAGGTGGCAGAAAGGGTAATATGCAAGACAGATTACTGCTAACTGTCATGCATGAGTTGATAAGAGTGAAGAGCTAACCACATTGTACATGATAAAGGTGGGAGTGGGGATGACGAAAAATAGATGGAAGCATCACTTTGCAACCCAATCCCAAAACCTTTCCAACAGCAAACCTGACATTGCACCCAGCCTTTAACAGTTCTGGAGGGCAATGTTGGATGTGAGGAATTCTTGGAAGGCTTTTCAGGGATGATTTTGAGGTAGTGGCGATGGATTAAGTTGGGGTTGTGGTCAGAACTGTTCAAGGCAGGGTACAATGTCAGGTTTGCTGGTGGAAAGGTTTCAGAATTGGGTTGCAAAGTGATATTTCCAGTTGAAATTATGTCTATATGAAAGTAGGTCCTTCACCAAAGCAGCATGATTAAATGCTGGTTTCGGGCTGAAAGTGAGACCCTTGGATAATACAAATAATTCAGGAGGGGTGAGTGATTTGCATGAGTGGTTGAGTACACTGTACTGTTGTGACTGGTTCTTGTGACTATGAGTTATTACTGGTCTGGGAGGCAGTGGTGAAGGCTGTGGGATGTTAAGGAGGTTGGTCCAAGTTAGGTTTGTAGGAGAGGAGTGGTGGTTGATGGTGTGGCTGTTTGGGGAGCTGCAGAGGCACAGGAGGGGAAACACCACTGTTAAGGTAATTTACAAGAAGGCGGGATAGCTTTCTGAGGTGAAGTCTGGCGTGTTGTTGCATTCTAAAGTTGGCTTGGTGGATGATACCATCCAAAGAAACATGAGGGGCAGATAACTGCAGGGTTTTGTAGAAGGCAAGAAGTCTGGTGAAGTGGCGTATAGGTCACAGATTAGTCGGGTAAGTGCAAGAGATTGCTATATCTAAAAGTGTAAAAGACCCTGGTGTAGCGTAGGATTACATCCACAAACAGGCACTTTCATTGTAGACCTTTGGGAGTAACTCAAAAGGACAAGCAGGTTTCAAAAAACAGAATGTGGGACCTTAGTTTCCACAATGCAAAATCATGTTTTCAATAAGAATGGATGTAATATGTGATGGGATTCATATGGCAAGAGAGGACAGTTTGGGATTGGCAAAAACGAGAGGCAGAAGGTGGAAGTAGATAGAAAAACAGAAGAAAAGCAAGGAAAAAATTCGTAAAAATCAGAAAGTAATACAAAAATTGTGAGAACAAACAATGGTTAACAAGAGACAAAGAGTGCTAGAGAATTTTTGCCAGAAGAGTGGTCTATGATTAAAAAGAGATGGAAATATCACTTTGCAAACCAAACCCAAAACATTTCCTACAGCATACCTGACACTGAACCCTGCCTTTAACAGTTCCGACCACAATCCTTACTTGATCCATCACCACTACCTCAAAATCATCCCTGCAAAGCCTTCCAAGAATTCCTCACATCCAGCACTG